>NC_062545.1:185436973-185740003 GCF_016906955.1 Phacochoerus africanus | reverse complement strand
TTAAAACAAATGTATTATGTTAAAGCCGAAGAAATTAAATAGCCTACATTTGACATAACCTTGTGCTTGACTAAACTTAAGTTTTTCCGTCCATTATCCAAAGTGCAGATTTCTCCAATCTTACAAATTGTTGTCCTTACTTTTTTCAATTTTTTAAAAAATTTTCCCACTGTACAGCAAGGGGATCAAGTTATCCTTACATGTATACATTACATTTACATTTTTTCCCCCACCCTTTGTTCTATTGCAACATGAGTATCTAGACATAGTTCTCAATGCTACTCAGCAGGATCTCCTTATAAATCTATTCTAAGTTGTGTCTGATAATCCCAAGCTCCTGATCCCTCCCACTCCCTCCCTCTCCCATCAGGCAGCCATGAGTCTATTTTCCAAGTCCATGATTTTCTTTTCTGAGGAGATGTTCATTTGTGCTGGATATTAGATTCCAGTTATAACTCTTTTCAATTTTGAATAAAATTTATGAAAGTTTCCTCTCAACCCTGCCATGCTAAATACATACAGATAGAATAGAGATTTCCTCTTAAATTGAAGCTCTTAAGGAGGAACTACACCAATAAACTATTTGTGGAGTGTTTGCAAATAAATAATAGATTATTGGAAATTCATTTAAAAAATCCATATTTATACCTTGAGATTTTTTTGGTTAACTTCTTGCATTCCTTAGGGAGATATATGACCTCTAGAGTAATGAATCAGTTCATTCCAGATACACAGAATCATGGAATTTGGGGTGAGAGGGTTATTTAGAAACTGCCTAGTTCAACATTTGTTGATGAGGAACCCAAGACCCAGGGAGAATAATTGACTGTATGCAACCTTGGGCAGGGGGCTATTATGAATCCTTCCATAATGTCATCTGAAATTAACTTTTTCTTGAAAAATCTGAATTTTCATAAAAAATTTGAAACTTGATGGCAAGAAAGTGTATCAAAATATTTTATACTTTAATATTAATTTAAATATGTAGATAAAAATATTATTTATTTGAGTGCTTAAATTAAGCTGAAATGTATTTTTTTATCTTTCCATTGCTCTTCCCAACCACACTGCAAAAAGCCACAGTAATTATTCCAGAAGCATTTTTCCCTGTATTTAATATTTTACAATCTGATGTTAGGGGAATACAAACAGCATATTCTCATAAAATATTTTGTTTAATAAGCACTTAACTTTAAAACGTTGTGTATGAATAATAGAGCATTTGGTCCTAATAGTCTAATAGTCCCCCATATTGGATTCTGGAACAGTATGAACACCTCCTCAAAATCTAAGGTCTGATTGATAAAATTAAGCATGTCGAACACACAAAAAGCTCACGGCAAAGATGCAGCAAGCACATGGGGTCACCAAGCCTCAGAAGCAGAGATAAAATAAGCTTTCTCCCTGCTGTCTCACAAAGAGAGACAGCTATTGGATGGGAGGAAAACAATTAGAAAATACAGTTAAGTACCTTAATCCAAGGAAAGTCAAATAGAGGAAACATGTCCATTACCTAATTCTGTATTTTCCATTCTTTTAGGTGAAAAAGAAAGCCAGACTTGGGGGTATTTGCAAGCCTTATATGCCCCAAGCCTTATGTGTCCCAAAACACAGAGAGGCGAGTTTCAGACACAAGAGTCAGTAGTGTTGCCCCAGAAGCTTCTAGTTGCTGCAAACTTAGGTGGAGAGTGTTTTTTCTTTCTTTCTTTTTTCCTTTTTTTCTTTTTTAAAAATATATATAATGATTTTTATTTTTTTCCATTATAGCTGGTTTACAGTATTCTGTCAATTTTCTACTGTTCCAGTTACACATACATGTATACATTCTTTTTTCTCACATTATCAGGCTCCATCATAAGTGACTATACATAGTTCCCAGTGCTACACAGCAGGATCTCTCATTACTAATCAAGTTCATTTTATTCTTAAGGAAATTTAAATAAGAACTTAATCTGTAAAACCAAAAAAATTTTTCTTTGAACAGTGTTACAGTATTATTTCATTATAATATTTATTCTGCTTTGGCTTCTGCTATATACTAGAGCTACAAAAATAAAATTTCACTTAAATTTATTTGAAAGGATGAATAGCATAAGAGTGCAGTAATGGACATAGAAAGGATTTCACTGTATGTAACTTTATTATAATAGCAAAACATTGGCATCCACCTGGGCAACTGTCATTATAGGATTTGCTGAATTATTTTATAACCATACAGAAAAAGTTATATATCCATTTTTAAAATGTCCTGTGGAAATTTGTTGTTTTTGTTCTAATTTTTGATTGGACGAGATAGCACAGGTAATAATCTCCAAAATAAATGCGTTCAGAAAGAAGTCTTACTGGGGAAGGAGTTACTCATGAAACGCTTTCTTGTTTAAATTTCTTCTTGGTAAAGAAATTCTATGCTGCAGTAAGGCCAGCTGGCGTTCCCAAATGAGAGATTGTTTCTTTAATATTTGTAAGACTGACCAACCTAAGTCATTAAATTAGGGAGTAACCCAGCTGAGCATAATTATTTTTTAGATGGGGGTCTTCTAGACTGAATTATCTTTAGCATTTGCAGGGCAACTTGCTGGTGACTGTATAATATCAGATTCTTAATTCAGGACATTGAAAACAACAGGCATTGGATTAGAGACCAAAATAATCTATATATAGGCTTACTTAAAATTATCTTTGCCCATATGTCAATTATTACAACATGTATAATGCAGATAAGGCCTATTTATATCACCAGCAGTTTACAAATGACAGTTGAGAAGCAAGTCAAATCTTGGTTGTCTAGAGATACAGAATCTCACTTCAGATTCTGGCTCCTTTATATTTGTTTTCTTTCTGTCTTCAATATTTGCTGTCTGTTTCTTAGGCTTTATTCCTGGTTTTTATCCTTTGGCTACAGGATTTCTCACGTTCTCTCTCTATTTTCTCAACATCCATTGTTACAGAACAAGGACTTTGAACCTATAGAAAAGTTATGTGATGCTGCCACCATCTTGATTTCACTACTCTCTTTTGACCTCTGTAATGTGTGCATCACTTTACTCTGTGTGGGTGTGGCAACTCTTCATTCATTTATGTATTCATCAAATGTTTATGGAGTACCTACTTCTTACCATGTCCTAGTGTACAGAGAATGGATTTGGTTTGTGCCCTTTGGATAAAACAAGTCTCAAACAAGACACAGAGGCTTCAAAATTCTTCAGAATATATTTTTTAAAAACAGCAATTAAAATCAGTAATAAAAATTTGTTTACAAAATCCTCAAGTATTTGGAAATTAAACAATTAACTTTTAAATAATTTGGGATTGAAGAAGAAATTACAGTGGAAATTAGAAAATATTTTAGGATAATACATAGAGGAAAATTTATACTTCATATGTTTATATTTAAAAAAGGCAAAGGCTTAAAATCAACAATCCACACTTATACCTGAAAATGACAGAAAAAGAAATTAAAATTAAGTAGAAAAATTCATATAAGAATGAAATAAATGATATAGAAAATGGACAGACAACAGAAAAGCAATAACAAAATCAATTCTTTGAAATGATCAATACAATTGATAAAAAATATAGTAAGACAGTGAAAATAGAGAGAAAATACAAATCATGATTGTTAGGAACAAAAGAGGTCATCACTATAAATTGTAGAGGCATTAAAAGGATAGTAAAGAATGCAAATAATTTCAAGAACATAGAATAGCAAATTAAAAACAATACATTATCCTAGAAATAATGCAGAGATTTTTGATATCATCACATACTTGAGAGATACAGGAATGGTTACTTCTCCTAACTATACCTAACTGTCCAGTTGACCTATGAAAACAACAAATCATATTGGGAAATATTAGTGGATTCTTGAAAAAATTAATTAGACTAACTTCAGTCAGCTACTATTCTAGATGTTTAGTTTGCTACAGGACTGCCTATCATCAATTGGGTGTTATCTATCAAGCCAGAAAGTTGAGTGTGCCCAGTAACTCTTCCTCAACAAGGGTAAGTGAACACATTGGACTGAGCTCAAGCAGGCCTAAAAGTACCAGTTAGCTGTGTGAGCAGGAGGTGCACACACTCCCTGTGTTCCCGCCCTTGAGGCATAGTCGCTTATCTTTCAGCCCACTGAGTCCCACACACATGGATGGGAGGAGCATCCTGTGACCAGTTGAATAAGGAAAGAAAACATTAAACTTTATTTATGAATGAATATGTACTATATGCAGACTACTATACTCATTAACCTCAGTTGTGTGTGATGATAGAACAGTAATGAAGAGAAATTCTCCTTGTAGGTAGAATTATAAATGGTGCATAATTTTGTTCATATTTCTTGGAAAGAGAGGTGTTCTGTGTTATGTATCTAAATTGATTCATAGTAGCTAGTGGTTGTCTGGAAGAGCAGAGACTAGAAGAGAATAATACTGGAGGATTAGCAATAAGAAGATCTAGAGACAGGGTAAGTGGATGGGACCTTCTGACATACTAAGGGTGGCTGTTAGGAGTAGTTTACCCCAGGTGCAAGCAATTTTTAGAACTTAAATCAACAAAAGATTTTTTTTTGCAACTCTAATTTTAAGCTTTATTTTAAAGGCATTTGAAGAGAATTTAGAGACTGTTTGGTTGAAGACACAAAAAAATTGAACTGGGAACTAGGGATGACCACCACATGATAACAGCCTCCTTTCCCAAGTCTACTCTCTTTATTTATGAATTTTTGTTTTTGGTTATAGAGTATGGAGACAATTCTGATTCAGATGTTTAAGTAGCGGGATATGGTAAGATTTTTCTTTTTTATTAAATTTACTTTGTAATCTCAGGACATTCTTTACTTCCTAGGAGATGGCCACAGAAATAGGATTCTAAAGTTGGCATAAAAACTAGTTAAAAGATAGTACCAGATTAGTCAGTGGTCTCAAAGTTGTTCACATTGCTTGAGTGTTTTATATTACTGTTTGAGGGGTTAAACATATTTAAAATGCTATGTAAAGCTCAGGGAAATCTACTCAACAGTTTATAATAAACTATATGGGAAAAATAATGGATATATATACACATATATATAAATCTGATTTATTTATTTATTTTAACATTCTGATTTTTTTTACTACATTGAAAATTTCTTTGATAATCTCCTTCACTTTAATGAGTATTTTTGCCCTGCTTTCTATATTTTTCATAATAAATATAAATTTTAGTTGAATTAAGCATTCTTTTTTTTTTAACTTCCCCAGTACATTATTTTTTTTTCTACTGTACAGCATGGTGACCCAGTTACACATACATGTATACATTCTTTTTTCTCACATTATTAAATGATGTCACTTATACCTGGAATCTAATATACAGCATAAATTAACCTTTCCACAGAAAAGAAAATCATGGACTTGGAGAATAGACTTGTGGTTGCCAAGGGGGAGGGGGAGGGAGTGGGATGGATTGGGAGCTTGGGGTTAATAGATGCAAACAAAAGATTTTTTGAAGAGGAGTATTGCATCACTGACAGTATTTAGAATTGCCAGCACATGATGCTAATAAAAAGAAGACTAATTTATAGTTGGCTTTATTATTTTTAAATTCTCTACAAACAATGCACCCCTTTATCACCTGCACCTGGTGAGCCACACCCATTGTCCTGACTTTGACCCAGAGTATGACAATATTTATACTCATGAATGCTCACCAAGAGCCCTCACAACTAGGACTTTCTTAATAATCAGATGGGCAAAGGATGGGCCAAATGACCTGTTGTATGGATATCAGTCAACAGCCACTTTCCTTGATCACTGTAGTGATTGTTCAGTGAGCTCATAGAAAGTATGGGGGTAGGGTTGGAAATTATATCTGGGATCTGACCCCTGTCACTGCAGAGTGCCCAACACCAATAGCAGATATGAACACCAAGTCCTGTTATGTCACCATACCTCAGTATCACTAGCAAGCCACTTGGTGACAGAATAATGATATTGGATTCCTGTCCCTCTGGGGGCCAAGAATATATTCTCATTTGAATAGACAGTCTTGTATGAAATTGTCTTGCTTAAAGTGTTCAACTTAAAAAACTAGGATATAAATTAAAAATTGAAGAAAGGTATAATTAAAGTGACAGCAGAAATACTTTCTTTTAAATTATAAAAAACACAAAGAGATTTTAGTGATAAAATCAAAAGTGCAGAAATTGAAAAGACTTATGAAAAAGAGAAAAGCATTTGCTACCACTTACAGTTTAACAGAAGGAAAGGATACCACATATATTACTTGGAGTGAGAAAAGCAAAAAATAGCAGGAAGGAAAGAAGTATTTGAGGAATCTATATAAATAAACTTGAAAATTTTGATGAAATGTATAATTCTCTATAAATTACAAAATTGACCAAAAGTGGTAGAAAGTCTGAAATGGGCTAATAAAATGATAAAATGGTTCTCAATGAAAATCACAAAAGGTAGAAAAAGTGTGGAAGAAAAAGATACAAATAAAAAACAAGGGTAACAAGTTGAAAATAGTAATAAATATGATAAATGTTAACCCAAATATATCAGTAATAACTTTATTTTTCCCTTCTTTTTTTTTTTTTTTTGGTCTTTTTAGGGCCGCACCCATGGCATATGGAAGTTCCCAGGCTAGAGGTCAAATTGGAGCCATAGCCACTGGCCTATGCCACAGCCACAGCAACTCGGATCTGAGCCACGTCTGTGACCTACACCACAGCTCATGGCAATGCCAGATCATTAACCCACTGAATAAGGACAGGGATCAAACCTGAGTCCTCATGGATGTTAGTCAGATTCATTTCTGCTGAGCCATGATGGGAACTCCTGGATCTACTTTTTTAAATTGAAGTATAGTCAGCTTACAATATTGCCTTAGTTTCAGGTATATAGAAAAGTGATTCAGATATATTTTTTCATATGTTTTCCATTATAAGGTATTATAAGATATGGAATATAGTTTCCTATGCTCTACAGTAAATCCTGTTGTTTATCTACTCTATATATAGTGGTGTGTATCTTTTGATCTCATACTCCTAATTTGTCCCTCCCCTAAGTCAGCATCACATTAAATGTCAGTGGTCTACATATATCAATTCAAAGACAGAGATTGTCAGAATGGATAAAAAGCAAGACCCAAGTATATATTGTGTATGGGAAACCCACTTTAAATATGAAGACACATAGAGATTAAAGGTAAAGGGATAGAGAAAGGTATACCATGCTAACACTTCAAAAGAAAATGGAAATAACTACATTTTAATTACATACGGAACATACTTCAGAGAAAGAAAGTTATCAGGGATAAAGAGAACCGTAATGTAATTAATGATAAAGAGGTCAGTACTCCAGTAAGACATAACAGTCCTTAATGTGTATGTGCCTAACAACAGAGCATCAAAGCGCATGAGGCAGAAACTAATAGGAATGCAAGGAGAAATGATGAAGCCGCTGTTATAGTTGGCAACTTTAGTACCCTTATATCAGAAATGGATAGATCCAGCAGGCAGAAAATCAGTGAGGACATAGTTGAGCTCAACAGCACCATCAATCAACTGGATATAATTAACATCTATAGTCTGCTTCATCCAAAAACAGCAGATTACACATTCTTATCAAGCTCATATGGAATATTCACCAAAATATACTGCATTTGGGGCCAAAAAACACATCTTAAGAAGTATAAAGAATAGAAATCATACAGTGTCTGCTTTCAGATCTTATGGAATTAAACTAAAAATAATTTATAGAAAGATAATTGAAAAATTCTAAAATGCTTAGGGATTAGACAACACACTTCTCAATATCATATGTCAAAGAAGAAATCTCAAGAGAAATTTTAAAATATTTTGAACTAAATTAAAATGAAAATGCAATTTATCAAAATTTGTGGGATGCAGCGAAAATAGCATTTACAAGAAAATTTATAGCAGCAAATGCATATATTAGAAAATTAATAATCTAAGATTATGCCTTAGACAATTAGGAAAAGAAAAGCAATTTAAATCAAATGTAAGCAGAATAAAATAAATAATAAAAATTAGAGCAGAAATCAATGAAATTAAAAACAAGAGATCAGTAGAGAATATCAACAAAACCAAAAGCTGGTTCTTTGGAAAAATCAAAATAATCATAAGCCTCTAGCCAAGCTAACTAAAAAAAAAAAAATTAAAAAAAATTTAAAAAAAGGCGAAAATGCAAGTGAATTATATCAGAGATGAAAGAGAGCACATCACTATAGCTATCATAGAAATTAACAAAATAAGAAAGTAATATTATGAACAACTCCTTGCCCATAAACTTAATAACCAAGATGAATTGTATCAATTCCTTGAAAGACACAGCCTGCCAAACTCACTCATGAAGAAATAGATAATCCAAATAGGCTTATATCTATTAAATAAATGGAATCAGCAATTAATAACCTTTCAAAGGAGAAAGCACCAGACCCAAATGAGCTCACCAGTGGATTCTACCTTAAAGGAAGAAATTATAATAATTCTTTAAAATTTCTTCTAGAAAAATGAAGGAAAGGGAATACTTCCTAACTCATTCTATGAGGTCAGCATTACCTTAATACCAAAATCAAACAAAGGCATTACAAGAAAAGAAAACTACAGACCAGTATCTCTCATGAAAAGAGATGCAAAAATCTTCAAACTATTAGCCTATTGACTACAACAATGTGTAAAATGAATTATACATCACAATCAAATGGGATTTATTGCAGGTACGCAAGTGTTGTTCAACAATCAAAAATCAACTAATGTAATCATTCATCACATCAACAGATTAAAAAGAAAAATTACTAGCCTGGGAACCTCCATATGCCATGGGTGCAGCCCTAGAAAGACAAAAAAAAAGGCCAAAAAAAAAGAAAAGAAAAATTACATGATCATATCAATAGATGCAGAAAAAGCAGTCGGCAGAATTCAACACCCATTCCTGATAAAAAACAAAAACGAACCCCAAAAACCTCTCAGTAAAGTGGAACAGAGGGGAACTTCTTCAACTTGATAAGAAACATCATCAACAACAAAAAAATCTATAGCTAACATCATACTTAACAGTAAGAAACTCAGAGCTTTTCTGCTAAGATTGGGAACAAGACAAGGATGTGCTCTCCCACCTTGCTTTTCAGAATCATACTAGAAATCCTCCCTAATTCTGTGAAACAAGAAAAGGAAGTAAAATGTATACAGATTGCAAAGGAAGCCATGAAACTGGCTTATTTTACAGATGACTTGATCTTCTATGTAGAAAATACAAAAGAATTTACAAAAAAAATTCAGAACTAATAAGCCATTATAGGAGGGTGCAGGATACAAAATTAATATGCAAAGATCAATCACTTTCCTATATCCCAACAATGACTAGTTTCAAATTACAAGCACACTACTCTTTACATTAGTACCCCCCCCCCAATACTTTGGTAAAAGTTTCACAAAATTTGGACAAGATCTCTATGAAAAAAAGCTACAGGAGTTCCTGTTGTGGCTCAGTGGAAATGAATCTGACTAGTATCCATGAGGTTGCAGGTTTGAACCCTGGCCTTGCTCAGTGGGTTAAGGATCCATTATTGCCGTTAGTTGTGGTGTAGGTAGCAGACATGGCTTGGATCTGGCATTGCTGTGGCTGTGGCTATGGCCAGCAGCTGCAGCTCTGATTCAACCCCTAGCCCAGGAACTTCTATATGCCACGAGTGTGGCCCTAAAAAACAACAACAACAACAACAACAAAACAAAACAAACAAACAAAAACAACAAAGCTTTGATAAAAGATACCAAAGAAGAACTAAATAAATTGAGAGATATTCCATATTCATGGATAGGAAGACTTGATTTTGTCAAAATGTCAGTTCTTCCCTACTTGATTTCTAGATTAATAAAATCCTAATCAAAATGCTAAAAAGTTATTTTATTTATATTGATTCTGAAGCTTATATGGAGAGGCAGAAAACTCAGAAAAGTCAGCTAAATATTGAAGGAGACCAAAGTCAGAAGACTAACTTTACCTGACTTCAGATCTTAATATAAAGCTACAGTAATCAAGAAGTGTGGTATTGGTGAAAGTATAGACAAATGGAGCAATGGAAGAGAATAGAAGGGACTACAATAGATGCATATAAACGTAGTCTACTGATCTTTGACAAAGGAGGAAAGGCAGTACTGTGGAGCAGAGTGTCTTTTCCACAAATGATGCTGGACATTTACATAGGAAAAAAAAAGAATGTTGACACAGACTTTACACCTTCCACAAGAATTAACTCAAAACATATCATAGACCTAAATGTAAAGTGCAAAAGTATAAAGTTCCCAGATGATAATACGGAAAAAAAATCTAGGTGACCTTGTGTAAAGCAATGACATATAAGAAAAAAAAACACCAAAGGCACTACCCATGAAGAACTCATTGATATGCTGGACTTCATTAAAATTAATTTACTATAAAACAATGTAAACATAAGACAGGCCATAGACTAGGAGAAAATATTTGCAAAAGACACATCTGATAAAGGATTGTTATCCAAAATATATAAAGAATTCTTAAAAATCAGCAATAAGAAAATAACCCAATTTTAAAAATGGGCAAAAGTCTTGAGCAGATACCACACACACTAAAGAAGATATACAATTGGAAAAATAAGCATCTGAAAAGATGTTCTGCATCATATGTCATTAGAGAATTACAAATTAAAACAATAATAAGCTATCACTACACATCTAATAAAATAGCCAAATCCAAAATACTGACAACATCAAATGTTGATGAGAATGTAGAGCAACAGGAAGTCTCATTCATTGCTGGTGGGAATACAAAATGGTATCGCCACTTTGGAAAACAGTGTGGCACGTTCTTATAAAGCTGAACATTCTCTTACCATATGATCTAGCAGTGTGCTCCTTGGTATTTACTCAAGTGGATTGAAAAGTTATGTCCACACAGAAACCTTCACAGTGATGTTTATAGCAGCTTTACTCATAATTTCCAAAACTTGGAAGCAAATAAGATGTCCTTCAGTGGGTGAATGGACAAACTTGTGCATATAGACAGTGGAATAGAAATCAGTGTTAAAAAATGCTGAAGTTTTTTTAGAAGCGGAGTTCCCGTTATAGCTCAGTGGAAACATATCCGACTAGGAACCATGAGGTTGCAGGTTCGATCCCTGGCCTTGCTCATTGGGTTAAGGATCCGGCGTTGCTGTGAGCTGTGGCGTAGGTCACAAATGCAGCTTGAATCTGGTGTGGCTGTGGCTGTGGCATAGGCCCACAGCTGTGGCTCCAATTAGACCCCTAGCCTGGGAATCCCCATATGCCACGGGTGTGGCCCTAAAAAAAAACAAAAGACAAAAAAAACAAAAAAAAAACACATAGCAGCCAGTCTGAAAAGGCTACATGCTATGTGAGTGCAACTATGTGATTTTCTAGAAAAGGCAAAATCAAAGAGATAATTTAAAACATCAGTGGTTGATAGGGGCTGGGGAGCAAGGGAAGGAATGAATAGGTGGACCATAGAGGATTTTTAGGGCAGTGAACATATTTGTATGATACCATAATGATGTATATATGTCATTACACATAAGTCCCAGAACATAGAATGTATAACACCAAGAATAAACCCAAATAAAAACTACAGACTTAGGGTGATAATTATGTGTTAATGTTGGGTCATCAGTTATAACAAATGTACCACTGCAATGTTAGATTTTGATAGTGGTAAAACTTGTGCGTATGTTGGGACAGGGTATACAGGAAATCTCTATACCTTCCAGTCATTTTTTCTCTGTAAAACTAAAACTGCTCTAAATAATAAAGTGAAAAAAAAAAAATAGGAGTTCATGTTGTGGCTCAGTGGGTTAAGAACCCAACATAGTCTCCATGAGGATGTGGGTTTGATCCCTGGTCTCACTCAGTAGGTTAAAGATCCAGCATTGCCATAAGCTGCAGTGTAGGTCACAGATGCAGCTCAGATCCAGTGTTGCTATGGCTGTGGCATAGGCCTGCAGCTGCAGCTCTGATTCAACCCCTACCCTGGGAAATTAACATATGCCACAGGTGCAACCTTAAAAATAATACAGGATAAAAATCACAGACCAATTTCATTTGATTATAAATCTTTAAACATTTTTATCAAGTAAAAAATAAAGTTGTGTCAATATTGTCATGACCAATTAGGATTTACCATAGTAATGCAAGAAATTTTTGATATTAGGAAGTGTATTAATGTAGTTCTGTGTTACCAAATTAAAGTGAAAAAGCTCATGATAACAAAAAGCTGAAAAAAGTGTTTAACAAAATTCAGTACCCACTTACGATTTTTTTTAAATCTTTTAAGTTACAAATATGAGGAAATGTCCTGATAAGGTATGAGTTAGATTTAAGAACTGACTGCAAGCCTCATACTTAATGGTGAAATATTTTCATATAATATAGGCTAATAGGGACAAAACATATATAGTCACCATCTCCACTAAGGTTTTGGCCAATGTATTAAAAAAAAAAAAAAAGGAAAAGGAATAAAAGGTATAAATCAGGGAAAGAAGAAAAATGGAGAAATATTTTACTGGGGTAAGGTCTTAAACAACATACAAAATCTAGATTCCATAAATAAAAAAATTACTTTTTTCCCATAAAAATGTAAAGTTCTCCTCAAAGACACCATTTAAAAAGTTAAAAATAAAACACAAATGATAGAGATGAAAATATTTGTCAAACATGTAATTAACAAATAGTATCCACAATATAAAAATGTCCTACCCACAAGTACAGAAAGAAAGGAAAGAAAGGAAGGAAGAAAGGAAGGACAACCCAATTGAAAAAGGGGGAAAAAATACGAGTAGTCCATTAACAGCAGAAAAGCACAAATGGTCCACAAATATAAAAAGATGGTGAGTCTTGGTCCTCATGAGGGAAATGCAAGAAAAACAATGACTTGCCGTTTTTTACTCAGTAGATTGGAAAAAATTTGCAACCTGATAATATCCAGCATTATCAAGTGTATGGGCAAGTAAGTGCCATCAGACAGTCTTGGTAGAAAAAGTAATCTTTCTGAGTTTTATCAGTAAGCAGGTATGAGGCTTAATTTTATGTGTCAGCCTGACTGGGCCGCAAGTACCTAGACATTTGGTCAAACATCACTCTGAATGTGTCTAAGAGGGTGTTTCTGGATGAGATTCACATTTGAATCAGTAGACTGAGTAAAACAGATTGCCTTCTGTATTGTGGTGGGCCTTGTGCAATCAGGCGAAGGCCTGAATAGAACAGAAAGCTGACCCTCCCAAGAGAAAGAAGGAATTCCTCTTGCCTGATAGCCTTTGAATTGGGTCATTAACTTTTTTCTGCCTTCAGACTTGAAACATTGCCTATTCCCAAGTCTCAAGTTTTCCAGCCTTTGGGCTAGAACTGTGCTATCAGATCTTTAGCTCACTGCCTGCAGATTTTGGGATTTGTCAGCCTCTAAATTGCTGAGCTATTATTCTTTTATGTATATTCTTATATATATATTCACTATATATATGTGTGTTTGTGTGCGTGTGTGTGTGTGTCTGCTATTGGTTCTCTTTTTCCAGAGAACCCTGACTAATACCTCATAATTTTTTTAATCTCATAATTTTGTTAGGATAATTAAAGCAAAATGAAAACAAAGTTTATCATGCCCAGTTCAAAGGCAGGCATAAAGAAGACCATACAATACTACCTTTCCCTACATATTTTGGCATATATGGCATAGACGTCCAGGTGGAATCACAGAGTTGTTATCATTTCTTGACCCTCAACAGTACGCTAAAATAAGTGCTTTACATGCTCTGTCATGTTTAATCTTAATCAGAACACTTTTTTCTTGGTTGAGGAAACTGAGATTTGGAGAAGTTAATTTGTCCAGCACCATACGTTTGGCAAATTACGGAACCAAAGAAGGAGCCTGGGTCAAAAGCTATATACTCCTCATCACACACAGTATAATGCCCCTCCCCCACAGTCTGCTCTGTGCTTGGAGATTATTCCGTGGAGAAAGAAAAGAAGCTTCCCGGATAGACTAGTGGCCCTGATTTCTCACTTTAAGGATGGATACAGTATGCCCTTAAGCAAAACGAAATGCATACTTAACTGAATAACAAAAAGACCTACGTATCCTTTGCCCATGAGAAGCTCACCGTGAAGAAATCACTATAAACTGAAAGGCCACATTTCCTCCTTCACCTCATAGCTTTTCTCACCTATCCTATTGCCCTGTCATCTTTCCTGTCCTGAAATTTCCATGGTATATAGACACTCTTGATTACACGTGTCTTCATTTCCTCAGCAGTGCTTGCATACGTGCACAGCTCACCTTATCCTATCTGGATGGGATGTTCCTCGAGGGCCATGACTGCTTCATGCTAGCCCAGGGCTGGCACACGGGAACACAAGGTCTGCATGAAGTTTGCTGCTCCTTGTGACTTAGGGTATAGCACCTGGAGCTCTGAAAGGCCTGACACAGTGGCCCTCCCAGCTCCTTGGTACCTAGCTCTTGTCCACCTGCTAGTAATAATGGTATCATCAACAACTACCTGCTTTGTGCCAGTCACTGCCAGATGCTGACAATGGAGAAAATAAGTGAGTCCCCTCCTTTGTGAGTTTACATGCAGGGGCATGGGGTAGGGGGGACAGAGAAAAACAAAATACAAGCAACGTCAAGTGAGTAGATAACTGAGTAGAAAATCAACAAACTGCAGACATGCTGGAAAGGAAATAAGAAAGGTGATGAGAGAGAATAACGGGCTGTAGAGAGGACTTAAAATAGGTAGTAAGGAAAGAACACAGAGGGTGGTGACCTTTAACCTGAGATGGGAGCATGAGAAGGAGTGAGGAGAAAGGTTCCACACAGAAGAACATAGTCCCTTTCTTCTATGAAAAGAAGCAGACCTGTTAAGGAAACTTAGAGAAAACCAGTAGTTTGGGACACAGCAGGAAGAGAGAGAATGCACGTAGGTGAGGTAGTAGAGGGGTGGATATGAGACAAGTCAGGCAGGACCTTGGAAACCAGTATTTAGATTTTGCATTTTGTTCTAGATCTAAGGGAAAACCACTGAAAGTGTCTTAGGATGGAGAGTAATGTGAACCAAATTCTGTTTTAAGAAGAGCTTGCTTTCATGCTGCAACATGGAGAATGGGTGGGTAGGGACAAGAGTAGAAACAGATTGAAAATGTTATATTGGTCTTGCTTGAATGAGCAGTATTTGGTGGTGGCCCCAGTTATAGCAGCAGTGATGGAAATGTGGAGAAACTAGTACATTTGTGGTATAATCTAAAGATGCACTTAGTAGTAGTTGCTAATAGATTACATGTGTGCTGAGGAAGTTGGGAGAAAGGAAGGATAGAAAATATTTCTAGGTTTAGCAAATGAATGGAAGATAGTGCCATTTTTATTAAATGAGCAATTCTGAGCACATAGTAGGTGGGCGGAATTGAGGGGAAATTGTAGAATGAAGAGTTTTGTGTTGAATGTGTTAATTTTGATATTTCTATGAGACATGTCAGTAGAGGGGTCAGTAAGGCCATTAAAGATGTTAGTCTGGACCAGTGGTTCTCAAACTTTAGTAAGCATCAGAAGTACTTGCAGGATTTGATAAAAACAGATTGCTGTTTTTATCCCCTTTCTGATTAAGAAGGTTTAGGTGAAGTTTGTGAATTTCCACTTCTAGCAAGTTCTCAGGTGATGTTGATGCTGTTGGTACAGGATTTTCACTTTAAGAACCACTAGTCTAGACAAAGGATAATTCTAGGAGTCTGGAAGTCATCAGCAAGAAGATAATATTTAAATCCATGGGACTAGATGAGGTTGCCTAGTGAGGCTGTATGGAGAAACAGGAGAAGGAGATTAAGTTTTGAGGAGGGGTAGAGAAGAAAGACCCAGTAAAGGCAGGATCAGAGAAGTGGAAAGAAAACCAAGAGAGCGTGGAGTTTCAGCACTCAGAGGGGTTGAGGGTTTCAGGTCCAGGTTGATTGAACATGACAAATACTGTTGAGAAATAGAATAAGAGGGCAGTGAAGTGTCCATCAGTTTATCAGTATTAGAACCACTGTCAAGAGCAAGTATATTATCTCACTGAATCCTTCACAAGTCTCCTTAGAGTAGTACTGTTAGTTCCACTTTATAGTTAAGGAAAGTGAGGCTCAGAGATTACACAGTTTGTTAGGACAACAAAGCACCTAAAACCCAGATTTCTTTCTGCTAACTCCTTAGGGAATGTGAAGTTTGCCACAACCTCTACTTGCTGCTAAAATCTACAAGGCAGGCCAACCTTTAGCAAAACTTTGAAGCAGGCATTCTGTTCATTCCCAGTGAGGCATCCAGTACCCTCTGGCTGAACCCAGACAACTTGCAGTGATGCTCCCTTCCCTCCGTGTTCACCTGCCATTGGGTTAACTCCCCATGCCTCCCAACCTGCTCACCTGCTTTCCATACTCGCCATCAACCTGGACCTCACTCTTTGGTAATGGCATAAACCCACCTGTGACCAAATGGTAATGGTTCCAAGTGGTTGATAATTGGTGGTGTGCAATAGAGGTTTAAAAAACAGCTTTCTTGGTTGGAGGTGCAGGGTGGGGGCAGGAGTCATGATTTGCATGGCTGATTTCAAGGTGTCAGTGTGATGTGAACAGAGTTGGGAAGAGATGCACATAGTCGGCTCTCTTGAGCTGCTATGAGCTGGTTCCAGAGCAATGCTGGAATGATTGAAAACGTCAATTTTCATGTTGTATATTTCCATTCTGGACACAATCTTCTGGAGACCAGTGTCTTAACCAAAAGTTGTGGGAACTTCAGGCCATCTGCCCAGCCAGTGCAGAGAGATGTTAGTAACAAAGAGGCCTGGATGCAGGCTTTAATGCATACCTTGAAGGCCATCACCTGCTTCCTCAATGTCTGATCTAGCCTAGGAGCAGAGGGGATGTCAGTTTAAAAACTGGCAGTCGTATCTATCTTTGGTTTCCAGGGTTCGAGAATGTTCTTTTATGAGGATTACAGGCTTATTCTTCTTTGGTGTCAGCAGGCGTTTATGATGGCTGTAGCAGGAATGAGAATTTGGGTCTGGAATAATCCTTGCTGTTTCTTGCCAGGCTTCAGGGTTTACAGTGGAGACCAGACATATGTCTTGCTCACACCCATACGCTGCTCTGTTTCCAGAATCAGAGGAGGCGGCCACATCCTCACACAGGCAGGAATGGCTGCTGAGGGCTCGGTCCCAAAACACAAGGGAATTTTAACTTCCTTGTGTAGCTTCCATTTGCTCTCATTCTTTTATTCCTAAAAGCACAGGCTGTAGAAGTGGTCTCCTATGAGTTATATGCTGTGATATTGCCTCAGATGGTGTTGTAATGTTACCTTGAACTACTTTGGGGGTGGGGGGGATTGAGTTGGTGGGCAGTAGGGACAAGTGGGAGGAAGCAAGAGCCTTATTGGGAAGAGGAGGAGAGCAGCAAGAGCTGGAATTTGGCACTACTGATGTGGAAGGCAGAGAACATGCCTGTAAGATGGGTTGAAAGAGGTGTTTCTTCTTATGATTGTGTGTTTTCCAAGTGGATATTGTTAGCTTGGGAACAAACTCTTCTAGACCCAAGGTCATTTTTTTCAAGTTGGCAAATAGAGAAGTCTGAGAGTTATACCTCAGTGCTTTTTAGGGAACTGATCACATAGTCCAGTCTTAGCCCCTAAAGGCAGCTGGAAGGATCCTGGCACTGGCCAAAGAGGATTCTAGAAAGCACTTGAACATAGGCTATGGTTGATTTTATATCTGCTACCCAAAGCAGTGCTTCCCTTTCTGGGCAATTTCTTATTTCTGGAACCAGTTGTTTTATTGTATATAAATTACACAGAACTAAACATCCATGGGTACCAGAGGTACTCGTAGGATGATACTTTAAAGGCACATACTTTCATCTAGTACTCTAGGTGCAGATTTGCTCACACATGTATGTATGTAAATGTATCAAAATAACACTAATATTTATAATGATATTTTGCAATTCTACAATGCCTTTCATCTATAGATCTCAAGGTACTTTGCAAGCATTCATTAATTCTACCAACACTCCTATGAGGGAGGTAAATATTATTATCCTCCTCTTTACAGATGAAACAATTGAGACAGATAAGCACTTTGCCTCAGGCCAGTTAGGGAGTGTGGGTGGAGGGCTGAGATTAAGAGTATAGAGTTCCTCGAGATGCCCATTACAGAAAAAACCCGGCAGTCAAAACATGGGGGGCACTGTGGCACACAATACACTGAACTGTTGGAGGGGTTGCTTTTTCCTGAGAAATCCTTCTCCGTGGCAGTAAAAGCTACTACTTATTGAACATCTACTATGTATTAGGTGCTTTACAGGTGTTAATTCCATGCTCATATTGAAGCTAGAATTATCCCCACGGCACAGATGAGGAGCTGAAATTTACAGTGGCGAAGTATCTTGTCCAAGATCACATGGCTAATAACTGCCTAGGCTGGAATTCAAACCCAGACCTGTTTGCCTCCCAAGCCCGTATTCTTTCCCCAGCACATATTTTATGCTCATCTGAAAATTGCAGGGAGGCACCTTTCTACCCACCCAAATCTCTTCCTTTAGTCTTTGAGCCTTTAGGTAGATTTGTTCTATCACCAGTTTCTTTACATTTGACCAAGTTTAGAGACTGATGGTTATAGAATGTCTGATCTGGACATACAAGTTCTAAGCACAGGAAAGAAGAGCCTCTGTAGTAAGGGACATGCATGATAAGTCAGGAGGGAAAGCTATAATTATTTTAATTTTTTGCTTTACTTTGTCTTATTTCTGGTGAGTGTATTGGTTAGGCATCTTTTGAACAGAACAAGGAAATAGCCACAGAGAGAGAGAGACAGAGACAGAGAGAGGGCAAGAGAGAGAGGGAATATGAATTCTCCTGGGACAGATTTGTTTCTTACTTCAGTGTTAGGAGAAGAGTCAAGGAAAGAACAAAGCAACTTAGAAGTGGTAAAATGAACTAAATTTTACTCTAGTCTTGGGTCTGCTCAGAATTAAGCTATTCTCAGGAACTAAGCTGAGCCCCAAGAGTTTCATAACTCAGCTTGCAGTCAAAATGGTATATCTTGTGGGCTGAGGCAGCCATGCAGTCTGTGGATTTGCCAGGGGGATGCTGGAAAGACCTGAGAGCACATAGAACTGCCAATGTGGGAAGGACCTCAAAAAACTTTACACTTTAGAGACATACCCCACGAGACCTGCCTAGTCAGTGAGCAGGAGGTGGACCAACTTGCCCTCAGCAGCTCCCCTTGGACAGGAGCCATGATTCACAAGGACCAGCCTGAGGCAACCATTGCCTGGTTGAGGGTTGGGTGGTTGAGGGAGAGGAGGCACCCAAGATTCAGCCAACCAGATAGAAAGAACCTGCATCGTTTGGATTAGACTCTGAGAAGGCAGCTGAATAGTGTGATACAATTTGTAAGGAAAAAAAGGAAAATCAAGTTTGAGTCACAGCTCTTTTGAAATTCTATATTTTCCTTGGAGAAGTGAAAACTAGCTTATAAAATTCAGTGGTTATACAGGAATCTGACCTGTTTGAATTATTTTATAATTAGTTTAATTGGGATTCCAGTGTCCCTTCTCAGGCATCCCCTCTCCTCACGCAATATATCTACCATGCTTTCTATCATGCTTTCTATCATGCTTTCTATCATGCTGCTGCATATGCTTAAAAGCAAGAGTTTGAGGAAACTATTAATTACAAATTGATGCTCTTGGTTTGCTTCAGAATCCATGTGCTTGCCTTGGGTGTGCCTGTTTGTATACACACCCAGGGCACATTCATTAGGTACACACAGGGCCGGAAACACAGGAGCAAAGAGAGAATATGTACTCTTTATGAAAGAGTCTTTTGTTTGAGGTAGGATAGTCAGTTGTCCTAGTTTGCTGGAGTATAAGAGGTTTCCTGGGATACAGGACTTTCAGTCTAAAATCCAGAGTACCAGGTAAAATGGTACAGAATGGTCACCCTAGTTCACAAGAATGTTAAACTGAAGGAGATCCAACCCAAGTTTATAACACATCAGATTGTTTGAAATGCACCAAACTGTTAACAGACACTTCCCCAAATACAAGCATAAGCCCACCCTCCACCTACCCTGTGGAGTAAATTAGCACCTGCACAATTTACAAGTAGCTATGAATATTGTAAAGCTTTTAGAAGTTGAACTAATTTTTATCTGACTTTGAGGTTACAGAGTAAGAATTCTGCTGGTGGTTTGGTTTTTAGTATGAATGAGAGAAACAAAAATATCCACAATGTATTCTGTGCAGCCATATAAACACTTCTGAAACGTGTTAAGTGGAGGGCAGGGCTGGTAATGGGACTGTAATGGTAAGGGGCTGAACAGCAGAGCCTACACCTGCTTTGAATGAATACAGAGAGCTCTGGGAAGCCCAAAGTCCAGTGGGGAGCAGCCAGATTGGTTGATGTGCTTCCATACCCATGCTTAACCGCATAATCATTAAAGAGCAGAAACCTCTTCTTGTAATCCTCTCCTATAGGACAGCAGGGAGTGTTAGCATATTTGGACTGCTTCACATTCCTTCTTGCCTACTTTTGAGAACATACTACATTTTAAAACTTGTTGGTTTCTTTCATGTTTTATTTGACCCTATGTAATTGCATTCCTGAAGGAATAACAGGCTCCCCTAGTGATTTACACCCTGTATTAAATGTCAGTTTTGAAGAGACACAGTTAACAGTTTGGTTTAACCTCTTGCCTTCCCTCTCTCTATTAGCTCAAAACTGAATTTGAGCTCCGGCTCTTAGGACTCTGAGGGAGGGGGATAAAAAGATTTTAAAAAATGAGTTGAAGCAGCAGAAATGCTGAAGGGAGCTTCTTAGCTCTTGCCACTTTTCCCCTGTGTAGCCAGTCCCCAGCCCAGAATATAAACATCTCTTTTCTCACAGTGATTCATACTGTTCACTTCTGTCCCAGCACAGTAGTGAGGGTGGTGAAACAGAACCACATTCTGAACTCACTGGTGTTCTTCCTATTTCGTATTGCCACCTACAATACCAGCCCGGGGGACACTAACAGTTGCCATAAACCATGGTTCTTTTTCAACCATGCAGTACCCAATGAGTAGCAGGCTTGATGAAACTGTGGGAAAAGAAATCTTAGTAATTATCTTGTTTCATTTTACATTGTTTTATTTTATGTACACCTTAGCTGCTATGTTGTTATTGTTGGTTAAAATATTTCATTTGCCCTTGTAAATTCACTTCAAGTATATTTAGCAACTGCTTAATCACTTATCACTTGTCAGGAACTAATTCTTGGGAGAACCTTTAAATAAAACTTGATGTAATGGTATGTTTATTCCCTTATAGCTCTGTACATGTGGATGTGGATGTGTGTTTAAAATCTAGAGGCAAACATATCTTGTGTTTTAACCTGATAGGTAACTAATGCATCATTATTACTTTCAGAAGCCCATATAAAAATATGGGACAAAAGAGATTTTATGTTTAAAACAGTTTTCTGCGCAGAGCATAAACTAAATTCAGCCTCTGCTTTAATGCTCTCTTCTCACCCTCCCAACTTTCCTCCAATGACCACATTCCATTGAGCTTGATTGGAAATGACTTCAGTTTATACTAGGGAGAGAATGTAGTAGAAAATAATGACCATAAGGACAGTTAGGTTCAGTTCTTTGGCATGTGAAGATGTAGCTTACTGTCCTCATGTCAACACCTGGGACTTTAATCCCGACTCCTGCTTTCAGGCTGTATAAACCATTAGCTAAGCCATTTAACCTGAAACTCTGTGTCTATGGGGAGAAAAGTCCAGACTGAGTTATGGGATGGAACACCTATTTGACTCTTTATGCATGTGTTTATCTCACTCTTACTCCCAAGTTATTTAAGGTTATTCATAAAACAGATAAAATAACGAAGAAATCAGGTGAAAGGAAAAATGAAGTTAGGAGAAACAATGTCAGAGAGATGAGGGTTGATGAAAGACATTGGTTAACTGTAGAGCACAATTATCCATTATCACCACTACTGCAACTAATAGTTGCTGCGCAAATGGGATATTTAAAGAACACACATGAGAAATCATTGAGAATGGACAATTGTATCTTACATCTCATTCAAAGTGATTCATGTTTTCTAGTTATTAGGTACGACAGAAGTAGGTCTTATCTCACAGAAATGATAAAAAATAAACATGAGAAAAAGAATGTATATATGTATGTGTGACTGGGTCACTTTGCCGTACAGTAGAAGATTGACAGAACACTGTAAACCAGCTATGGTGGAAAAAATAAGATTAACTTAAAATTTAAAAAGTTAATAAACCAAAAGTTTATATTTCATTCTGAAATATATATATCTCCAGTAGACAGCCTCTATACTGATTGTTACCAATTGTTTCCCTTAGTGCATTGTTATTATTAATGCAGTTGTTATTTTCATTACTATTCTTATTGTCATAATTTTGATGACTATGTTGTCTGTGGGCCAAATATATTATGCTAACCCTATTTTATGAAGCTGTAGAAAGAGTCTGGGACAATGATTTCAGCGTCCTCTTATTTGAATTGCATCAGCATGGGAGATCACTAATTGTCTTCCTAGTTATCATACACATTGACAAAAAATCCTCACCAGGAGTTCCTTTTATGGCTCAGTGGGTTGAAAACGCAATATAGTGTCCATGAGGATTCAGGTTCGATCCCTGGCCTTGCTCGCTGGGTTAAGGATCTGGTGTTGCCTCAAGCTACAGTTTAGGTTACAGATGCAGCTTGGATCTGGCATTGCCATGGCTGTGGCGTAGGCCAGCCCCTGCAGCTCCCAGCCTGGGAACTTCCATATATGCTGCAGATGCAGCCCTTAAAAAAAAAAAATCCTCACCAGAACAAGACACACTGTATTTGATGATATTCAAATTTTCCATGAGGAAGAAAATCTGGTCATGACCATATTATAAATGTGTACTCTAAGAAGCAATCACTTAGAAAATTGAGATTTATATCCAGCAGCAAAAATCCCGAGACCTTTCTTTGAAACCCTCTGACCTCAAAAACTGCATTCTCATTAACATCGTGCACATCCAATCACCAGGTTTCAGTGTGTGTGAAACTACCAGTGACTGAGATTGCAGACTGTGAAGGTATTGAGATTTGGATTCAAATCCCATCTCTCTTTTTTTTTTCTTTTTTGTCTTTTTGTCTTTTTGCCTTTTCTTGGGCCACTCCCGCGGCATATGGAGGTTCCCAGGCTAGGGGTTGAATCGGAGCTGTAGCCACTGGCCTACGACAGAGCCACAGCAACGCGGGATCCGAGCCGCGTCTGCAACCTACACCACAGCTCACCGCAACGCCGGATCGTTAACCCACTGAGCAAGGGCAGGGACCGAACCCGCAACCTCATGGTTCCTAGTCGGATTCGTTAACCACTGCACCACTTACCTGTGAGGCAGGTTACTTAACCTCTTGTAGCCTCACTTGTCTTATAGTAAAAATGGAGCTAAAGTAGTAACCAAACCTCATAAAGTTGTAGGGATTAAATGAAATAATGTATGTTAGGAGATAAACATGGTGTGTGTGTGTGTATGTGTGTGTGTTGAATGAACACTGAAAAATGATCAGTTATAGATTATGTTTATAAACACTATTTCTCTATCTGTATTAAAAGTTTTTGTACTTCTTTGGCAAAGTCTTTGTACCTCATTTAATGATTTATTTCATGATACTGTAGGGCTACTAATCAGTGCCAGTGTTTTAGTCTCTGTAACCCCTGGCCCTTGGAACTTGAAGCAGAAATAAAAGTACATATTAAGTATCTTTGGAAAGTTTTGTATTTAGAGTGAACCTACTCCTTTATAAGAAGAAGACTCATTTATTTCCATACTGAAACTTTGGGTTGTCAGATGTTGAATTTTCTTAAAGTGGTTTTCATAGGGCAGGGTTAGTTGTTTGTAAAACTGAAGAAAAAGATATTTTATTTTTAATTTGCATCTCTATTACTTGTGTGATTGAACATTACTTGATGTGTTTATTTGGGAAAAAATGTTTCTCTGCCATGAATGATCTGTTTCCATCTCTTTTATTGGATAGTTTGTTAGAATGCTTTATTTTTATTAATTAGAAGAATTTTCTTTGCATTTGATACTAGTCTTTACTATATAACCATATATAAAGATGTATTTATTTTATATAAAGATACATCCTATAAAAGTAATTATGTTCATTACAGGAAATGCAGAGAAACAAGAGTATTTTTTGCATTAGCTCCCACAGGTAGGAACATCTTGATGACTTTCCTTTTTGTCCGTTTTCTATGCAAATATATATATATGTATATACTTTTATAAACTGTGTATTATACATGTTTTATTAAAAGTTTTTGAAGTCAAATAACATGTTAGTTTCAGGTGTACAGCATAGTTATACACTATTTTTGCAGGTTATACTCCATTATAGGTTATTTTAATATAATGGATATAATTCCCTGTACAATATACCCTTGTTGTTTATCTATTTTATTTTTTGTCTTTTTGCTATTTCTTGGGCCGCTCCTGCGGCATATGGAGGTTCCCAGGCTAGGGGTCCAATCGGAGCTGTAGCCACCGGCCTACACCAGAGCCACAGCAACGCAGGATCCGAGCCACGTCTGCAACCTACACCACAGCTCATGGCAACGCCGGATCCTTAACCCACTGAGCAAGGGCAGGGACCGAACCCTCAACCTCATGGTTCCTAGTCGGATTCGTTAACCACTGCGCCACGACGGGAACTCCTATCTATTTTATATATAGTAGTTTGTATCCATTGATTCCATACCGTTAATTCTTCCCTCCCCTCTTGGTAATCACAAGTTTGTTTTCTATAAGTCTGTTTCAGTTTTGCATATTCATTTATTTGTATTTACATGTTGTCTCATAATCAACTTTCTCCCTTACCTATATATCTTGTAAATGTTTCTATGTCACTAAATACAACATAATTTTAGTTTCTGGATTGAGTTCCATTCTATCTCTGTATCATAATTTATTTAATATATCCTATTTTTCAGATGATTTTTTGCAATTATTTTTCTTTTTTTAAAAAAACTTTTTATTGTTATTTCCCCAATACAATTTTTTTTTCTACTGTACAGCATGGTGACCCAGCTACATGTATACATTCTTTTTTCTCACATTATCATGCTCCATCATAAGTGACTAGACATAATTCCCAGTGCTACACAGCAGGATCTCATTGCTTATCCATTCCAAAGGCAATAGTTTGCATCTATGAACCCCAAAATCCTTATCCACCACACTCCCTCCCCCTCTCCCTTGGCAACCACAACTCTATTCTCCAAGATCCTGATTTTCTTTTCTGTGGAAAGGTTCATTTGTGCCATATATTAGATTCCAGATATAAGTGATATCATATGGTATTTGCCTTTTTCTTTCTGACTTACTTCACTCAGGATGAGAGTCTCTAGGTCCATCCATGTTGCTGCAAATGGTATTATTTTGTTCTTTTTTATGGCTGAGTAGTATTCCATTGTGTATATATACCATATCTTCCTGATCCAATCACCCATCGATGGACATCGATTGGGTTGTTTCCATGTCTTGGTTATTGTGAATAGTGCTGCAATGAACATGTGGGTGCATGTGTCTCTTTTAAGTAGAGTTTTGTCTAGATATATGTCCAAGAGTGGGATTGCTGGGCCATTTGATATGTATGTATAGTTTTGTAAGATACCTCCATACTGTTTTCCATAGTGGTTGTAATAATTTGCATTCCCACCAACAGTGCAGGAGGATTCCCTTTTCTCCACAGTCCCCTCCAGCACTTGTTATTTGTGGACTTATTAATGATGGCCATTCTCACTGGTGTGAGGTGGTATCTTATGGTAGTTTTGATTTTAATTTCTCTGATAATCAAGGATGTTGAGCATTTTTTTCATGTGCTTATTGGCCATCTGTATATCTTCCTTGGAGAAATGTCAAAAAAAAAAAAAAAAGAAATAGACCAAAAAAAAAAAAAGCCTAAATATAAGATTGTAAAATGACACCCAATAGAATAGTTTGCAGTATAAAGTTCTAAGCTAAAGAATTTTAGGGAGTTCCTGTCGTGGCTCAGTGTTTAACGAATCCAACTAGGAACCATGAGGTTCGATCCCTGGCCTTGCTCAGTGGGTTAAGGATCCAGCATTGCCGTGAGCTGTGGCATGGGTCGCAGATGCGGCTCAGATCTGGCATTGCTGTGGCTCTGGTGTAGGCTGGCAACTACAGCTCTGATTAGATCCCTAGCCTGGGAACCTCTGTATGCTGCAAGTGTGGCCCTAAAAGGATAAACAAAACAAAACAAAACAAAAAAACCTATTTGCACAAATATAATTACTGATCTAATATTTGTCTTTTCCTGCTTTAAACCTTTTAAACCTTTCTGGCTACAGCTCATGTTGCACTCATCTATACTTATATGCTTGTGCACATATATATAAGTGGAAAAAGTGCCATGAAACAAAACTCATTTTCTGGTAATTTTTACTCTTTTCTATACCAGTTTTAAAGAAATTCTGGTCACAATCCACTGAATTTATTTCATGGCTCATGGATGAGTTTTACCCTCAGTTTGAAAAACACTAAATCCATGGGAACAGAGGTGTGCTTGGCACACAGTAGGCATTCATACTGACTGCTTAAGTAGCATATTAGAGTTCTCCAGAAAAACAGATTTAAGTATTTCTCACCTTTTGGATATGTATTTATCCCATAAATAAATGATAGAGATTTAATATGAGGAGCTGGCTCATGCAATTATGGAGGATGAGAAGTCCCAACAATCTATAATATGCCAGCCAAAGTCCTAGAAAAGCCAGTGGTACAATTCAGTCAGAGTCTGAAGGCCTGAATGGGAAGAATTGATGGCCTAAGTCTCAGTCCAAGGGCGGGAGAAAATGAAATGTCTCAGGTTGATCAGTGAGGAAGAAAAATAATGAGGTGGGGGGGCAATTCCTCCTTCCTCTGTCTTTTGTTCTGTTCAGGTTCTTAGATTAGATGATGCCCATCCTCATTGCAGAGGGACATCTACTTTACTGAGTCCACAAGTTTACCTGCTAATCTTACCCAGAAACACCCGCACACACACACACCCAGAAACAGTTTTTAATCTGGGCCCTGTGTGTCCAGTCAAATTGACACCTAAGAGTAACCATCACAGGCAGTATGGTATACTGTTAACTCCCAAAACTCTAAAATCAGACAGCCTGAGTTTAAATACTGGCTCTGCCTCTACTAGCTGGTGGCACTGGACAAGTAACCTAACCTCTCTGCGTCTCATTTTCCTCCTGTGTAGAGGAATAGTGCCTAACTCATGAGATTGCTAGGAAGATAAAATGAATGGAACTTTCTAAGCACTTAAAACAGTACCTGCAGTACATGTTTTTATTAAATAAATAGGACATTCCTAGAAGTTGAGTGGTTGGATCAAAGGTATGTGAAAAGTAAGACTTCTGAAACATACTTGTAGATAACCACCCATCCCTGTCTCCTTAACCTCCAGCAAAGCCTGAACCAACTTTTATTCACACCTTCCATAGCAGACTCATAGAAGTGATGTAGTGAAATATTGTTCTCTGCTCTTTGCTTACGGAGGATGTGTTGGGCTGGTTGAAAGATGCAAAGACATTCTTAAAAAAAAAAGAGTCTAGATTTTCTTACTGATGCCAAGGGGAAAGAGAGGGAGTGGGATAGACTGGGAGTTTGAGGTTAGTAGATGCAATCAATTACATTTAGAATGGATGGCCAGTGAGTTCCTGCTGTATGGCACAGAAAACTGTGTCCAGTCTCTTGGGATAGAACATGATGGGGGACGATATGAAAAAAAGAATGTACATATATGTATGACTGGGTCACTTTGCTGTACAATAGAAATTGAAGCAACATTGTAAATCAACTATAATAAAATTAAAAAAAAAACCCTCTCTCAAATCTGAAGTTAAGCACCTAAATCCAATTTAGGCTGTGTCAGGTATGTTTTCCAAATATATGGGTTGTTTCATGAAAACTGGGTATCCACCTAAATCACACACACACACACACACACACACACACACACACACACGCACATACACACACTCAAATGTTTTAGCATTTGGAGAGAAATACATTTCCAACTCAAGCCCAACTTTGTCTACAAAGTCTTTCCTAGTAACTGTAGCCCAAGCAGATGGCTCCTTCCTTTGAGCCCCCACAGCAATCCTAGACAGTATCTCGTATTTATATTTAATTTATGCTGACTCATTCTAAAACTGTCTCAGGATGTTAATTGTTTTCCCCAAATACAGTGTAATGTCTTTGAAATCAACTACTATGTCTTCTATTTCTTTTGGATTCCTCTCTGTCTTGGCTCATAGAGGGTTGTTAGCAGTCGATGATTGATTGATCCAGGGGTGAACTGCATGGAATTTTTATCAAAACAAAATTATATTAAGTTCTCCAACTTTCACAAACTAAATTAAGAAGGATCAAATATTGAAATATTAAAAAATTAACCTCTATATTAAAATATGGTTGAATTTATTCATCAATATGGAATGAATAAAATGAGCCCAGCCTTTCTAAACAGAACATAAACCCAGAAGCTATAAAAGGAGGAAAAGCTGTATATATTTGATAACATTAAAAAATCTATAACTTCTCTATGGCAGACATTTTTAATTTATGAAGAGCACATGCAAATAAAGGAGATGATGAACAAACCCTCCCAGCCCTAGTAGAGAATGGCCAGAATTTTCCCTTCTGACGTTTGTACTTTTCTCATTCACCTCAACTGAGGATCTTGATCTTGTTCCCTCTCTGAATTCTGTCTCTCTAGGTATGTCTTTCTCCTTTCTTCCTATTTTCCTTTACACTCTGACTTCAGCATGCAAGAAGTGAGGCGCTTTGTGGAAATGCTAGAGGGAAAGAATAGCTTTCCTTGAACTTGCTGCAGTTGACAGAACTATTATACAAGTAGCTGTCAATGAGCACCCCAGCCGCTTATGACCAGTGTGTATCAGAGTAGCAAACACTGCATGGTTGTCAGTGTTTAATATCACTGGCTAAAACATGGGTAGCTAACCTTAGCAGAGGTGGCCTGCTTTACCCTAAAAGCAGTGTATTAGGTGCACATTAGGAGACACCTTTACTGTAATGATATAATGTGTAATCTTGGAAAACTCAGATCATCAAAAATTTCATGCAAGACCTCATTTTAGAGTGAGAACTGCAGCCTTTACAGGAAAGAGAAAATCATGGATCAGTTTTCAAATGTTTGTTTGCTTTCTAGTTCTGATTTTATTCAGAACAACAGAATCAAACCAGGAATGTATTTCTTTTCTTATCACTAAAAGAAATCTCAAGATGGACTAATGTTGCGAAGAAATTGTAAAAGGGCTACTGTTTAGAGAGAATATGTTCAAGATAGAAAAGGAGACAGAGGTGAATAGATGAACTCTGTTGGATGGTGTTTTTGAGGATATAGTTAATGAGAATGACATTCAAATAAGGAAGCCCCTGAAATTGATCTAAGTTCCTTTTAGCTTCTTTGGGAACACATTAAAAGTATCATTGTTTATCAAGTGGAAAAAAGAAGTTTATAGTGAAAGAGAAGTTTATCTTTTATAGGGTATAAACTATTACAAAGAATAGAGAGGAATTAAAGCTATCTGGTTAGAGTACCTGAAAATGTTGCCTTAGAAATGCCAAAGTCCTGATGTTCTCATTATTTCAAAGAGCACTGAAAAAGCATAAACATACAAAATAGGGTGCCTTTTTGTTCCTTGGGGGTTCCTTTAGCATATTTTGGGAAATGAAGTTCTCTCAAAACATTTTTATTTAGGAAATTTGGAAAAGAGATTTCTTTTTTGTCGTAAATATCACTTGTTTTGTTTTCATGCATTTGTATTTACAAAATGATAGGCAATATCTTTATGATACATTTTGTCCAAGGATGTGGAAGCTTTAGGAAAAATAGAATTTTGATTTGCCTTAAGGCGTGAGAAGTCATATGATGAGTCTCAGGTAGAACTTGGGAACAGCCCTATCATGTCTAAGGCAGTTTCTTAGCTACCAGAGTGAGCTTCCAGACCCCAGGTCAACCAGCCCGTTCATAGTTGTTTACACAGGGGTCCATTCAATCTGGCTAATGTAAATACTCCATTATTTTTACTGTTTGGAAAGTAAACATATTAATAAAATTGAAAATATAATCCATTATCTCTTATTTAAAAGTATTTAAAAACACTTCTGTATGCCATTATGTTCAGTTGAAAGCAGAATTCCTTTACAGATGACATAAATATCTTAAAGATATGGATTTTACTGAATCTTTTTTTTTTCTGTCTTTTTGCCTTTTCTAGAGACGCTTCCTGCGGCATATGGAGGTTCCCAGGCTAGGGGTTGAATCAGAGCTGTAGTCGCCAGCCTACACCAGAGCCACAGCAATGCGGGATCCGAGCCGCGTCTATAACCTACACCACAGCTCATGGCAACGCCGGATCCTTAACCCACTGAGCAAGGCCAGGGATCGAACCCAAAACCTCATGGTTCCTAGTTGGATTCGTTAACCACTGTGCCACAACAGGAACTCCAAATCTTTTTTTTTTTCTTTTTTTTTGGTCTTTTTTTGCTTTTATTCGGCCGCACCCGCTGCTTATGGAGGGTCCCAGGCTAGGGGTCTAATTGGAGCTACAGCTGCCGGCCTACACCGCAGCCACAGCAACACCAGATCCAAGCCACCTCTGTGACCTACACCACAGCTTATGGCAACTCTAGATCCTTAACCCACTGAGCAAGGCCAGGGATCAAATCTACAACCTCATGGTTCATAGTCAGATTCGTTTTTGCTGTTCCACGATGGGAACTCCTGGATTTTATTGAATTTTTAAAAGAGACAAATACATGAAAACAAAAAAGAATGAAATATTATACAATGGCAAGTGCATTAGTGAAGGAATTAATACAATCAGTGGTGTAATTTGCTTATAGAGATTTTTCTGAGAAGAGTCAAATAATTCTGTTTTGACTGATCCAGGATGGTATCATAGTTGGAGAGAGATTTCACAACCCAGCAGAATGAGAGAGGGGTTGGTAGATCCTTTGGAATTTGTTGTCATTAAATGGTTTTTGACTCTGACTCTTTAACGAATGAAGAGGAGACTCTTCTTTTAAAAATATAAGAAAGTGTTGCTTGAAAGTTATCCCTCTCTCCTCACGATAGTTTTGATACTAATGTGAAAATTTGCTCATGAACAAAATTATATCTAGGTGACTGTAGACATTGTTTAAGCCCTTGTGCCCGGGAGAATTCTACCTCATAGCATACAAGGAGGTAAGCACATTCTGGGCATGCTGGCCATTTAGACTAGCCAGCTGGCTTTCACCATCTGAGCTTCCTTTGTCATTGCAGAGGCTGCAGTGCTGTTACACTGAGGTACAGGACTGGGCAGGTGACAAATTTAAGAGCTAGATCTGGGCGTGACCTGGAGCTGGGGCTCTGCTTAAACAATAAGCAAAGGACAAGAGTTTCTATTGCCCTACTCAAGAAGCTCAAGTCAAACCTGATACTTCTGCTATTTGGCCTACATACCAAGATATATGGTTACATCAAAATACTTGTTGACAGCATTCACTACTTTTCTAGGGCAGGTGTTCCTGAGTAGCAATCTAGAGACTCTGAAGGGAGTTAGCAAATTCCCTGAAATTATATGCAGTGTTTGATGTGTAGATGTGTTTTTCTAGGATGTGGTTCATTGGATTCTCATAGGGGTTGTGGTCCCTCTCAAAAATAAGAACTGCTTCTCTAGAAAGGAAAAATTCTCTAGAATTTTCCCAGTGAGCAAAATTCAGTAATTTCTGGCTACTTTTTTTTTTTTCAGAAGAACTAAGTTGAGCAGTTAAAAACTTCATTTCATTTTTCTTCTTGAACAATTCTTATTGTCTAAAAATACAGAACATTATTTTTGTTCATCTAGATTTAATCTTCCTCTGTTTGAAAAAAATTGTGTGTGAATTAGTGGACTAGTTACAAATGAAATGCATATTTGAAAATTCTATTCAAATGGAAATGCTATTCCATACTTAAGCATTCTATTTAAATTCTAGCTATTTTAACCAAAAATATCTCAGAGTTCATCTTGGAAGGAAACAAAACCATAGCCCCCTCCCAGTTCATCCTTAGGAAATACAAAGTGATCAGACCTTTTCATCACTGAAAAATATACTAGAACTCTAGTCAGTCACTTAAAAAGTCTTTAAAAAGAGAGAAGTATAATAAGTCAGTATAACAGATAAAATGGAATCATTAAAATGCTCAATTAAACCCAGAGAAGGAAGAAAAGGAGGACATGAAACCAAGAACTAGTATACTGAAGAGAGAGCAGTAAGAAGGTAGAATTCAATACAGGGATACCAACAATCACTTTAAAGGTGAATGATCTGAACACACCAGTTAAGAGACAGAGAGTGTAAGATTGGATGAAATAGCAAGACCCATTTACCGGCTGTCTATTATGGACCTACTTTAAAATGTAAAGACTTAGATTAAAGATAAAGGGATACGAATCCAACTAGGAACCACGAGGTTGTGGGTTCGAACCCTGGCCTTGCTCCGTGGGTTAAGGATCCGGCGTTGCCATGAGCTGTGGTGTAGGTCGCAGATGGGGCTCAGATCCTGAGTTGCTATGGCTCTGGCGTAGGCTAGTGGCTACAGCTCCAATTAGACCCCTGGCCTGGGAATCTCCATGTGCCGCAGGTACGGCCCTAGAAAAGACAAAAAGACAAAAATAAAAAAATTTTTTTTTAATTAAAAAAAAATAAAAGGATGGAAAAAAATAAAACATGTAAGTGCTAACTAAAGGAAAGCTAGAGTAACTATACTAATTTCAGACAAAGTAGTCTTCAAGAATAGCAAAGATTATTGGGAATAAAGAGGGACATTATGATGATAAAGTAATCAACTTTCCAAGAAGTTATAATGATCCTAAATGTGTATATATTAATAGTAGAGCTTCAAAATGCCTGTGGCAAAAACTGACAAATAAGTAGACAAATACACAGTAATAACTGGAGACGTCAACACCCCCTCTCAGTAACTGGTAAAACATATAGCAGAAAAATACGTAAGGATTTAGATGACCTAGAGAACTTTCGGGGTTATTGGGGTATTGTTCTCAGCACTACTGCCCAGCTTTTCTTCCCCTAAATGTTCTGCTTTAATAAATGCAGTAACCTCTCTGGGTCAAGTGGGGAAACAGAGTCAAAGGAAATGGCACAGTTTGCATAGAGCACTCAATTCTGAGCTCCTTCCTTTTGATTCTACCCCTTTCGCCCTCAAGGTATCGCATACTGTGATTTCCTACGATTTCCCCATTATAATCAAATCAAAAAATCATAACTATGCTTTCCTCACTGTGTGGCAGGTACTAAGCTAATAAGCATTTTACAAATATTACTTTATTCAGTCCTTACAAAAATGCCTGTCAGGGAGATATTCTTATCTCCACAGAGTACAAACTGAGGTGCAGAGAGATTAAACAGGCTCACAGTTGGCAAGCGGCAAAGCCAGGATTTGACTCCTGTTTTGTCTGATTCCTAAGACTCTCCATGCCCATGATGTGCCACTTCCTGGCTGGAAGGTGCTCCCTACCTGGCTGTCAACTTTGCACTTCTGAGTGTCTAAAAACATAAAAGTCCGAGAATATCCGATTAAGAAGTGTTTGCTTTCCTTGGGCAGATATCTAGATCATTAAGAATACCAAAAGAGGGGTTAGTAGGAATTAAGGCAGCAGTCAAAAACAGAACCATTTTGACATATAGTTATATAATACCTTCACTAATGAAGGTCTAGGATTGAAAATTCATAGCCATGCTATCTTTGGTGGACCTTCTCATTTGACTCTTTCCTAGTGGGCCCCTGGTAGCACACCAGCAGCACAGAGGAAAAACTCACTTTAGACATGTATTCTTCAAGTTGGGCCCTTCTACAATTACCCACTAAATACTGAGAGTTAAAATAAAATGAAATATTAAAAAATATATAGTCATTCTTCTCCCCAAGCAACAGAAATATTGAAGGAAAATCAGAAGGATGCTAAACTGGATAGTAAAATATTTGTGTAGGCAGAAAAGTTAAAACATAAAGCAGGTAGTTCATAGCATATAATATAAACTGTGTGCACATTACAGCACAGTGTTGAAGTTCTCCAGCTCTGGGGTTAGACTCCCTGCGATCAAAAACTGGTTCTGTTGCTTACTGGCTATGAGACCTTGATGGTCTGTTAACTTTATCTCTGCCTCAACTTTCTCATCTCAGAACCAGGGATAACAACAGTGTTTATTATTACATAGGGGTACTGTGAGGGCTAAATGAATATATGTGTAGTAATCAGTGTTCAATGCATTTTTAGTTATTAAGATTCTATGACCAGCTCAGTCACAGCATTTGAAATGTGTATGGGATATTTCAAGACCCAAGTATATGAGGCTCAAAATGTTTACCCTTCTTGGAGACCTTGATCAAGTGCACTTTCCCAAACTCCCTGAGAGCATAACCCTTCTCTCTTTCTAAACCTTGAGTAAACTACTGACTTAGCCTTCATTACACTGTGAGCAGAATATTGTGTAACTATCTCATGGGCTGTGCTTGGTGGAACTCTGATGCCAACAGTGAGGTCTGGCTCATCTGCCTCTTTTGACCTTCCCTGCCTGATCACCTGCAAACACAAATAGCACCTAGGAAAGTGCCCAGAACTTAGCTGGAACTGAATACATGTTTGTTTGTTTGTTTTGTTTTGTTTTGTTTTTATGCTTTTTAGAGATTTTTTAATTTTTCTTTTACTCTTATTTTTTTTAATTTTATTACTCAATGAGTTTATTACATTTCTAGTTATACAATGATCATCACAATCCAATTTTATAGAATGAATACATGTTTGTTAAATTGAAGTGAACTGAACTGGAATGCAAACTGGTCCCACCTAGGGGAAAGAAGGCCAGAGAGTTTGCTACCACTTGTTATGCAGAAACTAGATTATCTCACTCAGAAGTATTTGAACCAAAGACATTCCAAGTTGCTCTGGTTGAAAAGTAATAAACGCACACGTAAGCCTGTTGAAGTCAAGTGGGCACAAATAATCCTTTTCAAAATATGGACTGGGTAGCCCGCTAAAACTTGTAGGAATTCTGGCATCCAGTTTTAGCCTCCCTCAAGCTCAGCGATCCCTTTGTAAAGCTGCAGCTAGTGCAGCTTTTCTTGTGCAAATTCATGTACTCTAAAGAAACTGAACCCAGTGAGCAGTTCATTAAGTTCAGAGGGGTCAAATTTGACAAGAGTATGTCTAGCTTTGTTCTATGGATGCCTGAGCAAAGTCATGAAAACCAGATCCAAAGAGTGGGATTCCCATGAATCCAGAGGGAGTGGCCCAAGTGTGGTGTTTTTCCTGCAGTGTGAACACATATATGGGCTTGCACATACACTAGGTGCTCCCTCAGCCATGCACAAGTCTTTATCTGTCTCCCACACACACCTTTTACTGGTAATTAGTTCAGAAATTATATTGATAGAGCACTTGAGTAGTGACCATTAGCGTGGGTATCCAGAAACTGACTTCTGGTTTTATATACATCAGTAGTGCTGAGTGGTTTTCAGTATCCGGCCCCTAAACTAATGGGTTTCATTGTTATATTTGTCTGTCAGAATCTCCTGTGGAGTATACTGAATGAAAATTCCTGGGCCCTGCACCTTCAGGAATTCTGGCTCAGCAGGTCTGGGGCAGAATCTTAATAATCTTCATTTGGCAGGCAAATCAGTAAGAGGCCCCATAATAAATCACACTTTGAGTAATGATTTTCTGATGATTCACGGATCCTTTTCAAGGCCTGATAGGTTTTAGCATTGGACCAATGAGACCTCAGTGGCTTTGGAAACTCCAACAAGAAGTCCAGTTGTAGCCTAGTTGCCTCTAACTGGGATGTTCCAGTAGGCTTTCCTTCCCATGTCTACATCATAAGAAGGGTCATATTTAAGAACAGGTCATCATACACAGATATACCGAAAAGGAACCGAAGCTCACTTTCCTGCTCTAGGTGTTCTCACCTAGTATCTCATTTTATCTTAGCAGAGCCAGTGGTCAAACTAAAATCTTCTGATGGTGCCAAATGGAAAGTATTTTACTAAACCACAGCTGCCCTCACTGGGTGACCAAGAATCTCATAAAACAAAGGCTTGGTGTCAAGTGATATTAAGAGTATTTAGCACCCAGTAAAACAGGAGCAGGCCCTCTCAGAACTGATGCACACAAGTGACCCCAGTCCACTTCACTGGCCCTACCCACTGATAATGGTAAAGCACCCTGTAAGATGTTAATCACGTTGGACCCAGGCCCCTAATTAGAGGTGGGAGAGAGAAGCAGAAAATCACCTGCTTTCACCCAACTTCCCGGATAAATGTTGGTAAACAGAAAATGATGACTAAAGAAATGCAAGTTCACTCTTTTCTTGAGTTAAAGGAGAAGGGCTAATTAGAAAGTTGCTTTTCATAAGGAATGGTGACAACTTTCACCCCCACAGCTAAAATATCAGACCTATGGTCCTGTATTTATGAAGAGAAAGGGAGTATTTTTAATCATCACTGTCCTAGAAACTTGACACATACACTTGCAAGATCTCAGGCATCATTTGGTGGTCACTACTGTGCTTTTCCCCAAAATCTGTCCCGGTAAAGCTTTATTTCCTTATAATAAAGAATTTCCCTACTTCCAGGCGCAGATGCGAACACCTGGGATGAGATTGCTGGGAGGTCTAACACAGTGACTCATTAACCCCAGCTACTCTCACAGTTATGCCTGGATCCAGTCCAGGTCAGCTGTCTTTGACCCTCTGTCAAGGTTTATAAGAAGCCCTATGTGAATGGAAGTAGACTTTTCTCTGCAAATTACAGTTTAGAAAAGGTTCTGATCAACTGCAGGTTTGCTTCCTTGTGTTTTTCCATCTTCACATTTCCCAGCTGATAGACATCTTACCTATCCTATGCTGTTTTTGTATATAACATACGATCATCTTAAATTTCACAACTCATGATTCCCTATTTTCTTATTGTCGAACTTTCATCTTTGATAGTTTCTAATCTTCCTCTTTTTTTTTTTGTACAACCATTTAAACGTGGAGTACTATTGTCTAAGTGCTCCATATCTGACTTAAAGTAATTTCTGATTTAAAATCATGACATTTGAATTTAAAATCCCACACTTAATACAGCAATGCCTAATAATCGTGTCCACAAGGTATTTAATGTAATTGGAAAATATTTTATTCTGGCTTCACCTCCGTAAAAGCATTCCAACATCACTCATTCAAGGAGCTAAAATAGAAGCTTGATTTTGGAATCAATTGGAGATTAACATGAAATCTTAATTTTAAATGTATCAAAGGAAAGAAAGAAAACAATTTAGACCCCACTGTACATCAAAGGATAATTCTATCTGGCAATGTACAATGGCTTGGTGGCAGCCTAATCTCTCACCACACCCTAATGCTTCCATAGCTACTGTACCACAGCAGCCACAACATCATCTTTGGTGCTATTCCCTCATGCAAAGGAACTCTCCCCAGCACTGTGGCCAGGATTTAATTAATTACAGCTATTTACAAACTCGCATAAGCTGGTTACACACCAACAGAAAATCTCCACCTGCTCAGCAAGTGGCCTCTCTGGAAGTCATTGACGAACTGCCTTCTTATGGCTGCTATTGAACATTAATCGTACCCTGGCAAGGATGCCAACACTGCCTCTGCCCTGCTTGCAATCTCCGCAGTGGGAGAGGCCCTTAGGGCAGTGGGACACTTGGCCAAAGGGATGAGTGAGAGGCCAAGAACAAGGTGGGAGAGAATTCAGAGTCCAACACCAGCTGCATGCAAGGTTCAAAGTGGTGTCAAATGTCAGCACTTTGCTGTGAGGGATTCTTATGCACATACCTTCCTCTCCTATGCATGGTCTCAAGTGCATTTTTCCTTTTTCTTTCCCACTTATTTGAAAATCTTGCACTGTGGAGGAAGGGATTATGTGCCGGAGTGTTTCATTTTCAAATGTTTTTGCACAGAGCTTTTTGCCTCCCACCAACATTACAATCACCTATAGTAAGTAAGTTTCATTAGAAAAAAAAGTTTTTCGTTTAAAATTTGAATAAACACCACAAAAATCTAAAGGTATTCAGCATGCTTAATTCTGAAAGAGAAAGAGTTTTGGGTAAACCATCTTTTATTTAGAGAACATGTTCTACCAAAACTCCATCATCCAGACTTGAGTCGACCTGCTTATAATTTGAGACTTTGGTAGGAGAGTAGAATTTAGGAGTTTAAGAGCTAAATTTTTACATTTTTTGGATGAGGATATTTTAACTGTATCTTACTTTTTGACCACATTTACTAAAAAGGGTGTTCCTCTGCTTCTTCCCTCCTCCTCTTTTTCTATTAAGTATAACTAAAATAAAATTGTAAAATGATCCTCAGTAAACTCAGTTGAATCATTTTTTTTCTCCAGTGTTCTCTGCTCTAAGTTTCCAAACACTAAGCCTCAGGTGGCTTATACTGAAGCATAGATTGGGATTCCTCTTGGCAGCAGAGTGGATATCGTGGAGATCCTTTTTACTCTTATTTTAAAACACCTCTCAGGGGCAACTTTCCTCTTGTCAAAGGCTAAAGCAATTACTGCCGATGCAAATGAGGGTAAATCCTCTACTCTGGGGAGAGCCTGTTCCAACGGGATTCCCCTCACACTGGAAATGTTTCATTTACTTATTTATTTCTAAGAGGAGTTTTTGGCTTGAACTGATACTCACAAATATGTTGTTAGTGAGTGTTTTCCTAGGTATGGTGTATTCCCTCAAAGTATTTTTCCTAAGAAAGAAATTTTAAGCTCTTAATAAATGAAAAATAAACTCTTGTTCTCTAAGATAAATTATTACAATGAGAACCTTCTCCAACTTTAAGAATTTAATACTAGTCTTTGGCTTTGCACAGTAGAGTTTCCCTAAACTGTTGAATGCATTCCATATTTCTCAGACCTTGTTTTGGTTAAGGACAAGGGGAGCATCTCCAATGGATGAGTGATTACCTTATCATCCTTTTACTGCTGCCACAGAGATCTTTAACTCTCTAAGCAGTGGCATTTAAGTCTTGAGAACACCCAGAAGTTTGCCCCAGGCTTTAGACTTTCTCAATTGAAAAAAAAAGAAAAAAAAAGAAGAAGAAGAAGAAAGAAAAGAAAAAAGAAAAGGAAGGAAGGGAAGGAAGGAGGGAAGGAAGGAAGGAAGGAAGGAAGGGAAAAAGAAAAAGACGGGGAGACCAGCTTAGGTATCAACAAAGCAGAAATAGAATAAGCCAGGTAGTTCAATTCTGATAAGACTGGAGATCTGCAGATCAGGTAATCTGACCTGCAGACAAGTACCCACACTTGGGCAGGGGCAGTCTCTTCTCCGCTGGGCTTTGTATCCAGGGCATGCATTCTCTGAGTATACTTAATGGCAAGAAAAGTTAGAGATAGGTTCCTTCCCAGCTTCTCTCAGCAATGAGGTTATTCTGTCACTTTTACAAACATTTTAAATCATATCTTCTTACCTTTCCGTTTGTGCATCAAAAAGAAGTCATCTAAAACTGAACTATAACCATCTCTAGGCTGTGTCACAAAAACTGGTAGAATCAATTTTAAGAGGATTTTATCATCAACAGTTTATAGCTCTTGGCTGAAAAGAAATAATAGACACAAGGAATGCTTGACCTCTGAAATGACACTCCGACCCCTCCCAAAGGGGAAAAAAAAAAAGGAAAAAAAGTGTAGGAAAATGCTAAGACCTAAAAGTCAGAATGCAGAAAGTTATTCCTTTATTAAGACTCTGCAAATTGGTCCTATTTTAAACCCTTCTATAATAAAGCCCATATGTCAGAGTAATGATGTCAAAATCCTTGAACTATAATGGTAAATTGAAAAGGTAATGAAAAATGAAAGATTTCACTCAGGTTTTTTGTTTTTGTTTTGCATTTTGCTGGATGGAAGTGCTACTTTTAAAATAACTAAATCAAACAAAAGTATATGAGTATATCTAGTTTTAGCTTTAATAAGAAAGTTCTGATTATTTTATGATTTTTGTTTTCAAATTAAGTGAGGTTTTATATAGTATCAGTTATAAAAAGAATGCAAAGAAAAACTTTAGGAAGACCACATACCTAGAGTTAAACAGCCCCTTGACCTTAAGTGGTAAAATTATAGTTGATTTTTTTCTTACTTTTTTCAGTTTTCAGAATTTTCCAAATTTCTATAATTAATGTTTATTACTTTCACTTAATGTAATTTTGTTGAAAGTAGTAAAAGGTTCCAATCATGTTATTTCATTCTTGGGAGTTTTAAATGAAAAAAATTTTGAACCTCTTTCTCATTGCCATCCCTCTGCTCATCTTTGGGTTGAGGTTCTCCTTGGATTGCATTTTTCTCTTATTTCCCATCCATCTTCTGCCCTTCCTCATTCTTCAGTCAGGGTCACCTGCTTGAACTAGAGCACCTGTCTAACCCTGGGACCTGTTATGAAAAAGAGGCCAGAAGGAGGAAACAGGTCCTACCTGGACCAGTGACACTCCTTAGAGGTCACAACGTTGAGACCTACAGCATCACTTTACAGAGGAGGAAAATAACAGTCAGCTGTGGAGTGACTTGTTCAGGGTTTGGGGCAGAGTGGAAGTTAGATACCAAGACTGGACTTGCAGCTGGAACCTATGAAACAGATGGAGGCTACTAAAAGCAGCAAACACAGAAGCATATCAGGAGTCACACAGACACCTAATGCATTAAGCAGTCTGGATTTTTCTAGGAACATACTCTTTTTTTTATTTTTTATTTTTTTAAATTTTTATTTATTTTTTTTATTTTCCCACTGTACAGCAAGGGGGTCAGGTTATCCTTACATGTATACATTACAATTACATTTTTCCCCCACCCTTTCTTCTGTTGCAACATGAGTATCTAGACAAAGTTCTCAATGCTACTCAGCAGGATCTCCTTGTAAATCTATTCTAAGTTGTGTCTGATAAGCCCAAGCTCCCGATCCCTCCCACTTCCTCCCCCTCCCATCAGGCAGCCACAAGTCTTTTCTCCAAGTCCATGATTTTCTTTTCTGAGGAGATGTTCATTTGTGCTGGATATTAGATTCCAGTTATAAGTGATATCATATGGTATTTGTCTTTGTCTTTCTGGCTCATTTCACTCAGTATGAGATTCTCTAGTTCCATCCATGTTGCTGCAAATGGCATTATGTCGTTCCTTTTTATGGCTGAGTAGTATTCCATTGTGTATATATACCACATCTTCATAATCCAATCATCTGTTGATGGACATTTGGGTTGTTTCCACGTCCTGGCTATTGTGAATAGTGCTACAATGAACATGCGGGTGCATGTGTCTCAGAACATACTCTTGACTTTTTTTTTTTTTAATTCCCTCACTTCAGATAGAGATTTAAGCACAGAAAGGTGTTTCTCTACTGTAAGAAACACAGCAGTGTTAAAGCAATGAAAAACAGGCTGACCTACAGCCTCAGTGTCACAGGGAGCAGACCAGCTGGGGCCACATCTCAAGGGGAAGGGGGCCACCACTCCAGCTGGTTGTTATCATGTAAGAATCCAGCCCCAGTATTGCCAGATCTTCTAACTCGAGAAGTGAAAAATTAAGATTTTTGTGTGAAATTTCCTGGTTTTAAAATGTTGATACAAATGTTTCAAAATACTATTTAAGCCAGACAAGATGTACCAGAAGTTTGCAACCCTTGATGTAGAATGTGAGAAGGGCAGAGTTGCCTCATAATCTTTGAGTGGAGGTAGAGATCCTTGATGAAAGAGGGACAGGTGACTGTCTGCCATACTGATGGTTGATCTCAGAATTAAATAGCATCAATATGTACAATCAACAGGGGTGTACCAGGGCACCAGGCATTCTTGGTAACTGCTCTTTCTGTGCTCTTCATATCTTACCTGGCTTTTCTCCGCTCTTTTACACTGAAACAAGATGAAAATTGTTGGATCCTTGGCTTAAACTAATATACGAACTCTCCCCAATTGCTGGTGGAAAGCTATGGCAGTAGATTGGGGTCTACTTATGGAAACTTGAATGTAACACACAGGGGTACCTGAAATGTGTGAGTCTGTACTCCAGTGCTTTAGAGGGGCATCCTTGTTGCTGTGTACAAGAAACTGGTTCTTTCATCTCCACCTCTCATCCTTATTTAGAAAAAAGGAGACCCTCTCCTTGTGAGGGTGCTTATTTTTTAATTCTATATACCTAAAAATTGACAACTACCCCACCATTGCATTCCCTTTTAAGTCAACTTATAAGAAAAGGCATTGCTTTTTAAATGAGGGCAGTGAAGTTTCAGCTTGGCAACCTAACCTAGGAATGATTATCAAAATTGTAGATATGATGCTTCCTCATATGTTCCTGTTTTCTCCAAATTTTCTGCAATGAGTGCTTATTTTTTGTAATCCAGAAGGGAAAAGTTTAGGAAAAGTTTCTTTGCCAGAGGGTAAACTACGTTCTATTTTAAGAGTCAAATCAAGCAACAAGTAGATTAGAAAGAAACCAGTGAAATGGATAGAACTTCAGCTCAGGAGCCAACAGACCCAAGTTTTAATCCCAGTTTTTCCACTCAACCTTAATCTCTCAGCATTCATCCTTTTCTTCTGTTTTGTTGTTGCTGTTGTTGTTGTTTTTTAATCTCTTTTACAGCTGCACCTGCAGCGTATGGAAGTTCCTGGCCTAGGTTTTCTTCTGTTAAATGGGTATTAGTATGCCAATATTTCAGGATAATTGTGAAGGTTAATGATAAGTTATATAACATGCAATAACTTATTAATAAAAGATAATCATGGCTTATACATTAATTTTGTTTAATGTACCACTTAACATCAAATTAATTCTGGAAAGCCCTGGAAAACATTTGAATTCCTATGTGTTTATGAGAACAAACCATCCTGAAGTAAATAGTGTTTGTTTCTCCTGCCAAAACATCTCAACAGAGCCCTCCAAGACCATATTGGATGGTTTGGGGACCTGTACAAATTCTGTGAGAAATATTTGATTTTTCCTCTTGTTTTGGGCACTGTGCCATTTTTAAAGAATCTGTGGTTGAATTTACATTCATTTATAAATATAGCTTCTTTTACATCTTCAAATTTAAAAATTATAAGCTTTTTTCCCTGGAGTTCTTTAGCACAAGAAAAAACTTTTTGGACAAACTTGGATATTGTGCTAAAGATTATGACACATTTAATAATGCTTTGCACATAATCAATAGTTGTTATGTGCAATACTTGTTATGTGCAAGTTTGTCCAGCCCCCTTGAAAAACGGCCACACCATAGAATTCAGTGGCAAAGTATATTCAGTGAAGCTTCCCCATCCTCCAGAATTAAGGGAGACCTAGCAACTCCAGGACTAATTTCATAAACTGTTTAAGCATTTTCCCAGCCTACTGTTTGCTGGTTTTTTTTTTTTTAAGCACTTAATTTATAATTTGCTATGCCAGCTTAACATGAGAGTTTTTCTGTTTTCCTTTAAAAGAAATGCTATTTAGACCTACTGCAGATGTATGCACTCATCTTCCTGCAGCCCACCACCACTTGTCCAGTCTGGATTCTGCTTTATCTTGCCTAAACCATTGTAGTTGGTTCCAGTCTCTCCTTCCTATCCTATACTATCTACTTTGGCACACCACTGCAGTCTTTATAAAACACTAAAGTGCTTCTGGCCTGTGACCTACTAGATACCAAGAGCTATTGAGCACTCACGGTGCCTGGCATTGTGTTAAGCACTTTGCATTTATTATCTCATTTAATTCTCAAAAGAATCCCATGAGATAATCTCCAATTTTCAGAGAAGCAAAAGAAGGCTCAGGGAAGTTAAATAAATTGTGCATGTAAGCTATAGATAACATTTTGGGCTTCATTCATCCACTTAATTACATATACTCCTTCCTGACTACAGCCCTAGCAGTGTGATAGCAGGATGAGTTAGGTGTGATGTCACCTTAGTCACATGCTATTTCCACTGTCTGGTATGCCCTTGCCCAGTTGGCACTCACATGGGTCCTCTCCACTGTGAAGACTTCCCAGATACCCTTCAACTCCCCACTTAGTCCTGGAATTTCCCCAGCATACCCCTACTACTTTGCCATCATTAGTTTATCTGTTTCTCTTCTTTATCAAATGTCTGAGAACTGGATCTTAATAATGTTGTATTTGTATTCATTACACAGCCTGGGAAGTAGTAGACACTCAGTAAATTTTGTAAAAAAAAAAAAATTCTGCCTCAAGAGTGTCTTATTGATCTTTATATCCCCCAAACCAAGCTACAACACCAGGAGGGCGGCCTGACTGAGAGGCAGTCTGGTGGACCACACCAGTGGAGCATCACAAGCCATGGGCAGAGAATCAGTAGACAGAGATGCCAAAGCTGGAAACAAAGAAACCCAGCTAGGGGCCAGCTGGACAAAGGGGGGTTGGCTATGGAGCAAGTAAAGATGGAGGAGTGAATTAGGGTTTTCTAGAGAAACACAACCAAATATAATAAGGAATTTATTATAAGGCATTATTGCTCACACTATCATGGATGCTGCAAGTCCCAAGATGTGCAGTAAGAAAGCTGGAAACCAGGAAAGCCTATGGTATAGAATAGTTCAGTCTGAATGTCAGCAGGCTTGAGACTCAAGAAGAGCCATTGTTTCAGTTTGAGTCCAAAGGCAAGAAAAAAAAGAAAAAACCAGTATTCAACTCAAAGACATTTAGGCAGGAGTAATTCCCTCTTACTCTGAGGAAGGTCAGCCTTTTTGTTCTCCTCTGGCCTTTAACTGATTGGATGGGTCCCACCCACATTGAGGAGGGCAATCATTCTACCAATTCAAATGTCACTCTCCTCCAGAAGACCCCTCACAAACTAATGTTTGACCAAATGTCTGGGTACCTTGTGGCCCAGTCCAGTTGACACATAAAATTCAACCATCATAGTTGGGGCATGGGATTGGAGTAGAGTTCACCCAGGAAGACCCCTGTGGGCACAGGTTCCAATCAGAGTCCCTCTTTTATGTGCATGCTAGAGTGGTTCACATTTGGTGGGGACAGTTCTTAAAATGTCCATTCCCAACAGTCAACAGCCTGAGGAGCTCATCACTTCACCACTCTGCCCTCAAACTTGTTCTTTCTGTGCACTTCTCTCCTGAAACTTCTAGCAACACAGGCCTTATTTTGGAGTCACCTCTCCTTCATCCTGGTCCTTGGTACTAACATCTACACAGTTGGCAAAACCTTTCAATTCTTCCTGTATAATGCTTCTCATATGCCTTATCTTCCTTCACTATTGCTCCTCTCCTACTATAGAGTGATGACTATTCAGTTTTTGAATAGGAAAGAACTGGTGGGGGGCAGTCATAGTCTGGTCGTAAAGAAGGTTTGGGGGACTGGTTTTAAAGCTGGCTTTACACAGAAAAATGTAGTTTTTAGATTGTATATTACAAATTAATAATATATCAAAGTTTTATATAAGTATGTTTTATGTAATTGGGGAAGTGTTCATTGTATATATCAAATTATATATAATTTACACATATATAAACTTGTGATAGAGATTATGATGGAGAGAACCTACTTTGTACAGCAACTCTTAGAATTCTTAAACAGTTTTTTTTTTCACCCCAAACACTTCCTCTGTTGTTGCTGGATAAATCTTCCTAAAGCACAGCGTTAATACTATGACTACTCACAACCCTTCACTGGATTCTCACTGCCTATTAAATAAAGAACAGTCTGCTAATGGACTCTATGGCCCTTCAAAATATGGATCCCACTCATTTTTCTGGTTTTACATCCTATAAGTCAACCTTGCTTCTTATACTGATTTGGAATGCCTTAGAATGATAGTAGCAAGTGCATCCAGTATATGCTGGCTTAAAACAAATAGAGAGCTACTTTTCTCACAAAAATATAATGAATAACAAATTAATAGGTCTGAAGTCCAGGGCTAATGCAGGTACTCAGTGATGGACCCAAGCTCCTTCTATTTCTCTCATATCATCACATGGCTTTTGACCTTCTGCTTTACCTCATAACTTCAAGATGCACTTACAGGCATCTTACCATATTCCAAGTAGGAGAAAGAAGAGATAGCAAAGAGCAAAAGTTGAAGGAAGGTTCATGGTAATTGAACCTGTCCTTTTTCTATGGGTAAAGTGAATACTTTTTCAGAATCCTTACCTAGCAATCTTCTGCTTATGACTCAGTGATCAGAGGGGTGTCCTATGGTGGAAGGTGACTGGGGGGAGGCAGGAGTGTGGATGGAAGTGGACTGACTAATCAGTAGTACCTGCCACACACACCCCTACTCTAATTAGGTGGCTCGTTCACCTTATTCAACATCTGCCTTCACATAATTTCCTCTCCTTGAATGATCTTTGCCCTGTTCCATCTCTATTTATTGACGGTCTTTAATTTTGTTTAAGCCCTGATAAAATACCATTTCCTCCAAGATATCTTCCTGGTCTCCCTCCAAACCTCTCTGATAAAATGTCTCCTTCTGAGATCAGCCATTGTTTGTATTTCTGCTGTACCTAGAATCCTCACACTGCACTGTGGTTAATTATATGTGTTCCATCTTCTTGTCTATATTTTGAAGTCCAAGAGAACAGGGAGCATGTCCCATTCATCTTTGTATTTCCAAGGCAGCTCAGCACAGAGTAGGTATTCAATAAGTGTTGGATGAATGCATGGATATTCTTCAATATTCCATTCTGAACAGAAAAGTCTGCAATACCCACACTGTGTCTATAATGGCCTCTCTGATTCAAGTTAAAGGAGAACATCTGCAGTCCTCTGAATATTGGCTGCTGTCCTCTGTCCTCAGCCAAAGCAGGGACATCTGTGATTGCAACGTGACTATCTACCAATACTTTTTATTCACCTCTGCCCAAATGTGCAGCTGTTTCCCGGGTGGGAGAGTAAGCGAACAGTAAAAATTAGACAAAATAACAGCACTTTTACTAGGAGTCTTCTGAGGGTATTAGGCTCAAATTAAGAATTTTGAAATTGTGCTACAATATAAGCAGCAATAATATCAATACCAATTAATACCATTTATTAAACCCCTTATGCCAGACACTGCACTTTATATGCATTGTCCTTTAGATTCCTCTAAGAACATACTCATTTATCAAATAAGGAAACCAAGGCTCAGTGAGATTAGGTAGTTTGCCCAGGGTACCATAGCTTCTAAGTGGCAAGGCTGGGGAGACCCTCATTTTTTGATACAAGCCTGTGAGGGAAGGGGTGTTAGTTGTGCTTTACCTATGAAAAAATTGCAGCCAGAGGAGTCAAGAGACTTGCCCAAGGCAGTACCGTGCAGTGGTTAAGAGGATGGGCTCTGGAGTTAGACTTCCTGGGCGTGAATCCTCATGTGACCTGGGGCAAATTGTTGAAAATTTCTGTGCCTCAAGTTTGCTCATCATAAAACAGGGGTAACAGTTGCTGTGTAGGCTTTTATGAAAACAGAACGAGTAAGTATACCTATAAAGACTAGCCTAGCACCTGTACAAACCAAGTATTTGGTAGCTTAGCCAGGGCTGCCACTAACTTCCATGATAGAGTAGCCCGAGGCAACTTACATGGTGTGCTGAGCAGAGGCGAGTTGGACATTCAGACATGCTTTGGTCCTTCTGGAGAAAATAAATGAATACTACTTTCTGGCTCCCTATGGAAGGAGTCCTGTTTCTCTCCCCAAAATGGACTCCTAGGTTTACCAACCCCATACTTCAGAAAGTCAAACCTTTTGAACAGAACAATGGCTCTGTCTGCATTTCCACTGCCAGCATTAATTGACCCAGAGAATAAGTAGGTTTGTGGCTTTGAAATTATTTGGGGGAAGGATTTTCTGAGTTTTGTGGAGTAACCTTTGATATTTCCATAGTATAATGCAATTTTGTTTTAAGCTGCTTTCCTTACCTTGGTAGCTAGTCTCCAAAGGTGGCCCTGCGATGAGCCATGCCTCTTGATATTTACACTTTGGTGTAGACTCTTCCCTCCTTGAATCTAGGCAGGCTTTATGTAACTGATAGAATATGGTAGAAGTGACATTTGTGATTTCTGAGATTAGGTCATAATGAGCCGAGTAGCCTCTGCCTCAGGTTCTTTGAAAGCTTGCTCTGGGGAAAGCTAGCTGCTACAGAAGAAGTTCAACTACTGTAAGACCACCATGCTGTGATGAAGGCCAAGCTGTCCATGTTGAGAGGCTACATGAGAAAAAGAGACCCCAGCCACCCCCCAGCAATTCCAGCCATCTAGGTGAAGTGTTGATTTGTAGAGAAGCAGCCATCTTGTTCATCCAGACAAGTTGAGCCTTCAGGTTGAGCCATCATCTGACTGCAACGGTGTAAAACCCAAGCAAAAAGTGCCCAGCTGAGCCCAGTCAACCTGCAGCTATAAGAGATTATAGTAAATTATTATTTTAAGCCACTTTGTTTTAGGGTTATTAGGAAGTACCGATACACTCATGATTCTCGAAAGCTCCTGGTTCAGTTACAACACACACAAATCCAAGCCACAGATGAGGGTTGTAAGCTGCTTCTTTACATTAAATTAGATGTTATGACAGATATACAAATCAGGATTAATTGAAATCTATATGCAAAACGTTTGTAATTCTTTCCATTTTTTTTAAACAGCAGGAGAAATATTCTAACACCATCTAACATTGTATTACATATTTGTGTATTTGTTGCCTGCCTTCCTTTTTTAAATATATGCTCCAAGATGGCAGTGATTTCATCTGTTTTATTATTCTTTGTATCCTCAATGCTGGCTACAGTGCTTGATTTACAGTAGGTCTACAGTAAATATTTGTTGAATTAATAAACACTTGAGAGAGATAAATGTATTACAGGTGAAGTTAATATGTTATAAACATACATGTTTGTTTTTACTGCCTTTCACACACCTTCTAAAATCTTTAAAAGTGTAATAGTTTTATAATCAGGAAAAATGTTATTTAATAAAATTAAGTTAGAGCATTGATATACCTATTTTTTCCTATATATCCCATCCAAGACCACAAAATTGAAGTCTTTCCATTCCTTCTCAAAGAATTCAGTATGTCTCATGTGGATTTGTTCTAGTCACAGCTTTTCCAACCTCCGGTAGAGTCATAGTATAGCACTTCTGCCCACACAAAGAACAAAATAAAAATAGAAGTAATTCATTTATAGCTGAAGCAAATTCCTAGAAGAGTTTCTGGTGATCGGATCACTGAAGGGTAGTTTGCAGAGTCATGGACACTGATAAGATGAAGCATTCCTTGGTTATAATCTGAGTTTCCCAAAGAAGGCAGCAAATACTCTGTTTATATTGATGTAGACGCAAACTTTCTAGTCCACTGTGAAAGTTGTAAATGATAGCAAGTTCTTGTTGGCTTATACCTCCGAGATCCACATGAAAATGCTTTGAAACTCATTAGAAGATGAAAGGGAAAATGCTTGCCTCTTTCCCAGACAGAGACAGAGAAACTCCATTGCAGAGGTAGCACCCAGGGGGAAGGAGCAGGGCCCTCCACTTCCACATTCTGAATGTTTTCTTAGCAAAATGGTGACAACACCACCTGTTGTACCTATCCTGTGATTTACTGTGATAAAGAAATATAACTAAGTTTATGTAAAAATGCATTTTCCTACATGATAAGTGGTACTCAAAACCAAATATGCTCATGGTAAAGAATAGTAAGAATTCCAGTTCCATGCATAGATGGCAGTACCTCTTTGGGTCACTCTTGTTGGTTCTCCAAATGCTCCATCTTGGGGAGGTAAGCCTTATTTAATGCTGAAAGTACTTCTAAGAACCTAGATTAGCCTCACTGATGACCGCACACAGAATTTATGTACCATAAAGTCTCCCTCAAACTTGACTTTCCTTCTAGATTTCCTATCTGCGTTTATGGCTAGAAGCAATGGAATCCTCCTTATTTCCTCTTTCTGCATATCCTTCACCTGGAAATTCTTTTCAACTAACCCTCAAAAAAAGTCCTCAGTCTCTAATTTCTCTCCTTTTCCAGTGTTCAGCCCAGGATTCAGGATCTTTACCATGACTAATGCACCAATCAGCCTCCTAATTCCATGTCTAACAGATGCTTTCTGTACATCTTTCCCACCAGATTAGGAAGTGGCCTTTAAAAATGAAGAACAAGTTCTATAGGCCTTTAGACTTTCCAGAAAGCATTTCTTGTGATAGGTGCTTAATAAACGATTCTTGCTTGATAAATGATTCTTGCTCACTGGTTTGCTTGCTTGACTGAGAAGTAATACTTGGCATGGAAAAAGCACTGGGCCTGTGAAACAGAAGATGTGGGTTATGGCCTTTTGTATCAGTTATGTATGGCTGTGTAACAAATCATTGCAAATCTTGATGGCTTAAGATAATGCTCATTTATTTTTTCACCCATTTTCTGTGGATCAGGAATTTGAACAGTAGTGTGGGTACTTGTCTTTCCTCTATAACGTCTGGGCCTCGGTTAGGAAGATTTGAAGTTGGGGGTAATGCAGCAGCTAGGGACTGGAATCACTGGAAATCTTTCCATTCACATGGGTGGTGGTTGAGCCTGGCAGTCCCCTGCTGGCTACCAGCCAGCACAACTACACAACATGGCCTCCCAATGTAGCCTCTGCTTGGGCCTATTTGGGCCACCTCGCCGCATGGCAGTGGCAACTGGGTTCTAAAAACAAGTGATCCAAGACAACCAGTTGGAACATTGTTACTTTCATGGCCTAGTCTTGGAAGTCACATAGCTCAATTCTTCTGTGGTCATGAGCTTACCTAGTGTGTCAGGCAGAGTAATAACCCCTAAATATGTCCATGTCCTCATCCTTAAACATGTGACTATGTCACCTTACCTCACAAAAGGGATTTTGTGGGTATGATTAAGTTAAGGACATTGAGATGGGGAGATTATCCTGGATTATCTGGGTGGGCCCTGTGTAATCATAAGTGTCCTTATAAACAAAAAGGCAGAAGGGTCAGAGTCAGTGAAGGAAACGTGAGGCAGAAACAGAGGACAGAGTGATGCTGGCCAGGAGCCAAGGGATGCAGGCAGTCTCCACACGCTGGAAAAGGCAAGGAAACAGATTCCCCCTGTAGGAATGCAACCCCACCAATACCTTGATTTCAGCCTAGAAAGGCCCATTTTGGAATTCTGGTCTCCAGAACTGTAAGATAATAAATTTGTGTTGTTTTAAGCCATAAAGTTTGTGGTAGATTGTTACAGCAGCAATAGAAAACTCATATGCCCAGATTCAAGGGGCAGAAACACAGACCCCCATGTCTCAATGGGGAGAGTGCCAAATTCACATTCAAGAGAATGTGGAATGGAAGACGTTGTTTCAGCTAGCTTTGAAAAAAAACACTGGCCCACTCTACCACTAAGTAGGTGTGTAACTGTTGGTTAATCTCTCTGGGTCTCAGTCTCCTCATCTGTAAAAGGAGAGGGTCAAGTGTGAGTGTCTCAGATCTTTTGGACCTAGAAGTTCCTGGTCCTATGATTGAAAGGCAGACATAGCATTCCCATGAGAAGCCATGATAATCATGGCTGATTTTCTAAGTCCTTCCTTGATGCTCTATACCACTTCGAATGGGGAGGGCCTGGTCCAGAAAATCTTAATCAAGTATATGTGCTGAATTCCCTAGAAGATAAGCTTTTAAGTAAGGTTTTTTTGTTTTGTTTTGTTTAAAATTTCAAAATATTTTAAGAAGGAAAGAGGGAAGGAAGAAAGGAAGGCAAAAAACTATTAATGGAGGCAGTGACCATTTCTTGTTCATCATAGGAATCCCAGCACTTCACATACATCTAAGTCTAGCATGTAGGTGATCCACAAAGAGTGCTGAGTGAGAACCAAAAGAAAAAGACCAAGGTACACTGCTATGCCTGATAGATGTTTGGGGTGGCCCAGTCTTCAGCAGGTTACCAGGTAAGAACCTTTCACCATTTTACTTTGGAAATTATTACAGTAGTCTTCTAATTTGTCTCCCTTATTCTATCCTTGCCCTACACACAGCAGAGTGATCTTGATAAACTTTAAGGCTGATCATGCCGCTCCTCTGCTGAAAACACTCTGGAAGTTTCCCTACTCACTTGAAATTAAAGCCAAAGCCTTTTCTGCGGCCAAAACTCAAGGAAGATGAAGGAGGCACTCAGGGCACATGTTTAAGGAGGTGGGCGGCCCACCCTGCCCTGGCACAAGATCCTCCTTAATTGGTGCACCTTAGGCCCTTCCTCACCTTACTCTAGACACTGGCTCTTTCTGTGGGTATGAGAACATCACCATCTAAACTTTCACCCCAACTGCCCTGGCCTGGCTCACTCCATGCAAGCACACCTACCTCCTTGGTGTTTCCTGACACACAGCAGGCCCACTTCCACTTCAGACTTTATGCTACTCTTCCTTTTGACAAAACATGGTTTCTCCAGATATCCATTTGGTTAGTTCCCTCATCTCCTTCAGGTCTCTGCTCAAATATCACCTTTTTGTTCACTCCATGAGTGCCCTGTTGAAATTCAACCTCATCACCATCTCTCTTCCTCACATTATTTTTATTCTTAGTACCTTTTGCCATCTAACAGGTTATAGCTTGTTTGTGTTTACTTTGTCAGTGGTCTGCCTTTCCTACCAGACTATAAGAGCCAGAAGGACAAGGATTTTTGTTTTTCACTGCTGTGTGCCAGCATCTAGAACAGGGTCCAGCACAGAGATGCTCAAAAAATTGTTAAATGAATGAATATCATGAGACAATTTGTTACCTAAAATCATAGAAACTAGAAAATTTTAGGATTTTAGAATAGACAGGGGCCTTACTAAGGTCTTATGAATGTAATTGTGCCCCCCCCCACCTTTATATGTTGAGGTCCTAGTCTTCAGTGCCTCAGAATGTGACCTTATTTGGAAATAGGGTCATTGAAGATATAATAGTTAAGATCAACTGGAGTAGGGTAGGCTCCTAACCCAATATAGCTGGTGTCCCAACAGAAAGGAGAAATTTGGAGACAGACACATGGAAAGAACTGCATATGAACTTCAAGGTAGAGACTGAGATAAAGCTTCTACAAGCCAAGGAATGCCAAAGATTGCCAGCGAACCACTGGCAGCTAGAAGAGAGGTATAGAAAAGCTTCTCCCTCAGAGCCCTCAGGAGGAACCAGCCCTGCTGACACCATGATCTCTGACTTCTCACTTCCAAAATCATGAGAAAATAGGCTTCTGCCGTTTAAGCCACACAGTTTGTGATACTTTTTACAGCAACCCTAACAAACTAATACAAATGGTTTGTACATTATAAACAAGTGAAGGAGGAGGAGGGGTAGGGCAGGAGAGAGGGAAGAAGAGGAAGGAGAGGAAGAAGAAACAATGATAGGCTTATGGCTTACAAAGCCTAAAATATTTACTCTCTGGTTCTTTACACAAAAAGGTTGTCAACACCTAAATTTGAGAGATCATATAGCTCATATAACTCATGAAAAAATGGGGTGGCCCCTAAAAATAAAATCACGTATGCAAGTTCATACAAAGTAGTATGAACTTTATTTATGCTGAAAGCCAGGCTATCTGCTTTGAAGTCTGTTTTTTAAAAATCATATGACAGTGACTACTGTACTTTTAAAAATACTTTCCTCAGTTCCCCCCATTTAAGTACCAAAATGTTACTAAGAAACTGTTTCCATATATTATTCCACCCCAGAAATCTGACTTCTTTACAGAAACATACTACTTCATAATTTTTTTGAGCAAAGAACCTACTATAATCCACATTTTTTTTTTTTTGCTTCTGGGCCTTACCCTCCAGAAACTAATTTTCTGTGATACTGGTTCTCAAGCCATAATTAAAAAGTAAAATGTCAAGGATAGACATCTGCCTGCTCTCTGGCACTTCCACAAAATATGTAGAGTTTAGTATTATGGATTTTATGCTAAAGAGAAATAAAATATAGAATTAACTGTTGAACAAAACCACCTACCAATGCTAAAGGTTTAAGAAAGTGTTTAAAAGAAAGTGGACCAAAGCTTTGGTAGTTCTTTTTTTGGGGGGGGGGGTCTTTTTGCCTTTTCTAGGGGCTACTCTCATTGCATTTGGAGGTTCCCAAGCTAGGGGTTGAATAGGAGCTGTTGCTGCCGGCTTACACCACAGCCACAGCAACATGAGGTCTGAGCCACATCTGTGACCTACACCACAGCTCACGGCAATGCTGGATCCTTAACCCACTGAGCAAGGCCAGGGATCGAACCTGCAACCTCATGGTTCCTAGTAGGATTCGTTAACCAGTGTGCCACGATGGGAACTCCAGTAGTTCTTTTAATGTGCCATTAACTCAGGGAAAAGCAAAATGAATCTATTTTGTCTTCATCAGCTCTTTAACTTGATGGTATAGACAAAAAAAAAAAAAAAGAACTATGTTCTTGCTAATTCCCCATGGGTGAGATATTTAACTGTTTTTCAGGGTTGTGTCTCAGTTTTGCCATCTGTTAGCTGCCCAGAGTTCTTTTATGGCAAAGAGTTACTGGAAGGAGTTCAGGAGAGGAGGGTAGAGGTGGTCTTTCTCTTCTAAGGCTGCTTAATTAGCTGAAGCACAGATGCCACTAATAAGGAACTATGTGTTTCTATTAAGATGCTGGTGAACCTTACTAAGGAGGAAATGAAAAGGAAGTGAATGGGTTAAGGACAATTTTCCAACAAAGAGTATATGAAAAGACACTGTCCCAAGTGTGGCTGCTCCATTTCAAACTCTTATGCTTTTGTACAAAATGCACAAGTACCATAGGAATTACATTTACCTAAATCTGGGAAGATTTCGCTTTTTCCAGTATCCCCTCTCTAAAGCAGGGACCTCACCTGGAGTTGTTGGCTAGGTGGCCTTCGGCAATTTACTTAACCTCTCCAAGCCTCTCTTCAAGTGTTTGGGGGGGGGCTAGTGGGAAACAAATAACTGTAATATATAAACTGTACATTGTTTCAAAATTTAAATGAGATAATGAAACTTGACTTCCTTGCCTATGGTCAGGAATCTAAAGTGTGTTGCTTTTTCTTACACGTTTACAGTTGAAGAAAATATGCAAATACTCATAATTATAATTAAATAATTGTTCATCTAATTATAACTAGAATGTAGAAACCCATCAGCATTTATTTTCATTAATGCCACTAGCCATATATTTTGTGATCTGTAAATTAGTTTCACATATACTCCAGCATTTGATCTACACATTAAGAATCTCAAGAGTAGGTGGTGGGTCCAGCTAACATGGGGCAGAGCAGAGAACTGGATTCCAGATAACACTTCTGCTCTTCTGCCAGGGACCTTTCCCCTGTATGTGTTGGCTCTAAATGGAGAGTCATTTCTCTTGTCTCAGTTAAGAACATTTTACTCTTGGGTGTGAAAGCTGTGCACCATTGAGTAAAGGTTTGTGTGTGTGCAACTTGGGGACATTATCCCAATAAAAAAATTTACTGCATACATCATAGTCTAAAGGTTTTTAATCTTTCCTGGATCCTAAATCCTTTTGAAAATTTGATGAAATTATTCTTCCTTCCATGCACTTTTACATTCACCCCCAAATTATGCACATAAATTTTGCGGTTTTTACAGATCCCCTAAAGTCCATCTAGAAATCTTTAATGAGGCCACATAGCAGGCTTAAGAATCTCTAGTTTAAAGAGATTGGTATTTAATATAAATACTACAAAGAAAGCTAGCATTCACTTTTATATTCCCCTTAAAATCTTTCATTTTTCAGTCTCCCAGTTTCTATCCCCATTTTTTTTTTTCTGGATTCTGTCTAAAGCTGGGAAAGTAAAACCGGACTATCCAAACTCCTCAGGTTCTAGCTAAAGATCTAGTCAGATACAGGAGTGGCACATGGGAGAGGCAGAACATTTTGGTGCAAACTGAGGACATATTTACCCATTACCTGTGGTTGACACCCTAATGCATAAGAAACAAAGAAAGAATTTGAGACAAAAGCTTCAAAATCCAGCCTGCCATTCCTTTGCACTTTGCTGTTTCATTTGTAACTCCTCCTGGAAAAGCTAGGGCCACATAGGTTGTCTGGTAATGACCTACTGCTCCACCAAAGATTACCTGAATTCCCTTCCATCAACCTTACAGCTCCTGGTGGCCTTCACAATGTCAGATCCTGGCTCCTCCTCCCCCTCCAAGCCCTAGAAACTTTACCTCTCCAGTGTTGCATAAATTTTCTAGTACCGCTGCTAGGCTTGGCAAGTAGTAAGAGCAGACCCCTTGAGCCCAGATACCTGGGGAAGCACACTGTTTTCCCTACCTGAGGGGAAAACTCAGACTGCTGCCTGGACGACCTGTCATAAGAAGGAAGCTGTAGTGATGGCTAGCTGGGGAGGGAAGCTCGATATAGACTATCCAAATTTAACAATTTTTGTGAGTATATTCGGAACCCGGGTCCCCTGTGCCCCAGCAGATCTAAGGGGCGGGGGGACAAGCACGCGGGGAACTGCAGGGAGGAGGAGCAAAATGGGCTGAGGAACTGCCTTAGGTTCCGACCAACCTACCTACCTACTTTCCTCCCTCCCTCCCACCTCTCCTCCCTGTTTGCCTTCTTCCCTTACCCCTTCCCTTCTTCCCTCCCTCTCTCCTGCAGGAATGGCCCGTAGTCTCCAAGTCTAGGGAGACAAAAGAGAAGTGAAAACTGTCAGGGGCGTCTCGGGAGCCTCCCGAGGGGCTGAATGGAAGTTCATGAGGATGGCTTGCCCCTTTTGCTCGAGTGTTCGCTGTTTATTCAAGTGTGGGTCAGATTAGCCACCTGGGACACAAATCCTGCAAAACGAGTCTGATATTGGGGCGAGCTCTTGCAGGTAGGGAGGTGTAGCCGCCGAGGTAAAAAAAAAAAAAAAAAAAAGTGGGCCAGTCTCCACCCGCGCGGCTTGCAGGGGCGTCCGCACCGCCGGAGCACCGCAACCTCCCGATCCCGGGACGCGCGCAGAGGTCCTCAGGGTGGCAGCGCTCCCCTCCCCGGAGTCTGCCCCAACAGGACACGGGAAGGGGAGCTGGAGTGAGATCTCTGCCGCTGGCTACCGAGGAGAGGGTAGGCGCTGGGGCTGGCTGGGCATTGAGGAGGCGGCGGGGGGCGGAGGACGTGGCTTGGAACCTCTGGTACCGGCACCTCCTTCTCCACCCGTGGGAGGAGAGAGCGGCTGTGTCCTGCTGCTCCGCAGGTCGGCCCCCTTCCCGCTGCCTCTCCCCCCACACTCTGCTAGTCCCCAGCAGAATCACCCAAGCCGGGGCTCCAGTAATCTGGGGATGGACCCTGTTTCTTCCTCTGAAGCTGCTACCTCTCCTTTGGGCCTAGTGCATTTTTATCCTAAGAAATAAGCTTCTGGTGTCCCTCACTCCCCCTCCCCCTCCCCCCGCCCCAGACCGATGCTTTGCTTTGCCCAGTCCAAGCCTCTCAGCCAGGGACGTGAAGGAGGGAAAGAGCTGTGTAAAGTGCAGATGCCTTCAGGAGCTTATCTTCTGGCCCAGCTGTTCCCTTTCTCCTGCTGGAGAAAAGCGCTTTTCTTTGGAAGGCCCCAGAGTGGATCCCCTGAAGCCATAGGTCTGTTTCATCCTTGCTGTGGCTGCCATGGGAACTACAAATTGTGCTGCTTCTACTTTTGCCCTGTCCAACCCCTTGGTTACCTGAGGTGACTAGAAATATTGTCTCTTGCTAGTAAGCTTTAAGTGACAAAGAAACTATAAAAAAAAGTCATTTCAATAGACTATTTTTAGTAAACTCTCATTGTAATATAACACAAATATAAAAGTGCACAAATCTCATGTATACAGTTTGGATTTTCACAAAATAAATATCAACAAGCATTGTATATTACATCTATACATAATCCCTGAGGAGATTACAGATAATATACTTTTATTCTTGAAGAGGACATTGGTGAAGAGGATGCCCTCCCCAAGGACCTTTAAATATTTAGGCTATTTGTAAAATCATTTATTTATACGATAAAAATTCCTTGACTCACATACCCCGATGGACAAAGCTTTCCTTGAGAAAGACTAAAAGATGTTAGAATGCACTGAGGAGAGACCGTTGGATGGTATTACCCAGTTGACATCTGGTTGGGAAACCACAACTCATGTGGTACAACCTGATGTCCATGCAGGACCCTGCTCTTGCTTCCAAAATTCATCCCACAGTGGAACTGCATTTTATCCAGGTCACACTGTTCATGTACAACACAGAGAGGAAAAGAAGGATGTTTGTGCTGAAAATGAAGACATTCCAACATTTTAACTCTCTTGCTACATTCCATAATTATTTACTTCCAGACAGCATCCCTGCTGTAGAGTTAGATGGGTGCAGCTGACCATTTTTTAGCAAAGGAAGCCTAAAACAGAAAGCAGCCAAAGAGCCTTCACTGTGTGCGAATCCCATCTTCTTTGTCATAACCCTTCCTTGGAAAGAGAAGAATTTCAGTATCCATGCTCTGTCTTCCACATGTTAAACATGTTAAGACATAAAAGTCTTCATCTGTCTGAGCTCTCTGGAGTCTTCATTAGAGTTCTCAGGCCATTTTTGGTCTGTTTTGAAGGATTTTTTAAAAATGCATATTCCAGAAAGTAGCAGATAACAATGTAAGGCATAAATAACTGAAGTAGTATTACATTTTATCTTACTCATGATAAAAATATTAGAAGCAGTATTATTTTCTTTGAATGAGGTATATCAAGAGTTGGCAGCAGTCTCCAATGTTTGGAGAAGGAAAATCTTGCAATCAGGTTTAAATTTCTTCTGCAGTCCAAATAAAAGGAAATGGGTTTACATTTTAGCAAGACATATAGGGAAAAATTATTAAAAGTGAAAGGTGTTGGGGATGAGAAAAATCAGAGATGGAAAATGCTTTGGATATGTCATCTATTCTATTATTTCCTTGCTCTCAGTAGTTATGACTATCTACTTTGACAGATATCAGTTATCTTGGCAGAGGTATGTTCCTGGGTCAAATCTGTACAGATAAATCATAATGAATGTTAACTCATGAATGAATGCAGATTCATGTAAAGAGCCTTTATTCAGTCACCACCTGACAGGTGTGCAGTACCAGTAATTACAAAATCAATGAGAGAGATAACCTTTTCCTTTAAAAAGTTTCTAACTATAAATAAAACTCAATACCAGGGTGGCTTTTCACCTGCTTTGCTCGTATAATCATTATGGTTGCATAATAATAGTCAATATTTATTGAGTACTTCTGCCTTTGCCATTTTATTACATCAATTCATTTAATGCTTATAAGAATATTATGAAATAGAAATTATTTTTCTCAAATTTTAAATGAGGAAAAGAAGACTGGAGGTTAAGCCATTTGGCTGTGATTTTAACTAGTAGATATATTGTTTCCTGATCTTGGGCCTGAGAAAGACCTGTGAGAAATCTGGTACATCCACACCTTTTACGATAGGAAATTGAGCTGCTTCCTCTTTCTCAGGATCCCATGAGTCACTGCTGTGATGCAGGTTCGATCCTTGGCTTAGAACTTCCATATGCTGCAGGCACAGCCAAAAAAGAAAAAAAAAAAGTCAGCAATGATGCTGGGAGTTTCTCCCAAGTACCCCTCCATAGCTTCAACAGACACTTAATTAAGAAAGAAGGTTAGAGGACCCAGAACAAGGACTGCCATAGCTATAGAATTAGAGGTCTTTTCACTTGCAAAGACCTATTTGGTGTGTTCTGGATGTAGTAATACTGTAATTACCATATTTAACAGTTTGCAAAGCACAAGCCAAGCATATTCCTTGTCTGTTTAATAATTTCTGAGTGTCAGCCTTTCAGTGGTATCTATCGTCCCTGAAAACATAAGTGAAATAACTTTTAAAACAGTAGTTCTCAAGCTTTAGTGTGCTCTGAATCATTAGGGAACCTCGTGAAATAAGTAGATTTCTGGGTCCAGATCTCAGGCATCCAGGCCAAGAAATCTGCATTTTTCCACCACCTCTAGCACTGTTCGGAAGCTTATGGTCCTCCAAACATACACTGAGAAAGGCTTTTCTAAGGGCTCACTGTCCAGCCACCCTTCCCTGATGTTCTTCAGGAAAAGCTCAACAAATGAGTGCCTTTCCTTCAACAGTAGCAGCAGGGGAGCAGTAGCTGCTCTTGAATGATGATGGATTTCCCCTCTTAATTTATATACTTTAAGGGTAGACTTGTATTTGATCCATTCATATTATAATCTATAAAAACACCAAGATTCCCAGGTAAGCTTGAAATGGGGAAAAAACTGGGCTGATTGCCTTCACCAACTCAGATCACTAGGCTGTGATTGATGTTAGCTCTCTAACCAACAAGTGATTTCTTCTTTGGCATGAGAGGGGAAACAAAAGAGAAGAGTGATAAAGTGAGTTGATAATAGGTGGTTTGCACCCATCTAAAATGTGGGCTAGAAATATAGCTGTCCTAAGAGAGCTGAAGCTGAATTCCCTCCTAAAGATTCATATCAGGGTCTCAACCAGGTATGTCAGATGGCTTAATTAGAAACTCCTGGACTATGAGCTGCACAGACTCATGGGTGGGCCAATAACCACTTTAGTATTTGGGCTTCCACAAAATGAGATAAAAAACATTTGGGTTTAAAAAAGGAGAAAAAAAACCCTATTATCTGGTGCTTTAAAATACAATAAAATAAACCCCTGCTTTTAAGCACAGCCTATTACTCTTGTTTTCAAGTTTAAATATTAAGGAACACATTCTGTTAATGATTAAAACAATAGTGATTGATTTAGGGGGGCCGGTGAACATTTAATCTGTCCTTACTCCTTTCTTAAGGAGCACACTGCTTCGTGCCCCAGAATGGACACAGATAATTGTTGTTATTAATGAGTAATGTAATTTTGATTACGTTGGAAGCTAGAGGGGTATGTTTTCAGTCTTCCTTTCAGGGTGGTGGTTTTGCCCTGCCCTTTTTAATCAGAGGTTCTTAGAGGAGGTGGGCTCAGAGGTGATTTAAATGAAACAAAGTCAATGTTTAATAAAATTTCAATTTAAAATTTAAATCATTTTCAAATTGAAAGGGTCATGGCCTAATTCTTTTATTCTACAGATGAGAAAACTGAGGCTCATGGGAATTAAAGGACTTTCCCAAAGCTAGTCAGCTTTTCTCTTGTTTGATGTATTATTCGGCTAAAAGACCTCACAGGCCTGACTTGGAAAAGATGGCAGGAGACTGTGGCCCTGCTCTCACAGTTGTTTCTGAGCTCATGCACTTGCCACCCTTTGTAAACTGTGTTCTGCACAGGAAGTAGTTCCTGTTTTCTGAATATTGGAGCTGTTTGAAGGTGAAGTTTTTTAGAGGAGCTGTCCTGGACCAGTATCTTTTTAGGTAAGGACCTACATGCTGTGCTTGAGACAGTGACATGTAATATCTATCCACAGAAAAAGAAATCCAGCACAGAAAATGCTCCATCTTGGGAGTTCTCTGATGTTGTAGCAGGTTGAGGCTCCTGCATTCTCACCTCTGTGGCTCTGGTTGCTGCTCTGTGTCGTAGGTTCGATCCCTGGCCCAGGAATTCCCACGTCCTGCCCGTGTGGGGGAAAAAGAAAAAACAAACAAACCCCAACAGAACCTAAAATAAACATTGCAACTCTCATTTAAAAAAAAAAAAAAAGAAAGAAAGAAAAAAGAAAAAGAAAAGAAAATGCTCCATCTTTTAGCACTTCCCCTGCCACCTGGAGCTCAGGGTGGTGACCCTCAGCCCTGTCCTGCAGGTAAGTAGCTCAGGATTCCAGAGCAGAGGCTGCGATTTACTTCAGGAGTCTGGGCAAGTCCCTTTAACCTGGCTGGCCTTCCCTTTCAGTGTCTGTAAAACAGAGAAATGATATTGATATCCTCTTCCCTGCCCCATCAGAGGCACTGTGTGAAATTAGCTCCTATTTGGGAAGGTTTTAAAGCCGCATATTCCACCTTCCTGCTAATATGATTAATAGCACTTTCTTGGAGGAAAGGGCCAACTTCTTATTCCCCTTCTTCCTTTAAAAACAGACCAAAGGGTATCTTTTCTTGTGTCCTTGTGGCCAAAAAGGTTGTTGCCTCTGTGGTTGTCACCTCCTTAGACCTCAGTTTGCTGTGGTTAAGGATTCCTAGGTGCACCACAGATAAACAATAGAAATCAACAACAACAAAAAATAACTGCTGTGGCTGTTTTTCTTAAGAGAACTTCTGAGTTATAAATTGTAAAAACTTGGCCCCAGCCTGTCTCTAAGCCACCTTGTCCCTCAAAAGAGTTCTGGAGGGGCAGAATTAAACCAGGCTGTTTATTGGGGCTTTCTGGGGGTCATCACCAAGGTTTTCCACAAGAAGCATTTTAAGAAATGTTTTGGAAGGAAGTCATCTTTTAATAGCCAAAGAGGTACCTCTTTTAGGCGCACAAGCTCTGAGCACAGCCTGTTTCTCAACATTTGGAAATCCTTTTAACAGTTTATTGAAAGCCTCCCTTTAAACCAATCCAACAGCTCCTTTCTCCATAACCTGATTTTAGAGGTGTTTCATTATCTCTAATTACTCGGGGTAAATGGTGATTACTCAGTGTTTTAATCATCAGTTTGGGCAGCAGTTACTCTAAACTCAGGGAAGCCCAGACTCCCATGGGTATTTTTGGAAGGTAAGGCGACTAGTCGGTGCATGCTTTCTAGTACCTCTGCACGTGGTCTCCAGGTGAGCCCCGGCAGCTTACCCGTGCTGGAGGCAGCGGCGTCCCAGCCCGGGCGGCAGCTGGGGACTCGGGCGCTGCCCGGGTTTCCGGGACCTGGGCCTGCGAGGCGAGGCCCCGGCGGCTGGATGGGAGGATGTGGGCGGGGCTCCCATCCCAGAAAGAGAGACCAGCGAGGGAGGAGGGAAGAAGGGAGGGGCTGCTGGAGAAGAAGAGGAGGAGGAAGGAAAGAAAGAAAGGGAGAGGGAAAGAGGAGGAAGAAGATGCAAGAGGACAGAGGAGGAGGGAGGGAGGTAAAGGGAGTGGAGCTCTGCCCGGAAGCTAGGTGAGTTTGGCATCCCAGCCGAGGGAAGGGAGCCTGCCACACTGCTGCTGATCCCGGCTGTCTCGCCTTTCTCCCTGATGGGATTCCCGTCGGCGCCTTCTCGAGCCTGCTGCGCCCCAGTTCCCGGCCCTCGCCCAGGTTCACTGCAGCCGTTCAGAGGTCTCCAGGAACTGCAACTGGGGAGCCCGCTACCGCAGGGACCTATGGTGAGCAAAGCTACCTGGCAAGGGGCTGAGGCGCATCCTGGGGAGGGGGGAGAGGGTGGCTCTGGCTGTGGCAAAAGGTGGCCCCCTTTTCCCCTTCCTAGCGGTGTTGCTAGAGGTAGGGATGCTGGCGCTGAAAGACATTTCCGTATATGCTACAGCCTCTACCCGGACCACTTTTCCCGTCCGGTGGCCCTGGGCGATTACCACCTTTGGTAGGTTCATGGCAGGAGAGAAGGGGAGAATAGAAGCCTTTAGTTGGAGATCGTTGGGAAAGACTGTGGGGTCTTGAGCGGAACACGTCGCCCTTGGACTAGCTTTGGCAATCCCAGGACGGAAAGGGCCAGGAGTGAAGGGGGAGTGACGGCTCTGAGATCCAGAGAGAGTGAGGGGGCTGATGGGCGGCGAGAGTACAACTAACTAAGGCTGGTTCTGCAGTGGGGAGCGCAGTTCTGCTTCTGGGGCGTGCGTACGCTGCAGGAGGGGCTGCGTCTAGGGGAGTGTCACCCGACCCGGCACTCAGCCGGCGAAAACCCCTGAGAGCTGGCGAACTGCCGCTGCCCGACGCTTCTTCTCCATGAGCTATTTATTATCTTGGACTTGGCGGCATCCAAGGAGCCTTTCCTCTATCATTTCACCGGGTAGTGGCTGTAGGGAGGCCAGGATGCTAGCCGCTCTGGGTACGCGGCTTCTTGAGGTGTCGTGTCCTTTGGGGAGTCACTGGGGAGATGCGTCGTGGACTCGTGGCTCTTACTGACCCTCCCGGCCCCAAAACCAACTCGAAAGGGTACCGGGATTCACGAATCTTTGCAGACCCATCCCCATGGCCTCAGACGCTTCCCGGGCACCGATTTCGTGGTACGTTTCTGAGGATCGCGTTTTGTGAGCTCAAGGCTTTTTGAGATGTTAAAACCCCGAAAAACAGATTCGGTAAACTGAGGTCACCTCTGAACAAATTTTGGCGTTGGGAGAAAACTCGTAGGGAAGTGAAGGACAGTCGCCATGAGTTGCATCTCCACCCCTCAAAAAAAAAAAAAAAGAAAGAAAGAAAGAAAGAGAAAGAACCTGGAGACGAAAGTGCTTTTCAGCTTTTTTTTTAATTTAAAAAAAAAGGAGAAAAAAAAATGTGATTAGAGACGAATCCTATTGAGTCCGAAATTGAAACAACCCGCTCTTCCCTAGCCTCTGGGTTTTAGCGCAGCGCGCTCCCGCCGTAGCCCTGGGATTTCTAGGGTCGGAGGATTGTCCAGGAACTGCGGGCGCCCGCCCCTTCCACTGTCCTTCGCCCGCGGGGAGCTGCCCTTCTCTGCTTCTCCCATGTCTGGAGCTCCCCCCCCCCACGGTGCATTTTAAGGGTTCCAGACGTCTCAACGAAACTTTGCTCTTCCCACCCTTTCGCAGTCAGCCTCAGCGGTGGCGCGGTAGCGGGAAAACTTAAAGGCGCTCAAAAGGCGGCAGCTCTGGGCGGGCAAGGATCGTCGCGCAGGGGCGCCCGCGCACACCCAGGCCAGCGAGGGGTAGGGCCGCGCGGGACAACCGCGGCCGGGAGGGAGGGCTAAGCGTTTGATCCTTCACACTTCTTCCAGGCCCTCCTGCAAGTGCCCCCAAGATAAAACCGAGTTTTGCGGGGTGAGGCCAGGAACCTGAGCCTTCGAGCTCTGAATAGACCCAAGGCAGGAACTGGGAACAGGCTTAGGAAAGGGCGGCAGGGTACAGTGTGCTGTGCAGCCGGGATCGCGCGACTGTGACCCCTGCGCAGGCCGGGCAGATTCAGTTTCGAGGGTCACGGTTTCGGAAAGGACCCTGTACTGAGTGATCCACGCATGCAGCATCTTTGGATAGAGTCGGGATATCACAGTAATACCTTGAGCGGTGAGTTGGTAAAATTCTTGAAGCATTTGCTGCGACTCTGAAGCTGGTGCAAAGGAGGAAGGGGGGGAGGAAGTGGCGGGAGAGGAGTAGTGGTTTAAAAAAGACGAGCTGGGGTGGGGGTGGGGGGAAAGACAGACGCAGAGGTCGAGCGTAGGCCGAAAGCTGTTCACGGTTTTCTGGACTCCTGGGAACCCACTGTGATTTCCTTTCTGCCCCGGCTCGGGAGTTGTAAAACCTCTGAGACTTGGAGACCTGAAACAAGTGTTGAGCCCTTCCGAGGAGACGCCTCTCTTTTGAGTCCGCCCCTCCGCCTTTAAGGGCCTCAGGACCGCTTTCTTTGGGGATTTACTTTGCTCGGTGGGCACGCCGTGGTGTGGAGATTCTCTCCGTAAAGGAACGGGAGGAAAGAGCCCAGCGGCCATTCCCTTACCACGTTCCCACACTGGCCACCGCCTGACCATCTACCCCTCCGACCACTTATGACAGGTCCTCAGCTTTTGGTCGGGAGCTAAAGAGGCTGCTCAATTCCTCTAAACACTCGCAGAAGTTCGCCAGGGGGTGACTGTAGCTGGGAGCAATTTTTGGCCTCTCGGAGATCCTGGGGAGGAAGAGGGGTGGGTGCGCGCAGCACGTGTATATTGGTCTTTCAGTGCTTTTCTTTTTAAACGACCCTGGGTGGTGCGGCTTTCAGCTGCTGAGACTCCGCCGCCCCCCAATCCCGGCCCAATTTGAGCCAGGCTCACACTGAAAGGCGAAGCCCCTACCGTGCTCCCCAGATCCTCTCGCCTAAGGCAGCTGGCGGGAGGGATCAGGCCGACACAACGGAGGCTGCAGGTAGAGGCGAGGACCACGTCCTCCGCCAGCTGCACCCGGGGACCAGCTGAGGACTCGGCCGGGAGCTCCTCCCGGACGCTGGTGGTTGGGGCAGCAGGCGGGGAGGCTGGCCTCTCAGAGAGGGGGCGGGGCGGAGATGGGGCGGGTCCACTGAGGGGAAGGCGGACGCTTCGGTGCGCGGGGCGGGGTCTTCGCATTCACGTGACTCAGAGGGGCTGGAAGAAAAACAGAGTCAGCCTGCGCCAGTCTCATTATATTCAAATATTCATTTTAGGAGCCATTCTGTAGTGCCATCCAGAGCAACGCACTGCCGCAGCTCCTCTGAGCCTTTCCAGCAAGTTTGTTCAAGATTGGCTGTCAAGAATCATGGACTGTTATTATATGCCTTGTTTTCTGTCAGTGAGTAGACACCTCTTCCTTCCCTCTTCCCGGGAATTCACTCTGCCCTCCCCACCCGTGCTCGCCTTGTGTCCCTCCCGTCGGACCTGCCTTCCAGAGTCCACACTCCGCTTTCTGGCAGCGCTGTCGCTTTCTTCTTGGCGCCGCAGCCGCTGCGCTCTGAGCGTACCGGTTCTATTTAAAGTGCTGCTTGCTCCACTCTTCCTGATCTGTGCGTTGCAAGGAAGGAGCGCGAAAGGGGGCAAAAAAGAAAAGTCCGCAGCCAGGGGTGCTTACCATCCCCTTCTCCCACTTGACTGCGGATCACCCAGTGCCCCCGTGGCATATTCCCAGCTGCTTGTCAAAACTCAGACGTCGCTCTTGGAATCATCCCCCCTACACACCCTTCTCTGGGAGTGAGCGGGCTCAATCAAACGCTTTTTGCTGGGCATTTCAAATTCATCAGCCCCCATAAAATAAACCTTCCAGACCCAGCCGCCGGGTGTCTTCGCCCTGCCCCTGCTTCTCTGCTTTCCCTCCCTCCTGCTCCGAACCAGCTGGAAGTTGTGGAAGTCGGCTCGGAGGGCGGAGGAAGAAGGGGGGGAGGAGGAAGGGGGGGGAGAGGCTGAAGGTCTGAAGTGGAGAGTAGAGAGATGGTATTTTAATTCTCCCTCCCCCATCCTTTTTTACCTCCTCAATGTTAACTGTTTATCCTTGAAAAAGCCAAGCTGAGATCATGGCTCAGATAGCAGTTGGGACAAAAAAAGATTAACAGGATGGAGGCTATCTGATTTGGGGTTATTTGACTGTAAACAAGTTAGACCAAGTAATTACAGGGCAATTCCTACTTTCAGGCCGCGCATGGCTGCAGCTGGTGGTGGGGTGTGTGTGAGGGGGAAGACACAAACTTGATCTTTCTGACCTGTTTTACATCTTGACCCTCTCTGTCTAGCCCTGTATGAGTTTGCTGAGACATCTCTATTTTTCTCTAGTTATTGGTGTTTATTTATTCTTTAACCTTCCACCTCCTCCCCCTCCCTAGAGACACCATGATTCCTGGTAACCGAATGCTGATGGTCGTTTTATTATGCCAAGTCCTGCTAGGAGGCGCGAGCCATGCTAGTTTGATACCTGAGACGGGGAAGAAAAAAGTCGCCGAGATTCAGGGCCACGCGGGAGGACGCCGCTCAGGGCAGAGCCATGAGCTCCTTCGGGACTTCGAGGCTACACTTCTGCAGATGTTCGGGCTGCGTCGCCGCCCGCAGCCTAGCAAGAGCGCCGTCATCCCAGATTACATGCGGGATCTTTACCGGCTTCAGTCTGGAGAGGAGGAGGAGGAAGAGCAGACCCACAGCGTTGGTCTCGAGTATCCTGAGCGCCCTGCCAGTCGGGCCAACACCGTGAGAAGCTTCCACCACGAAGGTCAGTCCCAGCTCAGGGTCTGGGCTGTGGAGGGCCGGTAGGGCAGCTCTGGGGGAGAGGAGTTCAGGTTACATCAAAGCCCCAGATCAGGAGGCTAGGGAACGGAGCTGCTCACCTCCAAGGATTTTCAGAGCTGTGGCCCAGTTTATTTTTTCGAGACGGAGGGGAGGGGTTTGGGAGGAGAATGACACCGCTCAAGTCTCTGGCTAGCCCCAGAGGTGTGCTTCTGTGATATCAAAGCCTTTTATGCCAGATTTTCTGCGCATTTTTTTTTCCAAAGCACCTACTGAATTTAATATTACAGCTGTGTGTTTGTCAGGTTTATTCAATAGGGGCCTTGTAATCTGATCTGAATGTTTCCTAGCGGATGTTTCTTTTCCAAAGTAAATCTGAGTTATTAATCCACCAGCATCATTACTGTGTTGGAGTTTATTTTCCTCTCTGTAACATGATCAACAAGGCATGCTCTGTGTTTCCAAAGATCACTGGGGAAATGTTTGGTAACATACTCGAAAGTGGAAGAAGAGGGAGAGGGTGCATGTTCCCTCCTGCCTCTGCTCTGTTGGCCCCTCTTTTTCTTTAAAACCACTTGTAAAGAAAACTGTGTACACAAAGCCAGGAGGGCTTTAAAAGGGGAGTCTTATGGTGGTGGAGTAGGAGTTGACACATGGAAATTATTAGATGTATAAAGGAGGTTGGGAGATTGTCTTTGGTGCCTGCTGAATGCTATCTAAGCTTCACTAGTTTGCTAGCTGCCCCATTGATGTGCTCTTTCAAATTAAAAGGTATGTTTATTTCCCCCTAGTAGGCTTCCACTGTATAAGCAGAGTTCCCCACTCATCACCCAGCTCTTAGCTGTTTCTTGACTTTCAGTCTCTCAAAAAGCTCATGGGCTTTTTTTCTTTTCTCTTTTCTTTTTCCTCCCCAACTGTGCCTAGAACATCTGGAGAACATCCCAGGGACCAGCGAAAACTCTGCTTTTCGTTTCCTCTTTAACCTCAGCAGCATCCCAGAGAACGAGGTGATCTCATCTGCAGAGCTTCGACTTTTCCGGGAGCAGGTGGACCAGGGCCCTGACTGGGAGCAGGGCTTCCATCGTATAAACATTTATGAGGTTATGAAGCCCCCGCCAGAAGTGGTGCCTGGGCACCTCATCACACGACTACTGGACACGAGACTGGTCCACCACAATGTGACACGGTGGGAAACTTTTGATGTGAGCCCTGCGGTCCTTCGCTGGACCCGGGAGAAGCAGCCAAACTATGGGCTGGCCATTGAGGTGACCCACCTCCATCAGACACGGACCCACCAGGGCCAGCATGTCAGGATTAGCCGATCGTTACCTCAAGGGAGTGGGGACTGGGCCCAGCTCCGGCCCCTCCTGGTCACCTTTGGCCATGATGGCCGGGGACATGCCTTGACCCGACGCCGGAGGACCAAGCGTAGCCCCAAGCATCACCCACAGAGGGCTCGGAAGAAGAATAAGAACTGCCGGCGCCACTCGCTCTATGTGGACTTCAGTGACGTGGGCTGGAATGACTGGATTGTGGCTCCACCAGGCTACCAGGCCTTCTACTGCCATGGGGACTGCCCCTTTCCACTGGCTGACCACCTCAACTCAACCAATCATGCCATCGTTCAGACCCTAGTCAACTCTGTCAATTCCAGTATCCCCAAAGCCTGTTGTGTTCCCACTGAACTGAGCGCCATCTCCATGCTATACCTGGATGAGTATGACAAGGTGGTACTGAAAAATTATCAGGAGATGGTAGTAGAGGGATGTGGTTGCCGCTGAATCAGGCCTTCTGTGGGGACAGACAGACAGACACACACACACACACACCCCATCCACTACTCACCCACACACTACACAGACTGCTTCCTTATAGCTGGACTTTTATCTTTAAGAAAAAAAAAAGGAAAAAAACCCTAAACATTCACCTTGACCTTATTTATGACTTTATGTGCAAATGTTTTGACCATATTGATCATATATTTTGACAAAATATATTTATAACTACATATTAAAAAATAAAATGAGTCATTATTTTAAAGGTAAACTATGTTCCTTTTCTCTTTAATCCTTTCTTCCTTCTGCCCCATCTCTGTTGGAGGAGATCTTTTTCTTTAATGTGGGGCTGGGGGCATGATGGAAGTCAGAGGGTGGAAACTGGAGGTGGTTAAGTTGGAGGAACAGGAAGTAAACTGATGGTGGAGGATGGTAATTGCCAGGATGAATTGTTTTTCCATTTCTATTTAATGTTAACAAGGACAAGGATGCAGCATCCTCTCCCATCTGGATGACACATGCCTTGGAGAAACTGGGATGAAAGGAGTAGGCCAGATTAAAGAGTCAGTTTGGGCCTTCTTATACACCCTCTGGTTTTGTTCACCTGTTAGGGGTGTGTCCCAGCAAAGTGTGATGGCTGAGTCTCAACTCCAGGGCAATGGTTCCCACCTCTGCTTTTAAGATACCCTGGACTGTCTCTAGTTATTACAGGCACTCGTGTTGCACTTTCAAACCAAAGGTAATTTGCACACTCACATATTAACGTGTGTGTGTACGTGTGTTTTTTAAACAGGAGGGTTGTGGGGTTTTTTGCTTTTTGTTTTTTGTTTTTTTTTTTTGAGAAGTGGGTTCTATCCAATAAAACAAATTGCCTTACTTTTGGTGACCGCTATCTTATCACATGGTGGAATTCTCCAGTGTTTCAGAACTTTTCCCCCTTGTCTCCTATTTCCCAGATGAAGGCTTTCATTGAGTTCAGCATTCCAAGAGATTGAGCTGGGTGGGGGGCGAGGTGGTGGCAGTGGGGTCCAATCCTTAAGGGTCTGAATTTCCCAGTGGGCTCCTGAGAGTATTCCTTCTACTGTATAGAACCTCTCCAGTCAAACACCAACCCTCCTTGCATCTCTGTGCCACCCCCTCCCTGCTTCCCTGGAACTGGGCAGAGAGTGATAGACCTGGTGGAGGTGATGTTCTGAGCCAGGGTTTCTTCAAGGAGAAAGCTCAGTTTTTGGCCAAAGTAAAAAAGGAAAATTCAGATGTGCTTGAGCAGTCTCCCTCAGTTAAGGGCTGCAGAGAGGCAGAGAAATGGCTTGCTGGAATGACATGGATATAGGGGCTAAGGAGACCGAGGAGAGACCTTTGCTTTTTTCTTACTTGCCACCAGCAACTAAATTACACCCTGGAATTTTAGCTCGTGTGGGCTCATTTCTCTGTGTGTTTTTTTTTCTGCATGGGCTTGGCTAGGTTTGGGGAAAAGGAGTGACTTTGGATGCCATGGGGCATTCATTCTCAGTCAGGATGTGGGTGAGAGTGGCAGGGATGGTGGCTGTGGTGGTGCTGAGTGTGCACCCCCTGCATTCGTGTACACACACTCTTCCATGTGCTCTTGGGGGTGGGGTGCATAAAGCAGGACTCATTTTTGTTTTTAATTACTGAAGTTCTACAATCCTCTGAAAGGAGCAGCTTAGTGGAAACCAATAAAAAGAGAAGTGGAGCTGTTGCCAAAGCCCCAGCTCCCTGGAGAGTGCAGGTGGAGAGAGGAGATCAGAGCCCCAGGCAAAGACAGCAAGACTCCACAGTTCTCCACAACTCCCTGCAAAGAGGGCTACTTCCCCCTCTGCTAGCCCCCCAGGTCGCTGCCCCTTTGATTAATGGTAAGGGGGTCGAATAAATCACTTAGGGGAAGGCTATTATGGGTTCCCCTCAGGCAGCCTCCTTTTGTTTTACCCGATTTCCTGAAATGTCCATGTCACTGAAGAGGAACTCGCACATCTCTAGCACTTGGACAAATTATCTGAGGGCGAATTCTGAGCTCCGTGGCTGCCTGACTGGGCTCAGGTCACTTTCTAGCAACCACGCTGCCCTCCCTTCCACCACCTTCTACTGGCTTATTTTCAGGAATGGATAATGTTGTTTATTTGTTCAGCCAAATATTTGGTCTGGGGAATTTACCGTGAAATTCTGTGAATTGCATATACCTAGTTAACAAAATAGTCCTAATGCCACAAATGTTAGCATGAAAAAGCAGCTATGGCCAGCTTTAACTCTTTAAATTCTGTTTGAAGGTATAGTCCTCAAGTCCTAAGAGAAGGAATGTGTGTCATGATTTAATTTAGGTTTCAGTTATTTATATTCTGGAATAATAATTCTCAACTACTTATACCTAATGGAAGTTATAGGGTGATTCTTGCTGTTGCATTTGGATCAAGTCTACCATCTCCTCACCCCCACCCCCCAGGGTCTTTTTTGCCCAAGGTAATGTTCCTATTACTCAAAGAAAGATGGGAAGAGAGAATCGCTCTTGAGTTCAACAAAGTTGTAACCACATCAGAGGAGCTGCTGGATCTATCCCTCCCCAACCCTTAAACTGGAACTGGCTTCCTAGGAGCTTAAGGTGGTGGTGGTGGTGGTGGTGGGAAATGTTGGGGGTTGGAGGGCGAGTAGGGTGGGCCCTGAGCACATCACACACTCCCCAACTTTTGTTGCATAAGTCGCTCTGAACCTGCCAGGTGACCTGCTGACTTTGTTTTCTGTCTTGACCGTGCTTCGTTCCACCACCCCCTTGCCGCCGGGCAGCGCCACACTGAGAGGGCTCAGGGCAGCTGCCGAGCTGGCAGACCCCAGGGATCACCCGGCCTTGGCCGGACGTCAAGGTCCGCGAACAGGCTCTGCCCCCGCCTGCTCAGGGAGCCCCCAGAGGCGGTGGCGGGGGCGCCAGGGGGCGTCCTCCCAGCCCCGGGGACCGGACTGTGCACCTGGTGGCTGCAGGAGCTGCACTGTGGACTCCCCGGCCAGATGGAAGCTTTCAGGTCCCCCATTCCAGAGTTGACTGCCCATCCAGCTCCTGAGCCCTCGGGACCCGTGCTCAGGTGAAGCTCTGCGAAGGCAGCCGGATCTGAGTAATGCACGCGAGGCCCAAAGGCTGATCCGCAAGTTTCTAATGAAATGGGGTCAAGCGGCCGGTGAGCCCTGGAGTCCGGGGAGAAAGTGCACCTGGGTGGAGGGATGTGAGAGGGGTTGAGATCTTGGTTTTTGGTGGGAGTGGAGAGCAGAGTCAGGGAGGTCCCCGTGGGGCCGCATTTTGGAGGAACTGAATGGGGGTGCGAGTGGGTGGCGAGCAGAGCCAGGCTGAAGGGCAGACACTTCCCATCAGCTGCCTTCTCAGCCCCCTCAGGAATGGAAGCCCTGCGGCTTCCCCAGCTGTTGGGGGAAGGAGGGGAGTACAGGAAGCCTCAGGTGTGCGAGAACGGAGTTGGCTAATTTCTTTCAGAAATGGGACACCAAGCCCATAATACTTGACAGCCCCTCAGCTGACCTCCTCTGGGCCTCAGGATCAGGGACTCACAGTGCCCCTGCTGTCACTGCCACTCAAACAGGGGCGCTCAGGATGGTGTCACCTAAGGGGAATATAGGAGAAAAAGCTTAAGGCCCAAGTCTCCAAACTGTTTGTGCTTAATGTTTCTTTTGCTTCAACAGGGAACAAATTGTATAAAAGATATAAGTTCTTTTAAAGTGAAAAGAATGCAAAAACAACGTTGGTGACCTTACATTACCCGAGAATACTTACAGTAGCTTAGTATCCTCTGGAGGAATTTAGGGTGATTGGTGGACTGTTAATTAGAAATGATGCAGAATTATTCAGGTGAACCATTTGAAATAGACTAGCACAATTTTGAAAACTTAACTGAAAGTAGGCTGAGTGGTTAGTAGCGTGGCCTGAGTGGTTCCAAGGGTCCCATTTCCCTATGCTTTCAGCACTTAGTGTCAGAATAAATAAACAGGTCAAACCTGCAATGGTCACTAATGAAGAAAAGTGGCTTGTTTTAGGAAAAAATTTTGATTGCTCTAATAATTTTTAAAACCACAGGAAATTTTGAATGATAAAGAAAAAATTCAAGGCATGCAACATTTAGTCAATTCTAGAAAAAAGAATTAGAGTATTTTCTCACTGAGAAAATGATTTGAAATTACTTTAAGTCACCTTACTTAAGATATTAACTGAAGCAAGTTCCAGTTATCTCTGCCTTCCTCCCTTTTGAAAATATTGTCTAAAAACACTGAATATAAATGCTATTATGTATCTCAGAACTATTCAGAAAATATAATACTGTAGGTTCTTACTATAGAACTGCTTACTTCAAAAATGTGAAATTTAATGAAAAGATAAGATGGAACAATAATTTGCTGTGTTACATTACTAATGAGAATTTCTTAAGTCCAACTTTCAGTAGATTTCACCACATTCCTGAAAAATAGATCTCATTGAGCTCTCTTGACTTTTAATAACTTGATTTCTAACAAAATATAAGACCCCTCATCCTAAACCCTTGAACCTTTTAGCCAAGGTGCAAGTAGATTCTAGTTTTGCATAGTGTCAATGCCATTGCTTTAGCAATATATATATATATATATATTTTTTTTTCAGTTTTATGAACTGAAGTCTTGGCCAGCAGATGATTTTCTACAGGATCCAAAGCACATTGATTGAGAGTTTGAAACACTGGACTGTATCATTTACTCCTGAAATTGTTTCTCCATCCCTCTGCCATCAGCAACTAACTCCATCTTGCATACAGTTGCCCATGATTCAGTTGAGAAAATGTCTAACTATGTTCATCTCAAGCCTCATGCTTATTTTTTAATCCTTGTCATTTGTTTTTCAAAGCAGTTTGTTATTGAGGTAGGACTGGGGAGGGGGGTTGCCCAAGATATGCACATTATATATGAGAGTGAGAAAGAATTTCTAATTGTATTCCATCTACTTTACTCTGTTGAAGATTATGAAAAACAATGAAGTGCTCTCTTTCTAGGATAATAACAGGTATGGTTAAGTTTATTCCCTTTGTCTCCTGAATTTACTAGGATTCTGAAGTAGAAAAAAAGTGTATCTTTTGATCACTTATAAACATTTTTAAATTGGTCAGTGAAAGCTAAATAACACAAATCATTAACTTCACCTCCAGAAAGTTCAGACTCAAGTATTTAATGTACAATTGTAATATCTCACCCCAGTGTTGCTTAGATGCAACTCTCCTCCCTCTATTGTTCCTGGGTTTATTAAAATGAATTTGAGATAAATTTGCTAGTTCCTAGAACTATTCATGTTTCTATGTTCTTTTGCATTCATTCCTTGTTCAACCATTTACAAATTTTCATAAGGCTTTTATTTGGGTTTCTGCTTTTCTTAATTTAGATAAATATTATAACCTTGACATATTTTATGTCTCAACTATATGGTTTATATATATGTTAGTGGGGGGGAAATCCCTCCTTTATGAAAGTAGGATGTGTATAAAACATAGTCATCCTTAGGTACTTTTTGTGTGTGTCTGTTTGTTTGATTTTTAGGGCCACACCACATGGAGGTTCCCAGGCTGGGGGTTGAAATCGGAGCTGCAGCCACCAGCCTACACCACAGCCACAGCAGTGCAGGATCCAAGCCATATCTGTGATCTACACCACAGCTCACAGCAACACTGGATCCCCAACCCACTGATAGAAGCCCAAGTCCTCATGGATACTAGTCTGGCTGGGCTCATTAACCACTGAACTGTGATGGAAACTCCCATCCCCAGGTACTTTTAAGCAGCCTAGTTGTAGCTGTGGGCATCACTTCCAAATCTCATTAAGATTCTTACTGACTTCTTAAGGCTCCACTTAAGTGTTGTGATCTTGGTATTAAATAGAATGCTCCTTGTATGTTTTAAGTATTTTAAAAAGTGGATTATCTGACATCTGGGGCTTAGACAATTTTATACTGCTGGACTGTACCCACCTTATTTAGTCATCCTGGCAATATACTCTTTCTTGAGACTCAGAGAAGGAGAAAAATGCTACAGATCTCTGGTTAAAGAATTTCCTATTGGGTTCTATATGTGTCCCTCATTTTCTTGCCTGACTTCTCCTACAGTGTTTCTTGGGAACTGAGGGTGAAGGGAAAGGGAGACAGAATTATCTAAATACAGTAATTATCAAGTTGAAACCTTTTCAGTTAGGTCACTGGGCTTGGAACCACCCTTGACACTTGCAACCTTCAGATTCCAGTTGGTTGGGGTCAGACACAGATGTCCAGTTGCTGAGTGATTTCCACATGCTTCTTTTGTGTACCTTAACTAGGACAGACAAAAGGTGTTTTTCCAATGGGACTCCCTCTTTATGAGGTCTGACCTTCAATGGAGCAGACTAATCTCAGGTGATTTGGGGTTTTAGGGCACTAAGAGAACATTTAGAGCATGGAGAAGTAATTTATTCAATGGTAACTTAAAAGAGTTAATTTACTTCTAAAAGGTGAGTTCCTTTACTCTTGAGTCCTTCACTTCCTCTGAGAGCAGACTCATTATTTGCATAGCAAAGCATTCCGTTTAGCTGGAAGTGGGGGGGAATGGGGGTGGCGGGGGGTGGGGGGAAGCACCACTAACAAGCAGTCACTTTTCCCACCATCTTTCCAAACTCAGGAGTGTGATAAGCGAATTTGGTCAAACTTTCCCTTCCCCTAAAATGCAATACTTCAGACTATTGTGCTCATTATCTTGAGATCGACCAGCTTTTCCAGGTCCAAGAGCTGCAGGATTTAGCATATAGGTGCTGAGGGGACAGTTCTGCCGGCATTGTTTGCTTGGGCCAGTTAGTGTAGACTTGCAGATGAGAACTTCAGGAAAATAAACTCCAACATCTCTCTTCCTCTTCTTTAGAGCAATTGCACTTTATTTTTAATAAAACTCCCAAATAATCAGGGAGGGTATTTTTAATAGATTGATGACCTTCTGCATGGGAATTATACAAGTTTGTCTTAATATTATGCTCCTCACTTGGCTATCCTGCTTTTTCTACCCAAACTCAAATGTGCATTTAAATCATGGTCTCTGAGGGCCAACACTGTGTGTAGGTTATTGTTTGTCACTTAGCAATTCCCTAGTGCTAGCTCAAAATGTCCTTAATCAAATATGCCCCATCTTAGAGAGACCTACAACCACAAAGGACTTTTAGCATTCTAGAAGACTGAACACTCTAAGGTTGTAATTAGCATGAGATCTACTCATGTCTGTTTCCTAAAAGAGAATTTAGTCACAGGGACCTGAAGGGAAGAAGCCAGGCTTTTGATAGGCTGTCAATAAAAGGGGCAATTACCAAAATTTGAAAGAGATGCTGCTAGAAGCAAAACTGATTTTGAGTTGAAACTGCTAAATTTTGAACATTTGCAGGACAAACTTAATCTAACCATGTCCCCCTAAGATCAGTGATGTTATATGACAAGTCATGGTGACTTTAAGTATATTTAAGGAAATGTTGGAGGAAGAAAAGGACAGGACAAGATAATCTGTGGTCTCTTCTGCAGTGCCGCATCCTCTGACAAAGTTTTTAGGCTTCCCTAAGCAGCATGGCTCTGGAGAAGGGAGCGTGACAGGCTGGGGGAGGTCAGGAAGGGACTTCTATTTTCCCTAGAATAGTTCACAATGAAAATGTATTTAGATCATATGCACATAATCAATGTACCCAGAATTTTAAACAGAAGAGTGTCTATTAATACAAACATGAACTTATAAAGCATTGATTGCATACCTGTGTTTGCAACACTTAACTAAAATCTCCTTAAACATATATGGTACTTAAAATATATTCAGATGGGTCAATGAATGGGGAAGAATATTCTCCCCAATTTCAAGGCTTAGTAGACTGGCCTTAGCAGATATAAAAATGTTATAAAATGATAGTTATAAGAAGTCTTTGTTATTATATTATCAATAGAAACAAGTCAGTGGAATAAACAGTTCAGAAATAGGTTTAAAATACTGTTAAGAGTTTACCATCTGACAAACTAGAAGCAATATAGGGGTAGGCATAGCAATTATTTAGAAAGGCTACTTGGGTAAGTGGATATCATGTGAAAGTGATTTGATATAGGTGTATAAACCAAACCATGCCAAACTTCAGAAATGTCTAAACATATTAAAGAGTTAACTTATTTTTAAGCATAGGAAACTTGAATTTATTATTCAACCTACTGAAGAAACATACATTCACACTAGTTAAGAAACTGAGGGTATTATTTAAAGGTAAAGAAACTGAGTTTGACAAGTAGAAATAGTTAAAGATTTAGAACAAAATAATAAATACAAAAAGCAAAACAATAGAGTATGGACTAGGACAAGTACCTAATATTTACTATAAAAGATGTAAGTTATGGCTCTAATCCAAGGTCCAGCTGAAGATTTATAGTCAAAGTGACTAAAAAGATGCTTTAGGGAGTTCCCGTCGTGGCGCAGTGGTTAACAAATCCGACTAGGAACCATGAGGTTGCCGGTTCGGCTCCTGCCCTTGCTCAGTGGGTTAACGATCCAGCGTTGCCGTGAGCTGTGGTATAGGTTGCAGACGCGGCTCAGATCCCGCGTTGCTGTGGCTCTGGCGTAGGCCGGTGGCTACAGCTCCGATTCAACTCCTAGCCTGGGAACCTCCACATGCCGCGGGAGCGGCCCAAGAAATAGCAACAACAACAACAACAACAAAAAAGACAAAAGACAAAAAAAAAAAGATGCTTTAGACCAGAGATTGGCAAACTTTTTCAATTAAGGGCCAGAGAAGAAGTATTTCAGTCCTTGTGGACTATAGTCTCTGACCCAACTACTCAACTCTGCCAGGGATGTGCAAATGCAGCCAGAGAGAACAGTGAACAAAAGCACGTGGGCTGTGTCACAATAAACTTTACTTATGAACTCAGTCATTTGAATTTATGATTTTCACATGTGACTTCTTCTTCTTTTGATTCTTAAAGACTATTTAACACTGTATAAACTATTCTTAGTTCAGAGATTGTACAGAAGCAGGTGGCAGGCTAGATTTGGCCTAAAAGCAGATTCTCAAGTTCTGCATTTGGCCACTGCATTGGCCAAAGCATTTCCCTTGAAACAGTAGTCTCAAGAGTTCCTTTATGAAAAAAGAATTCCCGACAAAATATATTTGGGAAGCTCTGGGAACTGTATTACCCTCTTGGAAATTTACAATTAATACTCACATTTGAAAGGCTTTGAGAAGTTCCACAGGAAGAAATCTGCTCAATTTTGGTCAACCCAGTGATGTGTCAACTTGTTTGACCATAGTACATCCTTTTGTTCCAGATCTTCGACCCTACATGAACTTGTGCATGATTTGGCCCTTGCCTGTCTCTCTGAGGGCAGTTTGGGCCTCTTTTTTTTATTGTTAACTAGATTCTAGCCACTCAGAGGCCTCCCTTCTTTTGTTCAGCCACCACATATGTTTATTCCTGCCTTGGATGGTCTTCTGTCTGCTGTCCCCTCTACCTAAGAGGTTCTACTCTTCCCCAGGGCTGGCCTCCTTGTTACTCAGTTCTCAGCTCAAATACCTCCTTTTCAGGAAGGCTTTCTCCAGGGAACTCCTCTAAAGCAATGATTCAATCTGTGTTCTTTACTGGATATTATAGGAAGTTCTGTGTGTATGTGTATCATCTCCTCATGGCAATGAAAGCTCTGTGAGAGTGGGAACCTGCCCCCCCATCTTTGTTTGGTCATCCTGTCACCAGAAGAAGTGTCTGCTCATAAAATGGATACAATATAATTTTATTCAGAAAGATTGAGAGAGAGAAAGATGGAGATGGAAAAGGAGAGGGAGAGAAAGTATTTTACAGATCACATTTCGGGAAATACTATTTTGTCCAAAAGAGAATACAAATTGTAAATGATCACTTGAAAAAATGCACAATGTCACCTGAAGTTACAATGCAGATTACTACAACTTAAAGTTTTCATTGCAACTCCAAGATTATTCTGAACAGCACATGTAATTACACCCATCAACTGTTTACATTTCCATAAAGGGATCCATTTAATTTTTTTCTGGGGCGTACAGGTAACCTGCAATTTAAAACTATAACATTGTTGGTATTCTTTGACATTTTGGGGAACACACTTCATAGAAATAGTCTGAAGAGGAAAACATTAATTTTTTTCTAATAAATTGACATCAACACTAGTTATAATAGAAGATTGGAAGTAGTCTTACTATGGTTGGTAAAAATTACAATAGAGTAAATTACATCCACATACCCAGACTTGTTTAGTGAGCAATATTAAATGAAAAGAGCAGAACACTAAACTATATCCCTCCAATAACATGGATGTGGAACATGTACATACCCACTATATGGAGCCAGACAATAAATTATGATAAAGCAAGTTAAATTTCATGTTTGTTGTAGCCTCTGTGGGATTAAAAAGTTGATACAAGAAGAGAGATTGGAGCTTGTCTGCACAAAGGAGAGAAACCTGGTTTGTCTGAGGTCAAAGTGAAGACAGATACCCCAAATTAAAGGTGGGAACATTTGTCCTGCTTAGCCTTGCAAGGTGAGTCTGAACCCGTGATCTCAAAGGCATTTCTCACTTAACTCTTTTGGCTGTCCTCTGAGCCCTTTGAGAAGCAGAATGTTACTATGTACTATGAAGAAGACGGGTTAAGTAGAGTTCTTGGACATAAACTACAAGGAAGACACTAGTTCTTACATCTTGAATTTGTTAGTTTTGTTTTGTTGGTTTAAATGGTTAACAAACACTTGCTATTGAAAACTTTCAAAAGCAAAACCTTTCACAGGCTTGGCCATGCCAAGACGAGCTAACAGCCATTAGCCCTGCCCCCTGTTAGAGGGTGCTCTGTGGCCCCAGACAGGAAGGAACCAATACCAAAGCACCCATTGAGTGTTTTGTAGACTAGGCTGTCTGATCCACCATAGGAAGATCTGCTGGTGGGTCTGCAAGCTGTGGATGAGCACTGGTTGGAGCCAAACTGTTACGTAATTACAATATCCAGCGCATCCGAGGCTCCACTCAGCCTAGCCTAATAGTTTGCACTGGGAAGTGGGCGTCATAAGGATAGTGAGAATTAATGTTTGTGAAGACCAGTTCAAATTCATGGGAGAGAAGCACTGTATAAATGATAGTAGTATGTTAGTGTGTTCTGGCAAACACTTAAAAAAAAAGAAAGAAAGAAAAGAAAAGCTGATTTAGCAGAAAGGTGATTTTAAAGTAACATTCATTTTCATTATTTTCCAAGTTTAATCTAATTCTTTTTTCATTTTATGTCATGTCTGTTATTTGGAATACAGTGAGTATCTTGCCAGCATACCAACTTGGAGAACTGGGATTTGACTAGGCTTATTATACTGAAGTTTGCCATCCTTTTCAATAAATAGAATTATCCAGTTCATGTGTGTCATTATACTGCTTCTTAATGGTGTGCAGAATAAGCAAATCTAGTCTCTGTAAAAATAGTTTATTTTTTTAACCTAAGTATAAAGAAACATAGTGGGAAATTTGTTATTTACACATTAATTTTCATCTTGGCTTTAAAAAGCTGATAAAGCATGATAGAAAAAATACTTCTTAAATGTTATCAATTGAAACATTTTATTGTAGCTAGCTAGCTAATTCTTTGTATGTTTTCCTTTAAAAGGATTATATGAACACTGAAGGCAGAGAATATGGTTAAAGTTGCAAGGGTAAAATAAATTATATACACTATTTGTAATATCCTTGCTTCACCTACATGGCATAGCATATAGAAATGTTTATTTAGTGGAGTACCTGTAATTGTAAATATGATGTGAGAATCTCTTAACTGATATGTACTTTTATAGCTTATCAGCCTGTGTTCTAGGGTGTGGAATATAGGTTTAACATAATTCTCTTTTTTTTGCCTTTTTCTAGGGCCGCTCCCAAGGCATATGGACGTTCCCAGGCTAGGGGTCAAATTGGAGCTGTAGCCACCAGCCTACACCACGGCCACAGCAATGTGGGATCCAAGCAGAGTCTGTGATAACATAATTCTTAACTATTGAGCAGCATTTCCAGTCTTCTAGTGATCATTAGATATCAAGGTGGCATCATTCTAATTAAGCTAGAATAATTGTTTTAATATTTGAGTGATCCTTCTTTGTAATTAAGGAGATGCTTAGAATAGCCTTAGTATTATACTGTGATTTTTTTGTAAAAGATGCTTAACTCAAGCAGTTCATTCCTAGTGTTTCACCAGGCTAAATACATTTAGTAGCAGACCTACAAAATAAGCAAACTTACTGGGGTACTAGAGACTGCTGATATCAAATATTTTGGTGGTGCCTTTTAATTTTCTTTACATTTGATTTGAATTACTAGCTAGTTCTTTACACTTCTTTCGGAGGGATGCAGCTTGGTTTTTTCTTTAAATTGCGTTTTCTTTTTTTTTTTTTTTTTGGTCTCCGTTACAGCAACGCCAGATCTAAGCCATGTCAGCTCCCGGCAACACCAGATCCTTAACCCACTGAGCAAGGCAAGGCCAAGGATTGAAACTGCATCCTCATGGATGCTTGTCAGATTTGTTTCCTCTGAGCCACGACGGGAACTCACTAAATAGCATTTTCAATAGAAAACTTATTGAATTTTTCAACGTAGGGAAATATAAAGACATTACAGAGAATCTGTCATGTACTTAAAAAATGACTGATCTGGAAAGAGACAAAGAATACTTAGGAACTCATTTTATCACACAGTTTTGTATTGAATAGAACATTGATCGAAAATATTTGTGATTTTCAAAATGAAAGCAATCTTTTATTTGGAGCAGTATCACTGAAATGCCTCCAAATGGGGCAATAGGCCAACTTACCAAGGAGGCCTATGAAGACAATGTGGGTGTATTAGGCATGAAATCAGAACAGCCTGAGGAGACATAAGCTCAAACCAAGAAAAAACCTGAAATGGGATTTGATTTGATGTAGAAAGCTGATTCGCAGTAGCTATCAAAGCTATCTGTTTTTTATCTTAGATTTTACATTTAGTCAAAATGTGAACTGTAAAGCAAAACAGAGGATACCTATGATGAGGGGGCAGAAAAGCAAACTGGCATGAAGAAGAAAGGCCTAGGTAACTGATCTGGCCACGTTCATATCGTTCACATCGATAGGTTCTGACGATAATGCCTGAGGGTCAAAGAACTACTGGGTGAGGTCACCATGAAGTGTGACACAGACATGCTGAAGAATTCAGTGGTGACTGACAAGATGCCTAAATAAAAAAGATGTATTTTTAAAAAGAATTTATCAGACTGTCAATGTAATATGTGGAAGTCCTCAAGGTTATCACACATTCTCTTAAAAATATAAGGTTTCATAGAGCCAGTGAAATTTGAACTAGAACTTGAAGGTTGATAATTGGGTTGTTTCATAAGTTCCTGACCTGCTGTACCCCATGTGGACTTTGAGGCAGTTTTCCACCAGCGTCCTTGACTTGCATTGCTTTTCCACACAGATTTGGTCTCCAGGTTCCTCAAGGGACCAAAATAATACTGACTATTACGGCAGTCATCTGTGACTGTGCCACAGAGGGAAAATCACCGATTTTGTAAACTGATACTTTGACCTTGCCCCTGAGCGGACAATGCTATAACCAACTTAGCTAACTAGTCACAGACCTAAGTAGATGAGCTTGGTTGACTGAGGGGAAGCAATAAATTATGTTTGTATTGACCTTAGTAAACCTTTTAATTCTTTCCCACATGATATAGTTCTCAACAAATTGGGAAAATATGGCCTAGAGTCTAGGTAATTGCACAGTGCAGATCAATGGCCAAGGCCTGCAGCGTCAGTTTTAGGCCTGTGCACTCAAACAGTTTCCTCACTGGTAGGGAATGGTAGGGCACTTAAACTCCGGGCCATTCCCTCCCCTGGGCCCCAAGAGGACATTGACCTTGTGTTGCCTACAATAGTGGGGGTGGGGGGATGTGGCCCCTTCCACATTAGAGAAAACACTGCTCCAGGTGTGTTGGGGGTGAGGGCTGACATGAGGAGCCTTGAAAGTTGCTGTTGCAGTTCCCCAAGCAGCTGATCTCTCAGAACAGAAAAAAGGACCCAATTTACCTCCCTTGCACCATTCATCTGGCTGCTAACTTGAGTAGAAATCTTCCTGAAATGTCTTGGGATTTTTGTTTTTGCCTGTTCACCAATAAGTTGCTTCATTCTCTCTCTCTTAATTACAAAGGGGATATACCCCAAACTCACATGGCTTCCAAGTTGGAAAGTCTATCTAATTTGTGGAAAATTCACCCCCCTATTCACTCAGACATAATTGTTGAATAACAACCACATGTCCCTGTACTTGGCAGTGATGCTTTGGCCTTTGCTTTGGAACAACTTCCAGCCTCTTCTACAACACTAGCATCTTTCTATGCAATTGCTGTATTAGTTCGTTAGGGCTACCGCAGACAGTGTGGCTTAAATAACACAAATTTATTTTCTCACATTTCCAGAATCTAGAGGTCCAAGAGCAAGGTGTTGGCCAATTTGGTCTGAGGCCTCTCTCCTTGGTTTGTAGATAGACACCTTCTCTTTGTGTCTGTAATGGTCTCTTCTCTGTGCGCATGTTCATCCCTGGTGTTTCTTTGTGTGTCCAGATTTCCTTTTCATCGGGACATCAGTCAGGCTGGATTAGGGTCCACCATAATGGATTCATATAAATTCAATCACCTCTTTTAACACCCTATCTTCAAATATGGTCACATTCTGAGGTATTGGGGGTTAGGGCTTCAACACAGGAATTTAGGGGGACATAATTCAGTCCATAACAATGACACAATGGTAAGATAATAGAGATAAGGAAATTTTTTTGTGACCTCAGATTTTGTCTCGGGACCAGGACAAACATCAATTCTCAGTATTACTGAAGTATAAAGCGGGTGTTACTCTGGCAATTCATAGATAGAATTTGGTTTATGGTCATGATCATTTTAAAAAATCTAAATCTGAATATCTTTAAGGTGGGGCAAATTTTGCCTCTTCTCCACATTCACCAATACCTGTTTTGTCCTTAGAAGTACTTAAGTTTATAAACCCTGGCTAAACTCCTAAGCAGGAAGAAAAAATTTTTCTTAACAACCCCATAATTTTCTAGGATCTTAAAACCACATAGTATTATGATAATGTAGTTTAATGATCCTAAATTAATTTTATCCATTCCTCCTTTTCTCCCCCTTTTCATTTAGTTCTTCCCCAGGACTTATTTCCTAAAAAGACTCTGTTATCACAAAACCATTATCTTCTCTATTCTCTTCTAATTTAAAATTACACATGGTTGTGAATTGACAATAACCAAGTCCTACTCCATGTGATCCTTTTAACATTCAGCCCTTTTGCCAACTGGAAACCTTTCTTGATATTTTCATTCCAATAGCAGGGAGATAGACTCAGACTGGCTGATTCATCTGCTAGTTTCAGGTGATAGGTTATTACCATTTATGTTATGGATGAAACTGGTGAGTTTCACTATAAAGTAGGTAAGATATTTGCAGATGCCTGAAATACTTAATAATCTTGGTATTGCCATTTTTCTGTGATGGTCTAGAAGTAACATTTTTTTAAGCCAAAGCAATGAAAATAAAAATATTTTTTGTAAAATTTAAAAAAAGTTAGAGTTTCAGTAGTAGTCAAAGAGAGGCAAATAAAACAAATGAGATTGCATTTGAACTTCTCAGTTTGGTAAGGATATACAGGTTGATGCGATCCCATATTTTCAAGAATGTGGAAAAATGGGCACTTATGCATTATAAATGGTATAATTTTTAATTTTGGCTATCAAAATTTAAAATTTTACTTCTGGGAATTTCTCAAGTACATCAAACTATATATAAAAATTATCACGGCATTGGAAATAATTGGAGAAAAAATAATGGGAGACCTAAACATCATCCATAACAATGGATCTGTTTCACTACAGTGCATATACATAATAGAACTCTATGTTGCCATTAAAAAGAATAGGTCACAGCTTTATTCTCTGTCATGGAAAGATATTGCAAAGCATACTGTTTTATAATAAAAGCAGTCTTGAAAACAACTATGTGGGGCAATTCCATCAGCATTAACTTTGTGTGTGTTTACATGGAGAGATGATACGACAATGTTCAGATATAGAGGTAGAAGGACAACCTCTGGGAAATAAGATTTGGGGTGATTTTTTACTAATATTTAATAATTCTGGTGAGTTTTTTAGTCTTTATAAAGAAAGACTTTCTTTGTATTATTTTTGTAATTAAGACAAATGTTAAAAATTTTGGACAAATTTATGCTTCCCAAGGCCAAGGTTCCGTTTCCAGTAACTGACTCTATACTGTTGGCTTGCCTAAATACCTTGTGTCATTTTCAGGCATTAATCCATGTTATGCAGACTATTATGAAAAGGGTTTTCAGTGTATTTTGAACTTTCCTTTTAATAAGTATGAAATATTCCAAGAGTGGCCAATTAAGTTAGTAATATGCACATAATCACTGAAGGCAAGTGAATTTTGTCTGATTGTCTCCATCCCTCCTTCCATGCCTCCCCCTCCCAACTCAACTTGATGCATTCCGATGTTCAAGTCCTAACCCTCTCTATCTGAGAACACTGAGAACAGGACTCTACTTGGAGAAAGGGTTTTGTTTGTTTGGGGGATTTTTTTTTTTTTTGCCTTTTAAGGGCTGAACCCATGGCATATGGAGGTTCACAGGCTAAGGGTCGAATTGGAGCAGTAACTTCTGGCCTATGCCACAGCCACGCCAGATCCGAGTTGAGTCTGTGTCCTACACCACAGCTCACAGCAATGCTGGTCATTAACCCACTGAGCCCTTAAGGCCAGGGATTGAACTCATGTCCTCATGGATGCTAGTCGTATTTGTTTCTGCTGAGCCACGACAGGAACTCTGAGAAAAGGTCTTTAAAGAGGAAATTAAACTGAAATAAGACATTAGGTTAAGTTGATCCAATATGAACAATACCTTTCTAAGAAGGGTAAGAAGAGGAAATTTGGGCGAATACAGAGGAAAGGCCATGTGAAGACACAGAGAAGATGACCACCCACAAGCCAAGGAGGGAGGCCTCAGAAGTAATCAACACTGTTGACATCTTGATCTGAATTTTAATCTCAGAAGTGCGAGAAAGGTCATTTCTTCTGTTTAAGCCACTTAGTCTGTGGTACTTTTTAATAACAGTTGTAGAAAACTAATACAGTAAGTAAGCCTACCTCTCTGCAACCCCTATTGAAAATCTTGTGGGTTTTTTTTTTTTTTTTGGTTTGTTTTGTTTATAGTATTTTGAGGTCATTTAAATATTTTACATAAATGGTCTTTAAATTTTATTAGGCTACCCAATTTAGTAAAGGAAACACACAAAGTAGGCACCAACTTCCAAATCTTACACCTGGAAAAAAAAAAATCATCTAAAAAGGTAGAAACCTGAATATAACACCAAAGACAGGGAATTATACCAGCCCAGATTGGGCTGATTTGGCAGACAATTATACACACAGGCATGGAGTTATTCTGCATGATTTTTTCTATAATGATTTATTTTTTTCCATTATAGCTGGTTTACAGTGTTCTGTCAATTTTCTACTGCACAGCATGGTGACCTAATTATACATACATGTATATTCTTTCTCACATTATCATGCTCTGTCATAAGTGACCAGACATTGTTCCCAGTGCTATACAGCAGGATCTCATTGCTTATCCATTCCAAAAGCAATAGTCTGCAACTATGAACCCCAAGTTCCCAATCCCTCCCACTCCCTCCCATCCCCCTTGGCAACCACAAGTCTATTCTCCAAGTCCATGATTTTCTTTTCTGTGGAAAGGTTCATTTGTGCTGAATATTAGATTCCAGATATAAGTGGTATCGTATGGTATTTGTCTTTCTCTTTCTGACTTCACTCAGTGTAAGAGTCTCTAGATCCATCCATGTTGCTGCAAATGGCATTATTTCGTTCTTTTTTATGGCTGAGTAGTATTCCATTGTGTATATATATGCACACATATATCTTCCTAATCCAGTCATCTGTGGATGGACATTTAGGTTGTTTCCATGTCTTGGCTATTGTGAATACTGTTGCAATTTTCAATTAGATAAAGTATTTTGACTAGAAAGATGATTTTAATCAGGGCTACATCATGTAAAATTAAAGGACCCACTCTTTTGTTCCATTTATTATTTTTGTGTATATGGCTTTTCATAGATTTTCAATGGGGGAAAAAACTTGCAATCCAGAGAGCTTTAAAAAATGGGAAGAAGGTGAAATATTTCACTAAAAATATTAAGTTAGTGGGCCTTTTAAGACTTGCAGTGACAAATGAAATCTGTATAGGCATTTTTATTTAGCAGTATATGAAAATTTTAGATAAAGCTTTTAAATGTTTGGAAGGTAAAGTCCTGTTTGTAAATGAGGGGTTTAATTTTACTAAAGATATGTAGCTACTTGGTTAAAAACTATGAAATCCCCTGGAAAAAAAGTTACTTTCAGTTAACATGTGTTAGATCTTGTATATTTACAGGAAATGTTTCCATTTAAGACCATTGATACATTAATAGTTTCCAGGCACATTTTATGACAGGGCCTAAGTTTGTTCTCTTTTGAACAACTAGGAAAGGATGTTTTTAAAGTAAGCACTTAGATTTGCCTGGATCTCATTTATAAAGTAAGGGTCTTAATTCCAAATGTCTGAAATCAAACTATGCCCTGGAGTAGTGAATTCCCCAGAGATGACCAAAGCATCTTCCATTCAATTTCTCTTCACCATTAGTCAAACTTCCTAAGTCTCTTGTACCCTTGTGTTTTCTTTCTTGAAATGTGGTTGAATGGATGCAGCTCCTGGCTGTCCCTCCACCTCCTCTGGACTTTACTCATGGATGGTCTGTGATTTTACTTTCATAGTTCCTTGGAAAAGTTGCTGATCATAAATTATTGATTGCAGCACCGTTTTAAAACTGTGCTCCATTCTGACAGTGGGGTTTGACCAACATCTTTTAGCAACATGATAAGACCTCCAAAAATTGGAGGATCTGATTAGGTGGAGGAAATAGCAATGCCTTCTCTGGAACGGGTTTTCTTCACCTGAATCCTTTGTCTTCCAGTGTGTAACTAAAGCCCCCTAGCGGCCAGGTGACCCCAACCAAGTGCTGTGTGCCCCTTCTTCTGGGGAGAGTATCTGGAGATCCTAGTTCCTCTCTTTCCAGATCTCTCTGAACTATGAGAGAAGACAACTGGATGCCCTATGGAGTCCGATCCCCTGGTTTCCAAGATTCTCAGGGAGCCCTGGCCTTTACTCCTGCAGGTTTCCAAGGGAAGGAGAGGCCAGTAAGTTATCCAGCTGTGAAGACGGCCTTTAACTAGCTCTTAAAAATGGTAAGGGATATTGCTACTGTCAGGGCAGACTGAAAAACTCATTAAGCAGTGAGAGCTGAGAGCTGGGGTTCCCCGTGGAAGCTTCCTGGCTTTAGATGTCTTAGCCTGCCTGCCTAACTTCAGAAGGAGGGAATGGAGTCCAGATTTCCCCTAGACATTCTCAAAGGAAAGTTTAGGTAGCACAAAAATATAGTCTGTACCATTACACTCGTAAGACTTGGGTACTTGCCCAAGTAAAATCAAATGACCCTCCAATAGTGCCTACAACGTAGACCCGAGGAATCTCCTGTCCTAGATAGGAACGCACTCCTCTCTGGCCACATAGCCCCGCTGGACACAGGCCTGCCTATTCACATGTGTAAACATGCACCATATCTTCTCTGTGCCCTCAGTGATAGGCAAGGTGTCTGGCACACAATAGGGGCACATAGTCTTTGGCATAAGTGAAAGTGAGTCAAGTTGGTTTAAAGTACATATGAACCTAAGTTTGCAAAAGATAGATTTTATCAAGTGCTTTTTTTTCAGGGGAGGCTCTCTTTAGGGCCCCGCCCATGCCATGTGCAAGTTCCCAGGCTAGGGAATGAATGAGAGCTGCAGCTGCTGGTCTGCACTGCAGACATAGCAACTCAGGATCTGAGCCATGTCTGTGACCTACACTACAGCTCCGGACAACTCTACATCCTTAACCCACTGAGCAAGGCCAGGGATCTATGGATAATAGTTGGATTCCCAACCCACTGAGCCACAATGAAAACTCCCTCAAGTGCATTTTTTTTTTTTTTTGGTCTTTTTGCCATTTCTAGGGCCGCTCTCAGGGCATATGGAGGTTCCCAGGCTAGGGGTCTAATCGGAGCTGTAGCTGCCGGCCTGCACCAGAGCCACAGCAACACAGGATCCGAGCCGCCTCTGCAACCTATACCACAGCTCACAGCAACGCCAGGTCCTTAACCCCTTAACCCACTGAGCAAGGGCAGGGACCGAACCCGCAACCTCATGGTTCCTAGCCGGATCATTAACCACTGCGCCACAACGGGAACTCCCCAAGTGCATATTTTTAACTCAGATGCTTCTTGCTGCATGTGACCAGCGTGCTGAGCACTGTGGGCAGCAGAGGAGTCTCAGATCAAATTAATTCATTCTCAACCAAGAGCCTGTGCTCAAGAAGAAACCACATGTCCCCTGACTCCACTATCCTTCTTTAACCCCTGCTCTTAATTTCTCCTCCCTGCCTAGCTTCCTACTGTCCTCTCCCCACCTTCCCACCTCCCCCCACCCCCACCTTTAGCCCTGTCCTCTCCTCATTCTGAAACCATTCCCCCATGGAATCTGCCTGTGCCCAGTTGGTGTCCTGAACTCAGTGGTCACTTTTCAGCCCTCCCAGCCTTGTTAATTGCACCTCTCCAAGCCTTTCCACACATGTCTGCTTCCTAATTTCTACTTCCTGCTCTTGGTTTTCTTTTACTCTCTAACTGTTCCTTTTCAGTCTCCTTTGCCAGTTCTCTCGTCTCTTCTCACATCTACATGTTGGCTTTTCTTAGACCCCCTACACCTGGAGTCTCCTTTCTTGGATTGCTCTTCTGGTTATTTTCATCATGGATGTGCATCGAAAACATTTGGGGAGTTTTTCAGTTTTTGTTTTTTAGCCACACATATCTAGACTCTAGATACTGTAATTTATTGGACCTCTGGTATACTCTGAGAAAAGAAAATTCCACAGGGAATTCCTAATAACACCATCTGCTAAGACCCATGGCTGTCATGTTTCTCTTTCTCCCTCTCCCTAGGCCATCCCATCTTCTCCTGTGTCTTCCACATGCTGATGGCTTCCAAATCAAAATCTCTCTCCTAGAGCTTGCTTTTGAGTCCAGGTCACTGTATACACAAACACATTCCTGGGTAGCTCAGAGGCTTCTCATAAAACTTGTCCTTAATGGAGATTGTAGTTTCTCCTAATCTGCTCCTCTTCCTGTCACTTCCATTTCAGAAAGTGGCATTGTCATTTTCACAGTCCAGAAAACTGGACATTATCCCTGACTCCTTCTCCCCTCACTCTCCACACCCAAGGAAGTGCCCGGGCTTGCCAAGCCTGCCTCCTAAATATGCAATTGCTGATAAGCAAACTTTTTTTTAAACTACAAAAAAGGCAATTTCAAATGAGTCAACCCTATTTCAGTGACAATAGCTGGTCCACTGATGGTTCTTCAATGGCTTTAGTACCTTTCTTATTGTCCCCCTGCATCTGCTCATGTCTCTTCTTTCTATATTTACACTGTCTCCAAAGTGCCCTCTTTTTTTAAAAATGCAGACCTAATTACATCATAAATTCATTGTAGCCCTCAATAATCTTAGTGCACTTGGAATAGTTAAATGGCTAAAATTATTAAATGGCTTGGATGACCCTATCTCATCGGGTCCCTTTTTCTCCTGTACATCACTGTAAGTAACTTTTTTCCTTTTTTTTTTTTTTTTTCTATTGTCAAATCTCACTGGACTTTTTCAGATACCCTCTAGTTTAGGGACTTTGCACAAGTAATTTCCTTGGTCTGTTATGCATTTGGGTAGCTCCTGAAAATTTCTCCCATCTCAACCTAAACTTCACTTTTGCTGAGAAGCTGTGCCTGATGCTCCCCACCAGGTGAAGGGCCCCTACTTTGTAGCCAAAATTCTCAAGTATAGTACTAGTCACATTGTTATTCATTATGTAATTTATTATACAGTTATTTAGCCAGTAATTATCTCTCTGCTAGACTGAGGATCCATGAGATAGGGCCTGTTCCTCTCTTTTTTTTTTTTCCAATTATTCAACATCTAACATGGTGCCTCAAATTTAGTTACATCTCCATGTATATGCATTGAATACAGGAATAAGATGGGAGTTAAGACACAAATATAAAAAAATGAATACCACACCACAAAGTATTTTAGAAGTGTCACAGTGTGTCATGAACAAAGAACAGTGGGGTATTGGGACAGAGATTATCCTGGGCTTTTCATGGAAATTTCACGAAGAAAATAGTATTTGTCTTCGCCCTTTGCAGATGGTGAGGTTTTTCCAGAGAGAGGGAGTAGCATCATGGTCAGAGGAAAAAAACAGCAGCAAAGGCATAAAGGTAGAAAAAGAGTAAACTTGAAGAATAACAGCAGGTACAGATGAGTTAAGGATGGAGCACGTGAGAAGGTTGAGAAGTTGATGTGGGTGGTGGGTGTGGGTTGAAGGGGCCATGAAGTTTAGACTTTTAATTTTTAGCCATGACCTGAGCATATTCTGAGAGAATAGATCTGGTTTGGTGCCTGGTTGGAGCTTTGGGGACTTAATGTCAGTTAGGAAGATTGCAATGAAGTTGAGAGAGACAATGAGAGACAAGATTCAGGTGTCACCATAGGAAGGAAAGGGAAGATGGACTTGAGGCTCAGATTGTGAAAGTGGCCTTGCTGGAGTCTGCTCACTAGTGGGCCACAGAGAGAGACTGGGCCAAGATGAACCTCAGGTCTGAATGCTAGAAGAAAGGCTAACAAGATGAAATATCGGACAGCAACTTCAGAATAGCCACTAGTTAGAATTTAATGGTTTGCATCAAGTGTCTATTCCGCAAAATCTTTCAGAGTTCATTCATTAGACAAATGCAGTAACCAGGTTTCCCTGCCCTCTCCCTAGTGTTCACTCCGCCAGAACATCCCTCCCGGTGAGCAGGTGAGGTGGTTTTTAAGCTGATTTTTAGACTGGTGATAAAAATTAAGTATTTTTTTGCATTAAACCTCTTCTTTTCCCAGACAGTTTTTATGGTTCAATCCACTTCACAGGGATACAGGAAGCTTGCAAATGACTAGTTCACATCTACTGTGTGTGCTAGTGACTCAGTAATGTTGCCTTAGAACAAGATATGTGTGGTTTTGCTTTATTTGAGGAATTCAATAAAGAACATACTTCATGTCAGCAGAAACCCTCGTAAATCTACATAGAGAAAGACATGAGTAAAACCTTTTACAATCACATGGCTGCATGAAATTTTTTTTTTAATGGAGAACCTTTAGATTTTTCATATCTCAGAAAAAGCTTATTTGTGCCTATGAGCTGACTTTGAGAAGAGACACCATTGTCATCTTTTTAAGTTTCATCTGGAAGGTTAAAAAATGTTGGAAGGAGAAAGTAAAATTCTAGGGGTTATTTGCTTTGTACGTAAGAGGTATGCATTTTCTCTCTAGACCGGTGCTCCAGGGGAAGCTTGCCAGAAAAAACAAACAAGGCTGCATGGTTCTGCACAGAATTTCTCCGGCACAAGGGCTGAGCTTCTGTATCTGGCCTATGTATATAAACGACATGTCCTGGGATAGAAAGTCTTCCAGAAGCACACAAACATAGTAGGAAAGAGCGGTTTTTTTTTTTTTATATTTGTGAAGAATATTTATACAATTATTTTTCAGCTTGGAGATCAAGGTTTAAAGTTTTAAGCTTTAAAAAATTTGCCATAAATAGCATCTTCTGGCTGTACAGGTTTTGGCTCAGAAATATCAGGATTAGTGAGATTAAGTGAAAGGAGATAAATATTAAGGGGGAGTCCTGAGATGGAAGGGTTTCTGCAGAGGACACCTGCCCAGCTCGGCATAATGGACTCAGCGGCCTGGCAGAACCTCTACTTTGAATGCTTTGGTTAAATTGATGACCTTTTGCGGATTTTGTGGGGGTGGAAAAAAGTCTAATTTATTTTTTTCTGAATGGAGTGCTATACATTCCTCTAAAAAGCCCTTGGCATCCGCTGTCTCAATGTCTTTATTAATGAACTTGGAGAGATCCTTGGACATGCATGATGTTTAGTAATAAAAAATTTTAGGGCTTTTACTTTTCATTTTCTGTATGCCACATTACAAAATTTCCTTAGGAAGCTGATATGTTATTTATATTAATTTATACTTAAAATGCAAGGTGTTTCATGTTATCACGGGGACATTTTCTCAACATTAGTCTTTTAACATGTGTTTCTGTTTCATTTCTACCCTAAATAAAACCATTTTTCTGTGTGTGTCTGTGTGTATGTACGCACAGTCACATACTCTAACCTCTGAAATTTGTCTTATTTTGTTTGACTTAGAAGACTTTTGAGGCTGTTCGTCATGCCTGGTTACCAGTACAGGGGCCACGGGTCCCAGAGCACGTGGGTCTTGGAGCTGAGGTTGCCAGCCTTGGTTATTTTAATAGCAGCCTGAGTGCTCCCCATGGCCACGTATTCTAATATTTCCTTTGGTGAGTAGGACTAGAAAACATGATCTTTTTAATTTATAGATGACACTTTCTTGGAAGGAACAACTAAAAGTGCACATTTGAGATCAGAATTAGACTTGAGAATAACTTTGATAGAAACTGAGGAATTAGCAGAGCAAAGCTTTGTTCTACGGTAAATGTCTCCCCTGATCCCCAGAGCATCTCTGGCTTTAACTCAGACCTGTCCCTTCTCCAGGATTCCTCCTGCTGAGGCTCCTGCACCAGCTGCTAGCCCAGGTCCTGGCTCAGGCCTCACTTCTCCCACACTCCCCGGAAGCCCAGTCCGCTGAGGTCACCTGGGTCTGTGGCTCTCATTCTGCTGACCTCCACCTCTTGACCACTTTCCCCTCACCTTCTGCTGGCATTCCCTGATGGCTTTGGGCATGTTTCTTCTTCCTTTTTCCAATATGCATTTCTTCTTCTCCCCTCTGATGGTGAAGAAGATCTTTCCCCTTCCACCCAAGGTCAGTCCCTCTCAGGGGCTCTGGATTCCCTACCTCTGGCCTCTTTATGCCCTCTGATTTTACCTACCTAACAGCTCTTATATTATTTTTTCCTATCTCCAGTGACACTGCCTGTTTGAATTTAAGCCACCAGGACTTCGCAATCTCTTGGCTCCCCTAATTCATGTCTCCGCACGCACTGTTGCCTTTTCCAGACCTTCCTTCCAGGAAACCAGAGGGATTTTTCTAAAATGTAAACCTGAGTGCTTCACATGGCCCCCTCCTTCCCCACCACCTCAAGTCCCCCTTGAGCATTCAAATAAAGGTCCATATTCCCCAGCACAGTGTTAGGGGCTCCGGCCTTTGCTTAGTCCTGGAAGGAAATGACAAATCACCTCTCAGCAAATTATGTTAAAACATTTCTTAAAGAGATAATTTCCAGGGTATACATAGCCGGAATTTCAAGGGTCAAGGGAGAAATTTTGGAGCTTATATAGAACTAAAGGAGTCTTTTTTTAATAGGCATCCTTATAAATCAAATTGTTTCTGACATTTGCAGAATCCCTGAAAACCATACAACTTCTTTAAGATACCTCATAAGGCATGTTTGGACAATTTCTTTTGTACAGAAGATGTGATTCATAGGAGAGATTGGTAATTAAAAAACCATGAGTTCTAATTTTAGGAAGGTGCCTATGCAAGGCATGTGTGCAATCCTTGCCTATGTCCTAAGCAGTAAGATGGTGACAAAACTACTTTTTCACTTCCAGGGGTGTTTGTGAAGCATAACTAATAAAAATAACAGGGTATGTTATAGGATATTAAGATGCCTGGCAAAAAAAGAGTCTTTTGGAATTGTTTTTAATCCCCAAGTTTAGTCCTTATGTAATTTAAGCAATAATCAGATACAAGGTGGTGATTATTTCTTGCTTCTCAGTGTAGGTAATGTAATATACAATGCCCAAATAAAACCGTGAAATTCACAGGAAAATCAGCTAATATTTAGCATTTTTGAGTATTATTTTGCTTTCATGAATCCTTCCAAACCTCAACTAATTTATACGCATCTCAAAAGAAGGTGTCCATTATCTGTGTTACAGGTGGGAAGAAGCTGAAGTTAGTTGTGAAAAGCCTGGCCCAAGGCCACAGAGAAGGGAGAAGTTTTGTGCCCAGCCTAGACCCTCTACACTCACTCCTGCAAGTTGAACAGCACCATGCACCTTCCTGGTGGAGTACCTCTGCTTCTCTCAGCAAAGGCCTTGAGGGTTAACTGAGTGGATCCTTGACATTTGACTTTCAATGACTTTAAAGCTGAAAGCAATGTGTTTTGCCATTTATTGTAGATGTCATAGGTGTCCCCACTCAAAACTCAGTTCATGAAAACTTTTTAGGGGAGAATGAGAGAGGCCTGATGGAATAAGTAAAATCACATTGTACCAGGAGAGCTTCTGCTCCACAGAATGCTGGCCTGTGTGGTTGCCAGTGAGAACAGTTAAGCACTTAGAGTTAAATGTTAATTGCAAATGCATGGCCCTACCTAGGACAAGGTGACGAATGGTGAACTTTCAGAAGGCAGGGATGGTGGCGTCATCCTTTTGTATCCGCACACTGAGCATCACAGGCCAGACAGGTTGTTCCAAGTGTCCTTTGAAAAGGGACAGTCAGAGGTCTGAGATTGCTTGCAGTCCTCAGTTTACATAACAGATATATTCCCTTTAAGTTTGTGTAAATGGAGTCCTATTTTTATAGCGCCAGGAAATCTTGCCTTTTAAAGGATCCTTGTTTTGATTCCATTTGAAAGTGAACTCAACTATTGCGCTAGGGACGATGGCTTCTGAATTAATCTATTGTGTAGATTTGGCTTTTCCAATGAGTGGGTTTTTAAAAGCAGAGCCTTTCTGTGAACTTGTCACAAAATGCGGCAGGGATACTCCTACATGGCGGAGGGCAGCCGGCCCCAGAAGGATGGGAACTTTGGAAACACTTTGTCTCCGAATTGCAACATAAATTCTGTCAGTTAATACTGAGTATCCATGGGCAGTTCTCTTTGGTAAATTTTACAAGGAACAGCATCATTTTACACTGAGGATTTTCACCAAGTCTCCTGGACAGCATGAAGGTAGATATGAGGCAGTTTATAGAGATCAATCATTCTTTTAATATTTGCATGCTATTTCATTGCATAGGTTTATCGTATTTCCTCATTCTTCTAGTACTGAATACATTGCAGAGATTCTGGAAAAAGAACATCTTCACAATGTATTTATATATTTTTATTTTATATGCATGTGAGAGTCCCCAAGTGGGAGAACTAGGTACGTGTATTTTAAATCTCATAGATCCTGAAACTGTTCATGAGAGAACTAGAAACTCACTTTGTATTCCATGAACACTGTCAGTGCTCATCTGCTGAGACCATCACCTATAATATTGGTGATTGTCAGACATTTTCATTTATCTAATCTGTTGGATGAAATAAAAAAATAGAATCTCATTGGCTTTTTAAAATATTTGTGAGTGAGATGAAGAAGATGGGTGTTAGATCAATTTTGTTTCTGGGTGATTGGAAAGGAATTTATTTATACAATTAAGACATGCAACTTAATCCCACCCTGGGACTAAGAACTTCCTTGATATTCTTTTTGTTAAAATGGTTACAGTACTTGAAGTAACTTGCAGGATGATGACCTGACTTGGTGGGAGAAAAAAAATGAAAAAGCAGGTGCAGGCAATTCCACTTTATTAAGACTCAATATTAGATAAGCATTTTTGGTTCTGGGAACTGGAACTGGTGGAAACACTTATTTGTCTCTTTAGGGCTGTACCTGCAGCATATGGAGGTTCCCAGGCTAGGGGTCAAATCTGAGCTGTAGCTGCTGGCCTATGCCACAGCCATGGCAAGAAGGGATCCAAGTCGCATCTGTGACCTACACTACAGCTCATGGCAATGCCGGATCCTTAGACCACTGGGTGAGGCCAGGGATTGAACCAGCATCCTCACGGATACTAGTCAGATTCATGTCTGCTGAGCCATAACAGGGACTCTGGAAACACTTTTAAATAAAGCTTAAGCTTAAGGATAGTTTTGGAATTAGGGTGATGGTGGTGTCATAGAATGTCTTTGGGAGTGTTCCTCCTTCTTCAACCTTTTGAAAAAGTTTAAGGAGGATGGGTATAAGTTCCTCTTTGTGTGTTTGGTAGAATTCACCTGTGAAGCCATCTGGTCCTGGACTTTTATTTATAGGGAGTGTTTTAATAACATACTCAATTTCTAGTGATCAGTCTGTTCAGTTGATCTATTTCTTCTTGATTCAGTTTTGGCAGGCTGTAAGTCTAGAAAGTTGTGCATTTCTTCTACGTTGTCAAATTTGTTAGCATACAATTGTTCATAGTATTCTCTCATGGTTTTTTCTATTTCTGTAGTATCTGTTGTGACTTCTCCCTTTTCTTTTTTTGTCCTTTTAGGGCCACACCTGTGGCATATGGAAGTTCCCAGGCTAGGGGTCTAATCAGAGCTGTAGACACAGGCCTACACCACAGCCACAGCAACACCAGATCTGAGCTGCGTCTGCGACCTATGCTACAGCTCATGGCAACACCAGATCCTTAACCCACAGAGAGTTGCCAGGGATGGAACCCGAAACCTCATGGTTCCTAATCTGATTCGTTTCCACTGCGCCATGACAGGAACTCCAACTTCTCCCTCTTAATTTCTTATTTGGGTTTTTTTCTCTCCTCTTCTTGGTGAGTCTAGCCAAAGGCTTGTCAATTTCATTTACCTTTTCAAAGAACCAGCTCTTGGTTTTATTGATTTTTTTCTATTGTTCAATCTCTATTTCATTGATTTCCTCTGATATTTATGATTTCCCTCCTTCTGCTGATTTTAGGCTTTGTTTTCCTTCTGCTGGCTTTAGGTTTTGTTTATTCTTCTTCTTCCAATTCATTTAGGTGGTGGGTTGTCAATTGAGATTTTTCTTCTTTTTGGGGGAAGGCCTGCATTGCTATGAATTTCCCTCTGAACACTGCTTTTGCAGCATCCCATAAATTTTGAGTGTTTGTGTCTTCATTATCATTTGTCTTGAGGAATTTTTTTTTGTCTTTTGGCTTTTTTTTGTTGTTGTTGTTGCTATTTCTTGGGCCGCTCCCGCGGCATATGGAGGTTCCCAGGCTAGGGGTTGAATCGGAGCTGTAGCCACCGGCCTACGCCAGAGCCACAGCAACGCAGGATCCGAGCCGCGTCTGCAACCTACACCACAGCTCATGGCAACACCGGATCATTAACCCACTGAGCAAGGGCAGGACCGAACCCACAACCTCATGGTTCCTAGTCGGATTCGTTAACCACTGCGCCACGACGGGAACTCCTGTCTTGAGGAATTTTTAAAATTTCTTTCTTGATTTCCTCATTGACCCATTGGTTTTTATAGTAGCATGTTGTTTAGTCTCCATGTAGTTAAGTTTTTTCTCATTTCTTTTCCTGTGGTTGATTTCTCATTTCATGCCATTGTGGTCAGAGAGGATACTTGACATAATTTCTATACTTTTAAATTTGGTGAGATTAGCTTTGTGCCCCAGTATGTGATTAGTTCTTGAGAATGTTCCATGTGCACTTAAGAATGTATATTCTGATTTTTTGGGATGTAATGTCCTGAAAATGTCAATTAAGTCTACCTTTTCTATTGTGTCATTTAGGATCTCTGTTGCCTTATTGATTTTCTATCTAGAGTATCTGTCCATTGATGCAAGTGGGGTGTTAAAACCTCCTACTATGATTGTATTCCCATCAATTTCTCCTTTTATGTCAATTAGTATCTTTTGTAGGTATCTGGGTGCTCCTATATTAGGGACATATACATTGACGATTGTAATATCCTCTTCTTGAATGGATCCTTTAACCATTAAATAGTGTCCTCCTTTGTCTTTCTTTATAGTCTTCATTTTAAAGTCTATTTTGTCTGATATGAGTATTGCAACTCCTGCTTTCCTGTCTTGTCCATTGGCATGAAATATCTTTTCCCATTCCCTCACTTTCAATCTGTATGTGTCCTTTCCCCTAAGGTGAGTTTCTTGTAGACAGAAGATTGAAGGTTTTTGCTTTTTTATCCAGTCTGCCACTCTGTGTCTTTGGTTGGAGGATTCAATCCATTGACATTTAAGGTGATTATTGATGGATATTTATCACCATTTTAAACCTTGTTTTCCAGTTGATTCTTTCTCTTTTTTTGGTTGGGTGGGTTAATAGATGCAGACTATTGCCTTTGGAATGGATTAGCAATGAGATCCTGCTGTGTAGTACTGGGAATGATGTCTGGTCACTTATGATGGAGCCTGATAATGTGAGAAAAAAGAATGTATACATATATTTTTAACTGGGTTACCATACCCTACAGTAGAAAAATGACAGAACACTAAACCATCTATAATGGAAAATAAAAATTATACAAAAAAATAATAAAGATTAAGGAGCTTAATTTCAAGGGATATGAGACTAAGATTTTGGGGGGGATGATTATTATTTAATGGAAAATCATTTTGTAGCTCTGAGTTCTGACTTTTCAGCTAGGGAATCATTCATTGCCATGACAATTTCATTGTTATAGTTGGTAATAGTTATAGACTTAATCACTATAATTTCATGGTTTGAACAGCCCACAGAAATTTCACCTGTAGCATTTAAGATGAATCTTTAAATGTGTTACTATAAAAAACAACATGTTTGTGCAGTCATTAGATCTGATAACAAGACTGTCTTTTTCCCTTCCCCATCTCCCTTCTCTCTCCCCATCAGTCAATTCTGCTTCTTCCTTTTCATTGTCAGGCATTTTTCATGTCTTACCTTATACTAATCAAAAGAGAGATAAAAAAGACCAGAACATAAAAGTAACTTTTTTAACTATAGAAAGATAAAGATTGCAATTAAAATATTTTTGCTGTTAGTTTTTATAACTGAAGTACAGTTCAAGTATGTACTACTATTTGGAAAATCCCATGAAAGTGCGATTAAGCAGAAATACCAACAGGGATGGAGTTCATGTCTCTCAGAAGAACCATTACATTGTCACCAAGGAATCACAGGTAGTATATTTCTTTTAACTGAAGGTTTATAGTACTCCAAATAATATCTCAAATCCTATTTTGAAGAAAGGTCTAGTTTAAGCTCATCTTCCTAATCAGAATACTATTTTGTACTTTAAAACAAACAAAAAAGGTTATGAAGCTAGCCCTGTCTATCACTTTGGTCATTTGGATTTGGTGGGGAGGGGGTGATGGACAGATGTGGGACAATGGAGAAGGACAGAGGGCCAGCAAGGTGGGCAATGTCTGCTGTGCTAGGTGAGGGTGGTTTGGCCATAAAAATGGTAGTGGCCAAGAAGACTTTTAGGAGCTGGGGTAGCTATCAAATCAATGTATTTGTTTGCAAATCTGCAATTCAAGTCCTCTTAATTTCATCAAAACTTCAGTCAAATCCACCTACACACAGTTGTGTGATTTTTTTTTTAAGGTACTCTTTTGTTGGGAAGTCAAGAAAGGGTCTTCATTGACTGGGTTGATGTGTTAGAGGAGAGACAGCATACATTTGCTATCTAAATGATTCATAGACTGAATTAATAATTTGAAGCAGCAGCTGGAAGTCAGAGACCTTCAGAATGTAATCCTTGAGCCTCTCTGACCAGCCCTCTCCCTCATCACTCCACTTCCTGTAACAAACTAGGAGTTGTAAAAATCTTCAGGTGAGGGTGGGAAGTAAGAACAAGGAACTTTCTATAAACCTGGATGATAGCTGTAAGCTGATCCCATTTGGATTTTAAACATTCTATCTCTAAGTAGGCAGATATCCAAATTCCACCTTGCAGTTGCAGAGAGGTGCTCCTCAAAATAAAAAGCCAGCCACCCATTTTCTGGCCCCAAGAACAGAAACGACTTTAAGGGATACATGAGCATTGGAGATACTGCATCAAGCTTTCAAATTCATGAATCTGTTGAGCAATCAGTTAAGTGAGCGAAAAGTATGGGGACCTTCATCGGAGTAATTTTTCACAATACACACAACTGGAAACAATGCTCAGGCAGATGGCCTGATTTGTCTATGCTGACAAAACAAAGGAATCCACAAAAATTCTACTGGAATTCATAAGTTTAGCAAGATTGAGCAAGATAAATATACAAAGATTTATTGATTTCTATATAGTAGCAATAAAAAAATTGGAAATAATTTTTTAAATGAGTGTCAGTGAAATTAGCACCAGCAACATGGAATATTTAAGCACATAAACTCAAGAAAATATGTATAGGATCTGTATATCAAAGCTCCAAAAACCACAATGAAAGATGACCTAATATAGAGATATCATGTTCGTGAATTGAAAAACAGTACCATGAAGATGTCAATCATCCCCAGGATGACCTATGGGTTCAATACATACCTACTTACCCTAGGAAATATATTCCTGTTAATAAAAACAGATTTATTCCACTTTTGCTGCTGCACTCAAGGCCTTGAGAAGTTATTCTGATCTTGGGGAGCTTCTCCTCTTTGGGGGGCATGTGAGCTGCCACTCCATTGATGCCTTCAGTGCAGAGCTGGCTGTCCCCTGGGGGACATCGGCCAGGGCCTGCCCATGAATGTGAATGGATACACAAGGGCAGCTATGTCTCCAGCAGCTTTATTTTCAGCACAATTACCTAGCCCTCCAGTAACTAGGTGTTGGTCTTTGTCCTCAAATCTAGTTCCCTTCCTAGCTCCCTCTCACTTAGAGTTCCTTCATGGCTCCTTCTTTTAATCTCGAGCCCAAGCAGCACATTCATTTCTCCCTGCTTGTTTGCATTTGTGTGCCTACTAGACTTTTTCCCCCCGTTTATATCAAGTTTCCTTGTGGGCATCTCCTTAATCCTTTTAGCTGCTGTTCTGTCCTCTGGCTGATCTACTTTGCACAGTCCTATTTCACTAGGCTGTTACTGTACATCCCTGCTTCTCCCTCTGCCTGTCTTTTGCCCCCTCTCTGCCCCACCCCCCCATCCCTTCCCTCCATGGGGCTTTTTTCCCCCTCTCCCATTTAGACTCTAGGTGTTATATAGAGAGGTCCAGGGGTCAATCCCCCGCAAACCCCTTGAGGCCAATATTATCTGAAGTGATTCTGTATCAGACACCAAATGTGCTTATGAATATAAATTGTCAAGTGTGAGGATTATGGAAGAGTTATTTGGATTAACTTAGCCCTATTTTTATACATAGAAAGAGACAGTATAGCATAATGGTTGGGAATGTCACTCAGGGGCCAGAGTAACTTGGATTTGAATCCCTGTTGTGCCACTTTCCAGCAGTAGAACATTGGGTGGGTTACTTAACTCCTCCGTGCTTTATTTATCTATAAAACAGGGATTTTAATGGTATTGATCTCATGGTGTTGCTCTGAGGCCTAAATTGGTTGTATTAAAGTCATCTGGAAGAGTGTCTGGCACACCCCAAGTGCTACATAAATGCTAGCCCTTATCATCGTAGGATAATTCTCCTCTGGAAGCCACTATGATGATGACAGAAATAAGCATTTAACTGCAAATGTCAAATGTAAGTGGTAGGATGAACCTATTCCAGAAAAGCATTCTCTCTGACCCAAAGGAAGACAGGCAGCCAGGGCAGAGGGCCCGGCCACCAAAGGTAGTGGGTCTTCTCAAAGGATTCAACTCTTCTAGCAGCTGCCCCCAGACGGAGCTGTTTCTTGGACAGCTTTTAGCTCTGTGAGGACTTGAAGGATCAGAGACCAGGAAGCTGCTGTCCTATACATTTTGTGTGTGAGAGTGTGTTGTGTGTTGTGTGTGCAGATGAACGAAGGACTGGGACTGAGGGCCTTCACTCATCAGGGCTCAGGGACTAAGTAGAGGTTATAGCAATACCTTCCCTTTGAAACGATGCCACCACTAACTAGAGGCCCTGCCTTAGTTCTCATTTGGTTCTAACCTGGGCCTGGGAGACGCTCATCTGCTGGGGAAAAGTTAAGAAAACTCATTTTGTTTTTTTCTAATGTTAACTCAAGACCCCGAGAGTTCAATTTACCTTTTGTGTCTTGCTCTCTTCTACCTGGCCAGTGACTGGCACACAAATACATTATCGCATCATCATTTCTGCAGAGAACGGAGGCAGCAAAGGGACATTTGAATGTACACACACCACAGGGAATGGGCTCTTTCCACAAACATGCTGGTAGAGGAAGTTTTCACATTTGATGAACAGATACATACTGGAAATGTGTAAAGGCAGTGGAGTGTTTACATGAGCTCTGTTTTCTTACAGCAGTGCTTTTTGAATCTTTTTCCTCTGACCCAAGGATTCCTATGCATCCCCTCCCACTAAAACAAAAACTCAAGCAGCTGGCAGCAAACTGGAGAAAGGAGAGGGAATCAGCAAAATTTGTGCCCAGGAGGGATTTGGCTACAGATGAAATAGAGAAATAAGGCCAGAGAAGCTAGACAGAGAGTGGCCCTCAATCTACCTAAGAGGGCCAAGAGGTCATTGTGCAAAGGGCCTCTAGCTCCTTGACTGCAAGAGGATTCAGGGTATTAATTTTTTAGGCAATAATTTAAAAAGTTCTACTTTTAAAAATTCCATTTATTATAACCTCCAAAAGCTTAAAATACTTGGAGAAATAAATTTCACAAAAGGCATGGAAGTCCCCTACCCTGAAAACTACAAATCACTGCTGAAAGAAATCATTGAAGACCTAAATAATGGAGAAAATATTTAGAATGTTTTAGATTAGTTAACATTAGCTAATGTTAAATATTTAGAACATTCTAAATAGTTTCTCTTCAAGGAAATATTTTCAATTCTCCCCAAATTGATTTATAGAGTCAATTTAAGTCCAATAAAAATTACAATCGGATTTTTTCGGGTTAAAAAAAAAAAATCGAGGAGTTCCCGTTGTGGCACAGTGGTTAACGAATCCGACTAGGAACCATGAGGTTGAGGGTTCGGTCCCTGCCCTTGCTCAGTGGGTTAACGATCCGGCGTTGCCGTGAGCTGTAGTGTAAGTTGCAGACGTGGCTGGGATCCCGTGTTGCTGTGGCTCTGGCGTAGGCCAGTGGCTACAGCTCCGATTTGACCCCTAGCCTGGGAACCTCCATATGCCATGGGAGCGGCCCAAAGAAATAGCAAAAAGACAAAAAAAAATCGAGTCTAAAATTTATAAGATTTTGAAGAGACAAAATTACCTTTAAGTATTTCATATCCCTTAAATATTGATGACTTGAGCACTATTATTTAGTTTGATAATATAGGCTCTTTGAGGGGTAAAAGTTAAAATACTGATATGCCCAGGGGGGTTATCTTTTGTTTTCACCTTCTCTATGTATTTTACTGGTGGCTAATACTGAAAAGTAAAATGTAGTTTTAACTGCATTTGGGTCTTGGCAACTGACTTTTCTTAATTCAAAAGTTAGACAGGGTCGGGATGGAGGTAGGAACCAACACGACAGATGAATTCCCTGCGTGCTTCTGTTAAGTTTCTAAGCATATAGGCAAAGACTTAGCCCTAGAATACACAACACTCTAAATTTACTAACAAAATCCCTGTGTAAATCTTAAAAGGTGGTTTATATTTATAACTGCTTCCTAATGTCTTCCCTCCTTTGCTTCTCTCTTTAGACATGCTAACCATAGGGTTTAGAAAATGGGCTGTTTAGAGAACGTTGAGAATGTTGGATTAAGGCCAGGATGTGTTAAACTTCTAAATGTAAATATCTACTCCTATCCCATAGTGAGTTGGAGTGCAGCTAGCATTTATATTTACCATTGGTTTCCATAAATTCACATTAGCTGGGCTGCAAAGTGAATCTGGATACACAACTTGAATGGAGCTCCTTTACTATGTACAGTCTCTGAGTGGATGTGAATGGTGATGACAGCTGCTAGAATAACAAAATTGAGGAGAGGAAAAAGGATAGCACAGCTCTCATCCTGAGCTCAATTGTTGCTAATTGGAGGACCAGTCTCAATATCCAGGCAGCTTGTTCTGGGCTCAAATGGCAGACAGATGCTCTAAAGCCCTTGGGCTCAGGTATCTTATAATTGTGGATCCAGCCAAGGACAAATTTGATTTGTAGCCACATTTTGACCTCTCTATAGTGCAAAGTGCCGGGACTTGTTCCCACTTTGCCCCTCTCTCAGATTGTTTCCATCACAGTCCCCCACTCCCAACTGCTTGTCGATTTCCAGAACTACGTCCATATTTTACTAACAGTCCTCAGGAGATTGAATTCCAGAAAGAATGATGGGAAAGAAATGAGACCAGAGGAGAAGACAGGGCAGACTCATTGTCAAGGTCACCATGAAGCTGACCCATAGGCTGTTTGGGGGCAGGAAATGCACAACACTCACTTGGGAGGTATACAGTTCAGAGAAGACCACATCTGCCTCTCCAGTGCAGAATTTTATATGGGGTAAAATCGAATTAAAAAGAATGGTGAAGACAAGTTTGAAGGGACAGAGTGTCATGAGAGCAAGGCAACTTATGCCTGGTGTATCATGTTTGGCAAAAGTTGAGTTGGGTTTTTTTGGGGGGAGGGGTTCTTTTTAGGGTGAAACCATGGCATATGGAAGTTCCCAGGCTAGGGGTCGAATTGGAACTACAGTTGCTGGCCCACACCTCAGCCACAGCAACATGGGATCCAAGCTGAGTCTGAGACATACACTGCAGTTCAAGGCAATGCCAGATCCTTAACCCACTGAGAGAGGCCAGGGATAGAACCTGCACCCTCATGGTTACTAGTTGGGTTTGTTACCACTGAGCCATGATGGGAACTCTGACAGTTGACAGATTTTAAAAACTGATTGTATATTATGAGCCTCAAAACCCCACTCAGTGTGTTAAGGATCTTGTGTTACCATTGCCATGAGCTGTGATGTAGATCATAGACGAGGCTCGGATCCTGAGTTGCTGTGGCTGTGGTGTAGGCCAGCAGCTGCAGCTCCAAGTTGACCCCTAGCCTAGGAACTTCCATATGCCGTATGCCTCAGGTGCAGCTCTAAAAAGCAAAAACAAAACAAACAAACAACTTTTCGTGACCAGATGTCATGATTACCTCTCAAAATTATCAGGCCCCTGTTAATGCCATCACCAGTATGTGTGCCTTGGGCATTTATCTTAAGAATAGCTCATATTGATGATTAAGCTTATGGGGTGGCCCCCTAAGAAGTTGCCTATCCCAATTAGGATACAGCCTTAGCATGGCAGAGCTCCTCATTACCCACACTAAGGCACTTTTGCATACGAACAGTAAACAACATCAAGGCACTAATTAAAATTTCTGCAGAGTTCTTTATACTTAAGTAAGAACTATAAAGCCCCAGGCATTTGCCCTTTATCTTTAAACACTAAAACTTGGCTATTAAAATGAGGTTTGCTTTTCTAAGAAATATTTGTGAAATTGTATAATCAAAGATGCATGTTATTTCTTACATCTTACTAATTTTAATGCCCTCTATGTATGTGCTGTTTGGTATAGGAGCCACTAGCTACCTGGGGCTATTTGGCTCTGAAAGTATGGCTAGTCCAAACTGAAATATGCTGTAATTATGAAATGTACATTCAACTTTAAAGAAAACATAAAAATGTAAGTTACTTTTATATTGCTTACATGTTAAAATATTTTGGATATGTTAGATTAAATGCTAAAATTTTAACATGGCTATAAGAATTTTAAAATCATGTGGCTCACACTGTATTTCCAAGGACAGTACATAAGATTTTTACTATGAGAAAAATTATTCAAAACAAGCTATTTCATCAACACTTTGCTAAGTGTAAAGGAGCTTACAATTTCAGTGGGAGGAATGCTGAGCTGCTTTATTGCACAGTCATTTCTTTTTTTCTTTTGGTTTTTGTCTTTTGAGGGCCTCACCCGTGGCATATGGAGGTTCCCAGGCTAGGAGTCTAATCGGAGCTGTTGCCGCTGGCCTACGCCAGAGCCACAGCAATGCCAGATCTGAGCCACATCTGTGACCTACACCACAGCTCATGGCAACTCTGGATACTTAACCCACAGAGCAAGGCCAGGGATCGAACCCGCAATTTCATGGTTCCTAGTCAGATTCGTGTCTGCTGCCCCACTATGGGAACTCCATATGTAGTCATTTCTCAACCTGTGATTGGAAACGAAGGGCGAGTATTTTGCCTACAGCACTTTCATATGCTGAATCATATGATGAATCAGATGAGCTGGGAAAAGCTACATGAAGAGAAAAACCACGGGATCTTATAATTTGGAGTAGAATTCAAAATTTGGTGATAAATTCCAAACTTTCATTTCTCAAAAGGCTTGGGTGAGAGGTGGGAGGGGGGCTGCTACAATAAGCCCTCTCTGTCTAAGTCTTGATTTGCCCAAGACTCTACAGAAAATGGCCCCTCCTCCTCAGGTGAATACTGGGCTTGATGACAATAGTAGGGGATGGATTCCTTTTGGCCAAGCATCTATGGGTACAACTATAAGCAGAGGCCTTGAGAGAGGTCACTTTCCTCTGATCTTCTCATTATAGTTGGGCATAGTCCCGGCTTAATTTTACTTTCCCCATTCTCTGAGGTTTATTGTAAGAAAGCAGTATGCCTATCACAAATTTTTGCTGTTTTCAGGTTGTAAGGAAATTTATTATTTTGATTGTTTCAGGAGTTTCAAACATATACTTCAACCTTCCTAACTGAATTCATACTCCTTACTAAAAATGTAAGTTGATTTTATACAGGCATACCTCATTTTATTGTGCTTTGCTGTATCGCACTTCATGCTGAGGTCTTGTTTTTTTCCTTTACAAATTGAAGGTTTGTGGTGACTTTTGCATTGTCAGATGGTTAGCATTTTTAAACAATATTTTTAGAATTAAGGTATATATTTTCAGACATAATGCTATTGCACACTTAATAGACTATAGTATGGTATAAACATATATACTAGAAAACCAAGAATATTTGCACGACACATTTTATTGTGATATATCCTTGCATTTTTTACAGTTAAATGAGGGATTTTAAAATTATATATAACAGGCTTTTTGGTACTTTTGTGTTATTAGGAAACCCATGTTTCGTATTTATAAACCAAATATTTGAATATAGGCCACTGTGGCAAGAAGTAAAACTGTGGGAAGCAGTGGTTGTGTTTTTGGTGTAAAGTTGAATAAATTGTTTTTAAGGTGATAAAAGTCATGTGTTTTTTTTAAAAACATTAATAACAAAGAAAATATCTTAAGGGCTTACCTCGTTTTGGTCTGCCACTGTCATTTACCTTTCCCCCCAGCTTTGAGATGTAATTGACACAAAATATTACAGAAGTTTAAAGCTGTGTGAAATGTGTTGATTTGATGCATTTGTAAATTGCAAAATTACCACCATGGTATTAGTAACCACCTCCATCTTATGTAGTTTACCGTGTCTGTTTTTGTAGTGAGAGTATTTGAAATGTACTCTTAGCAACATTTAAATCACATTTAAGTACACAAACTATATTAATCTTGTTTTCATTTTTATCTTTGAGATTTCCATCCTCTAAATTTAACATTTTTTTTCCTAACTTTAAGGAAATAGGAATTATATGTATAAAATTTTTATTTCTATGTGTTCTTTAAGATCAACTCCCCTAGTATTTTTTTCCTATCCTTTTTGAGGCTTTGTATTGCCATTACTGATGGTTAGTATTAATTTCTAGATAATTTTTTCTTTGAAATTTTTGCTAATAATTTAGTATTGAAGATTCTCTGCAGATAGAGATTTCTTATTCTGTATCTTACTGCTTGTTTCTATAGTATGGAAAATTTCTCCCATCTTCATGATGCAGTTAAGCTGCAAAATTTACTGATTTTGTTCCTGTTTGTTTTTGGAAAGCTTATTTCACTGTGATTGAGAATAATAAATAACTTTTCAATTGGTATATAATTTGTTTTCTGGCTTTTGTATAATTACTTGTAACCAAAATACTAGTTTCTTGTTGGCAAATTGTATTTAAATATAGTAAACTGTTTCTAGACTCCAAATACCTAGAAAATCACTTAAATATTCTTTTAATAATATTTTAAAAATGATCCTGAAATATTCCGTTTAAAAATGCTTTGATAAATGTATTACAAAAGAATACATAGATAGTTTTGGGATTATAGATTATTGCTTTCTAATATGGCATATCAACTCTATCAAGTGTTTTGAACTTGGACTTCATGTCTTTTGTGAACTCACCGTTTTCACATTTCCTATAAAGTAACTCAGTTTGGCGGAATATTAAAAATCAGCCAGAATATCCCATTTCCAACCCCAATGACAAGAGAAAAAATAAAAACCCCTAGGGTTTAGTAATATATTCTTCCTTCCTTTCAGAATGCACCGATTTACTGAAGCTTTCCTAACATTTGATCACCATGTAGTTCAATAGTCCCACCCCAGACTGATTCTAGCCGATTTAACCTCAAAACTCATTCTCAACCTGCATACATTAATAATCCAATGTGACTGACTGATCAAGGGTATCTGGAGGGATGTTATGAGCCACTACTCCGTAGTAAAGTAAATAAAACAATGTGATCTGTTAATGCCACCGCGTTTATATATTATTTCCCTAATCAGATTGTGTGTCTGGAGTGTGTCCCTAGATTGTTGTGTTCCATCTTGTTTTCCCCCCGATTCATCTAGCCCAGGGCTTTGCATGTGGTAAGCACTCAGATGTTTATGAATCAGAAGTAAACAAACATTTAAAATAGGCTTTGGAAAGCACTTCCTTTACAGATGCTGTATTGAGTCTCAGCTGGTGCCAGCAAGGCCTCCTGCAGTGCTCTGCTCTGCACACAGCCCTACTTCAACAGAGCTGGAGAAGATGGAATGGCAACAGGGTCCTGGGTTGGCTCAAGGTCTGAGACGGCAACATCTGGACCCTCCAGTGGAGATCACACCAAGGGATGGAGGCAGAGAGAGGTGTTATAGTGAAACCTTGGCTTCTAGTCAGGAACTGATGCTTTCAGGGGCAGTTCACTTTATTTGGGGCTTCCTTTTCCCATCAAATATGAGTATATATCATGGGCTAGTCAATAGGACAAGAGGCCAGTCCTCCTCAAATAGCTATATGCACACGAATCTGCTGGGTATCTTGTTAAAATGTGGATTCTAATTCAGTAAGTCTGGAGTGGGGTTTGAGATGCTCTGTCTCTAGCTAGTTCCCACATGATGCCCACCCTGCTGATCCATGGACCACACAATGAGCAGAGAGGCAGGGACCTGTTTGATCCATCTCTGCATATCTTATCCTGTGAATGGAATAGAGCAGCCTCTCAATAACTGCCTGCTGGGGAAAAAAAAAAAATCTACAGGCCTAGATTTTATACCAAAGCTGTACAGCTCTCAATTTACAACCAGACACTCCAAGGAGAAAAGAAGGATTTTGAATTACAAACACTTTGCTTTTAATACCAAAATCCTAGTAGAGAGAGCACAGAAAGTTTAACAGGAGGCATAGGGTTGAGAATGATGGCTGGTTTCCAGCTCAAAAAAATGTAATTGAGTTCATCCAATAATGAAGAATGAAGGATGGGGGACATATGACAGGTGAGGTCCTTGTGGGTCCTTGCAAACTGTCTACTTCAGGGATCAGACCCAACAGGGTATTGCATAGAGGGAGGAGAGCACCCGAGGAGTAGATCTGCCAGGGCAGCACCTGAGGAGTAGATCTAGATCTGTATGGTGAGGACACCCTCACAGAGTCCTGAGCCCCCCAGGGGAACATGAATTGGCAAGTTGAAGAGGTCGGGAAGAGGAGTTCCCATCGTGGCTCAGTGGTTAACGAATCCGACTAGGAACCATGAAGTTTTGGGTTCAACCCCTGGCCTTGCTCGGTGGGTTAATGATCCGGTGTTGCTGTGAGCTGTGGTGTAGACCGCAGTCATGGCTCGGATCCTGCATTGCTGTGGCTCTGGTGTAGGCTGGCAGCTACAGCTCTAATTAGACCCCTAGCCTGGGAACCTCCGTATGCCGTGGGAGCAGCCCCAGGAAAGGCAAAAAGACCCCCCCCCCAAAAAAAAAGTCCAGAAGTTAGCACACGACTTGGATCACAAACCTAAGTTAGCAAGAAAAAGTTATATATCTGAAGTGCATCAGCACATTTTAAACTTGCTCCTGATGTCTGATGGGCTCCACCTGAGGTGGAAAAGAGGCAGACAGAGGAATGAAGTAAACAGGAGAGTCATGAAGATGCCAGACACTTGTTGCCTGGATGTAGCAAGTAATTTCCCAGGTGTCTCATGCCCAGCTTATCTAATGCATTGAACTTATTTGATAATCAACTTAAGCTGTTGGGAGGATGGACAAAATATTTCCAAGAACTCGAGCAGGTCTTTGGTGACCTGGGCGAGGAGAAACAGTCAAAGGATGAATTCACATGCCCCCACAGCTTGTCCTCAGGGAGGACCAGAGCCATCACAAATCACTCTCAAATGTGGGGGTTCAGACAGATCTTATTCAAGATAAATCGAGAACCAGCGGCAGATACAGCAGAGAACATGCCTTAAAGATTATCGTGAAGAGACTACAGTGCTTTGGTTGACTTTTTTTTTTTTTTAATACTATGAACCACTTGGAACCCACATGCCAGGGTTGGTATTGTCTGCAATGCAAACCCTCCCATCCCACCCCCAAGGGGACCCCATGTTCCAGTCTCCTCTGCCCCACAAGATGAATGGGGAGTCTGAGAACCCAGCTTAAGCTTTGTTGGACTCTCGCAGGCATGAGTCCTGTTGCAACATCTGGTGGCTTGGGAGGGGTGTTGGCCTGCAGCTTGGAAAAATGTTGTGACATCCCTGTCCTCACGAGAGGCAGCCTTTTGCCCTGGCTTCCTCTGGGAGCTCCTGCACCACCCAGGAAGACAACGGCGGGAGTAGGTAGGTCCATGAATCAAGCTATGGCAGGACCCTGGGGCCCTGGGCCTTCAAAAGGAGTGGACTCAATGTAGAGCGCTGAAAAAATTACAGGCCCATTATGCTTGTAATGCTTTGTCTTCTTGTTCGTTCAAGCTTTGATCAACTCTGAGGACTTTGGAACTCCACCCTCCTTGCACTAGGTTTCAGCCTTTGCTGGCAACAGTTCAAATTCCCAAGACTTACCTCAAACTTGGTGATCAGTGTCTAGGGTGGGACCCAGAAAACTTTTCTTCCTCCCTCTTCTCCTTCCTTCCCTCCTCCCACCCCCTGCCTTTTCTGATATTCCCTTTCTTTCTTCCTTTAAAAAAATAAGTTTCTTGGAAGTTCCTGTTGTGGCTCAGTGTGTTACGAACCCGACTAACATTCACGAAGATGCGGGTTTGATCTCTGGCCTCACTTAGTGGGTTAAGGATCTGTCATTGCCCTAAGCTGTGGTGTAGGTCACAGATGTGGCTCGTATCTGGAATGCTGGGGCTGTGGCGTAGGCTGGCAGCTGCAGTTCAGATTAGACCCCTAGTTGGGAACCTCCATATGGAGGGTGTGTTTTCCCCCCCTCAAAAAAAATTCTCAGATGTTTTTTCTGCAGGCTACTTGGGAAGAGATGGGCAGCATGGTGTTTGAGAGCTCTGTCATATCTCTGACTCCTCCTTGGCCTCATGGACCAGACTTTGATGTCTTGCCCAGGCATGTCTAGAAAATACCCCTTCTCCCAGTTTTTGCTTTTGTTATTTCAGCCAAGACCTCAAAACCGTATCAAAGAGACCTCAAAACCGTATATAGAGAGGAGGGCTGAAGGCCGCACTTGGGAGAAAGCCTAGTTTGGGATCATGCCTGGCACAGCCAAGAAGAGCAGCCAGAGGGGTGGTGAGAGTCAAATTAGCATTTCAGAAGAGAGGAAAGACATTTATTTAGGAAGGGGGGGGTAAGGATCAGTATTGACATTTGCTGACATGCTATCTGTAGAAATGTCAAGGAGAACATGTACCTTTTGAGGAGGGGCATTTTATGTCCCAGTGGAGGGTGCAAGGAGCAGTCAGATAACAGGGGTCAAGGAAAGTGTGGGAAAGCTGCGTTTAAAAGGAAAGAAAATTGCTCCCAGTATGGTTGCTATAGGCAATGATCTCCACTTTCTAAATCTTAGTGGCCTCATCTGCAAAGTGAGTATAACAGTAGCTATGAAATTTAACAATTTGCTTCCATAATAGCTAAATGTCTGAAACAGGGCTTGGCATAAAGTCAGAGCTCAAAAACCGTTTCTTCTTCCCTTTTTCATTACATGTTAATCTTATTATAGACCCTGGACTTTGCACAGAGGTAAGCAATTATTAGTTATCACACATATTGACCTTGAGTTAAAATTATAACTTTTATGGGTACACACCTCCCCCCTTACATTTTGCAGATAAATGTCCTTTTTCTGTGCAGCTGAATTCATTTGAATCTCAGCATCCTGGCAAGTTACAAGGATCTGAAATCATTTTATCATATGAACAGTTCCTATGCTGAACTGTGTTTTGTTCAAAGAGATCTGTGAATTTAAATTTCTTACAAGGGAAGAGTCTCCTTTGCCTCTTGGGATCCAGAATTTGTATCTATGTCTTAGGTATCTTGTTTATCTGTGTTACAACTTATTTTATTTATCCTATGTGGGTTCCCCCCCATTTACCGGAATCTCTAATAGAAAGGAAAGGAATGGGAGGGAAAAAAAGGCAGCCTATTGCTTCACCAGGTGGAAGTTATTATTTACAGGAGGAAGGAAGAAACACTACCAATCTGCTTTTGGTGGTCTTCACACATAAGCTGCTAACTGAAAATTGGTTGGGGTGAAGAGGTAACACCACTGGCCTGGTGGTAGCAGATAATTTTCCTAAGTTTGCTTTAGTAGAGCTGATGGCGTCTACTTTTGCCCACAGCACTAGGCCTACATATTTGTTAACTTTATTGTTTTTTTTAATGCTTAATAATGGATAGTCATGCTTTCAAACATGGTGTTACCATGTCTTCAAAGTGATGGAAATTGCCACCACAGAAAAAGTCTTGACATCCCTCAAATTTTCTGGGACCCCGTGTTGGTTCCTGGGGCATCTGTGTTAACATACCTTTAAACCTTAACACATTGCTTATTGCTTCCAGATACTGAAGCCATCCTGTCTTTATTGGAAGTGCTGTACTTACTACCCCCACACAATTGCAAACAGTGGTAAAGGAATGCTATATTGGTGGCCTATTGTTCTAGCCTGGCAGACCCTGGAAGACATTTGTAACATGTTTTTTAAGTTTTACATTTTTAAAGTGAATATTTACAGGGTCAGCTGTTTAATGTTTTTTCACTAATTAGATGAATCCCTTACAGTTTGCCCCTCCCTTGTGTTTTATGTTTATTGTGATCTAAAACACACAAAAATACATAAAGTCTTTACTATAGTAAATTAAAAAAAAGTAAGTAATTAAGTAACTTTCTTCCTGGCCAGGGTCATTTTAGCCACATATTCCTCCCTTCCTCCTTTTGTTTTGAAGTCTCCCCAGGCCTGTGCCTTTGGGCATAATTATATACTTAATAGGACTTTGTTCCCAGTGGGCCTTCTGTCCTCCCGGCCCACCTCCCTGAGTGATGTGTTAGAACCACCAGTAGGTCCAGGCATTTTATTCTCTCATCCCCTTATGGGCCTATGGCCATGGATTTCCAGAGATCTTAGCTGGGAACACTGGGTGGCCTGGCCTGCCATCTCTGCTTCAAGTGCTGTGGAGCCAAGACCATTTCTGGAGGAGGGGAAAAACACTGCCTACCAACGAGGATCTGGAGTGAAGTTCCAGCCTGGGTTACAGGATTCCTGGAAAGATGTTCAGAACTAGTGCCATGCTCTTTGTAGGACTAACTAGATATTGATGTGTTACTGACATCTGGTTTTCCCTGGAGATGTTTACATGCAACTGTTCTGTGAATTCAGTCCACCATGCGAACTCATCTGAGAAAATGTGTGCAGATGATTTAACTTAATGACTTAGTTGAATTGAATGGCTTCCAGTAGCATAGTAATATGTTTTGAGAGGTTTTGAAAGAGAGAGGAAAGCTGGTTTCCCATCTCATTCACATTATTTTCCATTCCTCAGTGGGGGTGGGGGAGAGAAAGGAAAGTTTGAGAATCCAGCAGAATTAGTGCAGGTTACCCATTACTTCATTTTATAATGTTTGGCAAGGAAAACATGTAAGTCACTTAAACTGTTTATTTGGCTCTTCCAGGCATTCTGTGTGGATGGGGCCTAGGTTGGAGGGAACAGTTCAGGGTTCTGCTGAGATGCCTTCCTGGAGAGAAGTAGGTCTGTTTTATAAGCAGTCTCGGCAACACCTGGATTCTAACAGCTTCATTAGGGACCCAAGAGTTTACTCGAGAATTTGTCTGCAGCAGCCCCTCCTGCAGATGAGCCACCTGAGAAGCCCACCCCTGAGTCCTCAAGTTGCTGCGGAAAAGCTGTTGTGGAAAAGCTGTTTGGGGTCACCTGGGTTCAATTCCTGCTTTACTCTTCACCAGTAGGTGACTTTGGGCAAATCATGAAAACCCTCTGCCTCCTGAGACATCTTTCAGAAGGTTGTTGTAAATCTCATGAAATAGCAGATGTGAATGTGCCTTTTAATCTGTAAGCCAACATAACTATGCATACTAAAAAATTCTTTACAATGATAGTAAGAAAGCATATTTTAGGTAGAACTTGGTAGTGGAGGGAGTAGCAGCTATGTTGAATATCAGAATTCTTTGAAGGAAAATACTGATTTTCCAGACCTCTTCCAAAAGGTCATGATGGGTGCTTGGGAGATCAACTTATAGAAATCAGTCAAGTGCGGTGGTTAGCAGGGGCCGTGGGCTATGTTTGTATCACAGTGGAACCAACCTCAGCATATCTCAGCAGCAGCAGGTGAATGAGCGGAGGCCGTGCTGGGCAGATGAGGACAATGGTGATGACCTTGATTAACACTGACTTTGCCCTCTGGTTGGACACTGCTAGGTGCTTACTTGCATCACTTTATTTTTTCTCTGCAACAATCAACTCATTGTTATCTCCATTTTATAGAGAATTCTTGGAGAGATTAAGAAACTTACTTGTCTGAATTTTCAGTTAGAAAGTAGCAGAATGGGAATTCAAACTCATGTCTGACTCATTTTCCAACCCACACCCTTAACCCACTGTTAAAAATATAGCAAGGCTTTTGTTTACTCTTTGAAAATCCCAGAAGAGAAACTTTCTTTTCCTCTATAAACTATCAAGACTTACCCCAGAATTCCTTAGGATCACCTAGTAAAATAAAGTTAGAAAGGGAGGAGATTAGCCCATGTGGCTGCAATTATTGTTGCTTATGATTAGCCAAGAGTAGCAGCCCCTCTGAGAACGGTTAGTCCTCAAGAGGGCCTCTGGACCCTCCCTTTGAGATTTCAGGAAAGATGTTAAAGAGCAGGACTCCCTCCTCAGTGAGGACAGACGTGATGCTTTTGGTTTCTAAGGAGTCCCTTTGGCATCTAGCCCAGTACCTTTTACATCATTAAAAATGAGACGTTAGGTGACCAGAGCAGAACCAACAGAAGTGAGAACACAGTCCTCAATTCTCTCTAGATCCTGTCCTCTCCTTACTTTTAGACAGACCAGCTCTGAAGATTGTGGATCTGAGAATTGCCTAGGCTGAGCTCTGAAAGCCAGGCTCTGTGTCAGCTCTGCTGGGCAAAGTGAGGCCCACCTGGCCCCTCCCCTCACATTTTCTTTCTGATTTGAAATGTCTGTTGCAATAACTGCAAATCTGGAGAGGGGAGTAGAAGGACCAGAACTATATTTAACTTTTTATTTAAGAACTTTGGTCCTCCATGATTTTGTCTTCTCAGGTTGTAAAATAAACAAAATGGATAGAAAACGCTTATTAGGTGCAGTTATACATGCATACTTGTTTCATTGTGCTGACTTTTCCTTTGTTTCATTCTTTGATCAGCTCCACACACATTTGGATCATTGTGCATGTATCTCCAAGGAGCTTTTCTGGAGAAGGACAAGGATGCCATTGAGGCAAGGGGTTGTTTTATCTGGTGAAGAGGTAAAAATCATGTAGTATCTCTGGGACTGTATGACTGTGCTTGGTCATGTGCGAGTAAGATCTGGTTAAATTGTTGGTGAAGCTCTTAGGGCCAAAGAGATGATGCAGACAGCACTTAACTTGCAAAATGAAGTCACACATCTTGCTACTTTGTTAAAGGATTCTCATCTAAGTACATTCCACTAGACCTCAGGAGAGACTATCCTAAGCTTCTGACTTTTAACTCCAGTTGCTGGGGAGCCAATTTTCTGTGTGCAGCATCCTTTCCAGGTAGTTTTGCAGCTAATTTGCAGTGGTACAGTGGAAAGACCCTCATCTTCCAGATCAGGACACCATATCCTCGGTTTTGCTATTTATCACTGTTTATTTGACCTTGCCACTTAACCTTTCTGAGCCTTGGTTTTTCTGCTTTGCCTGCTTCATAGAATGGCTGTAAGCATAAAATTGTTGCATCTGTGAAAAGACCAACAATTATAAGGCACTAGGCAAATAAGACATTTTAAACTTTACAACTTTTGAAAAGCCAAGTCCTTAATAAGGGATAGATGGAATAGAGAAAAAGTTTTGTGTTCAAAGAATGTTTATGGTAAAAATCAAAATCACAAACTGGAGCATTTTGTTGTATGAAACAGTTTTGGTTATGTAGGATTCATTAATGTATTTCTATTTTGTCACATAAAACCAATGTATCAGTTAACAGTTAAAAATAGAAGCTGACTTATTTTGTAACCACATTGTAGCAAGCATTATTGGCATACATTTTAATCAATGGTCAAGGTGATTAAAAAGCTGACTTATGCTTTTGGACTACACTCAGGTAACACTCATACACTTATTCTACTTAATTAGAATCATCAGGCTATAATTACTATAATTAATCATAGCTGATCAGAATTATGTAACTTTTCTTCAGATTACATCTTCATTAGGTATAAGGAACACCTCCCCTCACTTTCAAAAACCTTGTATTTACATAGTGCTTTGTAATTTTCAAAGCAGTTCACAGACACTACTTAATTTGAGGCTCACATAATATAAACCTCTTGTTTTTCTCTCCTAGTGATGGAAGGTGAGACACCAGTGACTCCAACAGTCCCATGAAACCCAATTCTAAGTTTGCCCTAAGGGTGTTGTGAAGTCAGATTTCTGTTAGATGCTCTCTCCCAGCACTGCCTCCCTTTCCTGGTGCCTCTTGCCACAGTTTGATTCAGTTCGTTTCTGTGATGACTTGGGAAATGCTTTTTTCTCTCGAGGGGTGTTAAGTACAAGAGGGAAAGATTAGTCTGTTTGTTCACCTCTGTATCCCCAGCTCCTCACATAGTGCCTGGCACTTAGTAGGGCTCAGTAGAAGGCTGACGAAAGAATAAAGGAGTCCAGGGAAGTGCTTATTATACTCCGTAGTATCTACTTATCTGAGACTTCCTGGGAGAAATTTCTTTGTGGTGTTTTAACTATTGCAAACAGCATTGCTTTTTTGAAGCAGCTAGGATCTTCTAAGCCCAGCTCAGCTGTGTACCTGTTCATGTTTTCCTACTCTTGTTGGCAGCAGAAAAGCTTTAAAATGAATTGTGGTTGCCCCTTTAGCATGTAAAGGACCTCATGGTATATAATACTTTGTGCATTTGGCCACCTTGCTGCTTAAAATTTATGTATGCCCGGTTCCTATTTTCCCATATTTCTCTACTCTCCTTTTGTTTAACATGTATCTTGTGACCTTTGCTATTGCTTTGGCAGCAAGGCAGTTTTTGAGAAACAGTACTCATGCAAATGACCTTTAATGTACTGGAGGCAAGAGAAAAAGGATTTCAAGAAGGGGATATTTTCAGACAAGTTATTTCAAGTTTTTGTTTTTATTTCATGGTGAGGTAATGATAAACAATGTCCACCCTGAGATTCTTGGGTTCTTAGGCATGTAAGGTCCTACATAGATATGTGGACCCATGTTTAGAGGATGTGAGAGAAAGTCATTTGAATAGTTCTTGGGCCAGAAAGATTGGTTTCTTTGGAACTGCTTCCTCAATTCCTTGAGTTTTGGAGATGTAAATAAGGTGGGCTCTTTGGCCCACCACTCAATTTTGTTTTGCTTTTCCTCCAGGCTTTAGGGTTATCAATGAATGGAGAACTTGTTTCCCACACTGAAAGCTTGGTCCACCCTCTACCTTCTCAGGCATTCTCTTTGGCTTGACAAAGGCTATCTGACCCACTGCATCCCTGAGTTCAACCTTAACAATCATGCCAGCCAGTTTCCCCAGTGCTCAAGCAACCAGATTTGTAGCACCAGCCTTCTCTGCACTTTTAGGACCCCCTCTGTGGGAGGCAGGGAGCTTTGTTTACACGTGAAACACCACTTTCAGTTATACCCATAATTATGTGACTTTCGGTATTTGCTATGTCCTCCCTCTTGGCCAACACAAATATGTTATCACATTCGACCTTCCTTAGCATAAGAATGACTTTGTAAGCCCACAGGATTTTCTAATAAACAAATAATGAAGGAAATGAGAGCACCTGCAAAAGGAAGGAAAGCCTCCAACTGCAGATTAGGAGATAAAACATAACAAAGCCAGCCACGTTCCTGTTAAGTGATGGTCTCTTCCAAGAATGCAGAATGCTGTGACCGCTCATATGGAATGCCTGTTTGTTCTGATGCAAGCAGTTCGTTTGAGCCAACCTGGGAAAGTCGTCTGATCCACCGTCCCTGAACGGACCCCCAAACATTCACCCCAGGGCCTCCCCGACCCCCACCCCCTACCTGGATTTTAATCCTTGCTTCTAGACTTGGTAGCACTGAGATCAAGTTCCTCAAACTTTCTAAGCCTACTTTTCCTCATTAAAACGAGGGTAGGGGGTCAGCAGGGGTGGGAAAAGGAAAAACCCTAGTGACGTCCGTTTCCCAGGTTTGTTGTGAGGAAACCCATGTTTTCTTCTCTCTTCCCGATTCCACCACATTTTTCTCTTTTCCCTTACTTTCTCTTCCACCCTGCCTACAGTCTTCTTTTCTCCCTACTTTCCTCACTTCTTTCTTATACTTCATTGTACAGCTTGGGTAAAGCAGAATCTAAAAAGAACCAGATAGGCAGGAATATTTGAGCCCCTACTCCTACTTCTTTAAAACAATATCAATATACTTTTTGCTCTACGTACAGCAAGCCAAATACTTAGAGACAGAAATTTGGAGCAAAGAGAGGATGTTAATTTGTGAGGCAGCCAAAGCAAGAGGACAAGAAAGAAAAAAATTGAGATCTGCCTTCCAGAAAACCTCTAATTGGAGGGGGTGGTACTTATAGGGCAAAGAATAAAGCAGCAAGGCAGTCCCAGGCGTGGGGGTGTGGAGCGCGTTGGTGGGGGGGGCGTGGGGAAAGGTGATTGGACAAAGGTGCAATAACGGTCATTCTGCACAGGTGTAACTACCTACGAGTCTCGCACTTGCCAACTTCGGAAGCGCTTACCACGATCTGGGGGTGGAGTTTTCCAGCTTCTGAGGTCAAAAGGTCGCGAGAGGACACTCGCGCATGCCCAGTGGGAGGATTGGCGGTCCTATCCAGTCTTAACCAGCTCAGCTCCAAACTGACGCAGCTGAGTCCAAGTACCTGCAAAACAACCCAGGGAAGTATAGTTTAGGCTACATGCAGTTTGGAGGACCTGCAGTTTTCAAAGGATCGTGATTAGTGAAGGCAGGTGAAATGGAGTTGACTAATAGTGATCCACGCTTTCCTTATACTTCCCATCATGACCTGGGAGGCTCTGTGTCCGTGACACCAGGAGGAAATGGGAGGGGATTCCCAAAAGCATAGAGCTACCTGGAACAGGTAAGAAGAGTTGGTTTAAATTTCCTTTTAAAGTGGATACAAGCACATTAGTTTCTTAAAAAATCGTATTTCCTAGAGTGGTCTCCCTTTTGACCCATGACCACCGCTGTTACTGAGGGAGGGATGGAGAGGTGGAAAGCGGGGAGCAAAATAAAAATTTGAATAGGTAGGTGTCTGGCGTGCTTTGGAGTTAGTTTGTTAAGGAATTTGCAGTTGACTTTTAGGAAAGGTGTTTTTTTTTTTTTTTTTCTTTTTGAACCCTGCCTAATATATCTCGAGCTTATGCTGCTTAAAAAGCTGTGATGGTAGAGCTACATACATCTAGAAATGAGATGGCGTGAATGGGACCACGATACCACATACAGTGATGATAATTAGCCTTCACATGCCCACCCTTACCCATTTACAGTGTTTGCTTGGAGTGCTGCCTTGGGTAAGATTTAGAAGCAGCATTTAGGGAAAAAACAATCCTCCGGTTTCTTATCATGGTCTGCCATGGGCAAGGCCAGAGTGATAGGTGTAGGTGGTTATGTGTTTGCTAGTTCCAGATGGAGATGTACAATGATGCCATCAAGGTTGCAAGTGGGGGAGCAAAATAACCCAAGGCACCTCCAAAGCAGAGTGTGGCTTACCGAAAGAGAAAGGGATGAGTGTTCTTTTCTCTGAGTGAGAATGGGGAATGGAATGGGGAAGAGAGGGTAGAGAAGACAGGGCTGCTGAAATGAATAGGAGAGGAAAAATAAACTGTTTTGTGGTAGGGAAAATAGAATGTACTTGGACCTTAACTCTTTGTGAGATGAAGTCATACAAAACAGTGTAACAAGAGTCTCTTCTTGCACCTGTTAATGTTTAACCTCTGCAGAGGTGTATGCCAGTAATTGAGCTGGACATACCTGCTGAGTGTAAATGGCTTTCCAGGTTTCCCATATGCTGTTTTCTGTCTTAAGCTATTGATATCTGCAAAGAAAAGGGGGAAAAAGTTGAAATCAGGTGTATGGAAGAAGCCTTGCTTGTCTTCACTTCCCTTGATGAAAAGTTATTTTAGGTAAATTTGTAAGAAAGGCTCTACGGAATCTCTCTTGCTTTGAAATGATCATTTTAACCTAAGGGATAGAGCAAAATCTGGCCATGGTACTCAATACAAACTCAAATTGGAACTGGCCTCATGTCTTCCACTTGGCTTAGATTCCTTAGTATAACTTAGAATGTGTTCCAAAAGGCTTTCATTATTTAAAAAAAAGGTTTTATTATGACTGTCTCTATTTCTGATGTTTGTCTTGTTATTGTTGCATATTTGATGTAGCTATGATGATAATTTTTTTCTAGGTGTCACAATTTTGCAGTTATAAGTTCATAGCTTCTAAAGTAGCACCATGAGGACATGTGTAAGGGCCTATGTATTAACAAGGCTTGTTCCCTTTCTGTAGTGACTCCTTCCTATCTCAAACTGAACACTTGTTCCTGTTGATTTCACCTTCTAATATATCCCTTTTTATTTTTTTGGGCTTAGTTCAGAGCTTCATATTGATCTCTTTCCTCTGTTCTTATTCAATCCATTCTTGCTTCTTTAATCTATTTGCCAAAACTCCTGCCATAATAATTTTGTTACTCCTTTACTTAAAACTGTTCAGTTTTCCAGCGCCTATAGGATAAAGCCCATTCAAGGCATTGATGCTTTGTCTACCTCCCAGCCCCACCTCTGCCCTTTCCATACCCTACAGTCCATGCCTCTGGCACATCAGATCTTTTGGAGTTTTCTCTGCATTCCCTAGTGATCATCACCTCCATGTTTCTGTCTGTATGTCTCTCTCCCCTTCATCTTTTAGTTCCCCAGGTAAACTCTCACCCTTTGAGACCCAGGCTAAGCGTTACTTCTACTCATCTGGCTATTCTTTCTGCTTTCCCCTTCTTGTTTGCCTCTATCATACCCCGGGGCAGAATCTCCAGGCTGTGTACTCTAGTACAGATAGGTTATTATATAATTAATTACCTCCACCAGGACCACATGGTGGTTTGGCAATTAAAGGGTTACAGCCTGCACTCTCAGAGGGCCTCCCTGACCCTGTACTAGCATTTGGTACTATCCACAGGGTTCAGCAGTTACTATTTTCAATTTCCTCCTTGATTACATTATCTCCCACACTCCCTGTAACTTTTTCAGTTTCATTTACTCTTCTAACTCTCCTTCTAAGTTGTAGCATCTCTGAAGGCAGAAGTACAGGCTTTCCCAATTCAGAATCCCCAGCATCCAGGGCGGAAACTGAGTGAATGATGAGTGAGGATATGACTGTATCTTGAGGTGGGGTGGTAGAAATGATGTCAACTGATTTCTGCTTGGTTCTGAATTTCTGAACTGGTCTGCCCTGGTTTATTTTATAGCCCGTGGTTCTTTTTTTTTTTGGGGGGGGGGGGGTTGGCTCCCTAGGGGACAGTTGATAATATCCGGAGGTATTTTCAGTTGTGAGGACTTGTGGGTGATAGAGGGTAGGGATGCTAATGACATCTGGGGGGTGGAGACAAGGAGTGCTGCTCAGCCTCCTACAAGGCACAAGTACTCCGACAGCGAGGAATTATCTAGTCTAAAATGCTGACGGTGTCAATAGGGTCCAGACTGAGCCTTAGAGTCTTGGCAAAAACTTCCTTTCCTTGGTACTTTCTGACATCAGGGGCACATCTGCTCATTGGTTTATGCCTTTTCTCCCTGTTCTCTCTCATTCCATGGTTCTAGTGAGTCTGAAGAAACTCACTAGAACAGGAAAAGAGTAATATCTTTTTTCTCTCCATAATCTTTCTTTTGCTGTCTCCAGTGGTCCTGCTACCCCTTAACTCTCTTTAGTCCCAAGGTTGAGGTCTTTCCTGTTTTTTTTTTTTTTTCTTTTTCCCCTCCCCCATGCTTAAAAGTGAAGGTTTTTGAGCAGTGTATAAGATCTGAAGTTTACTTCACAACCTGGCATACTCAAGACAGTGTTGATGTCTGAGAGAGAACTAGTGAAAGAGACAACAGTAGAGCCTGGATATTTGACTGTCTAAAGGACATCAGAACACTCAGTGGAACATGGAAAAGGGGCTTGTTGATGTAAAATGAGCCAATTGTTTCCTCTGACATAAGTGACTAGTTTTATTTTATCTTTATGTAGCCACTATCCTTTTTTTCCTCTACAGACCAGCTAGAACTCATTCTTTTTGTGATCTCTGCTTTTGATTTTTAAAGTTTCTTCCAATGAACCCTTACTTTGCTACATAATATCAAAATATTTTCTTCAAAGACAATTTCCTTTAAAAATAAACTGTTATCAGGAGAGAAGCTATGTTCACAGCTGGTAAAGGCATGATTAAATAATCACTGTATGGGGAATTGAAAAGTAATTTCATAATATAGTTTCAGAATCCAAAGAGAAAATCAAAGGAAACATTCCAGTTAGTTAAGAAAACTTTTAATCAAATGAAGTGTTTGAACTCAAATATTTGTTTTTTTTTTTTTTTTTTTGGCAACTTTCTGTATGTGCATGTTTCACTTGGTGAAAGTTTGTAAGAGGTTATCTTGATACAGTTATGGGCTTCCTGAGAGTTTGGTTAGCCTCCTAATTACATGTAAAATAGCCTTTCAAATAGTTAACACTATGTTTTGGATATAAATTTGACGTGGGTTTTTATCTTTACTGCCAGTCTCTGCTATAGCTTTATTTTTGATTTTATTTGAAAAAATATCACAAGAATATCTTGAGGGTATTCCCTGGTGGCCTAATGGTTAAGGACTCAGTGTTGTCACTGCTGTGGTGTGGGTTAGACCCCTGGCCCAGGAACTTCCATGTTCCATGGGTGTGTCCCAAACAATTTTCTTAAGGCTGCACCTGTGGCATATGGAAGTTCCCAGGCCAGGGGTTGAATTGGAGCTGCAGCTGCAGTCTGTACCACAACCACTGTAACACTGGATCCAAGCCGCATCTGTGACCTATGCAGCAATTCTGGATCCTTGAGACCAGGGATCGAACTTGCATCCTCATGGACACTATGTCGAGTTCTTAACCTGCTGAGCCACAACAGAAACTCCCCAAAAAAGAATATTTTGAGAGAAATTCCTGTATTCTTAAGGCTCATAGAGTGACATAGACTCTTTTATCAATCAATAGTGAAGTTATGGAGAAAGGGAACCTACATTTGCAAGGAAGAGGTTGAGCTTTACCAATAACCGACATGTAACTTTCAGAAATTGCCTCACCTCCCTGGGTCTTAGTTTACCTCTTCTGTAGACTGGGTACAGTGTTACCATCCTTCAGGTTTGTACTATGGACTAGAGTTTACCAGTGCAAAGCTCTCATGACAGTGTGTGGCATAGCCTGGGTGCTAAGGAAACAATAGATATGGTAATGCCATGGTTGTGCTGGTGATTCAGGGGACACCAACTTTTTCACCTGGTGACTGAAAAAATGTCAGAGCTGAAGAAGAGAAATTTATAAAATGCTTATAAGAATTTCTAAGGTATATGCAGAATTCCAGATTCTAAGATGAAATATAACTTAGGCCTATCATTTTGGGACCAATATATTTTGAGTTTAGAGGAGAATTTTTTTTTTAATACACCATTGCGTATAGAAATCCTGTACTAATTCTAAATAATAATTTTTCACATTCCTGTAATTATGAGACAATGTATATTCCACTAGAGAGTTGTATTTGAATGATTATAAATGTTATCAGCCTGAGGTCTTTAAATAATAAATTTAGTTTTGAAACTAAACATTATATAAATGCATTCAAAGTGATATAAGTGTAAATTGAAAACATTTTGAACTTAGCAAGTTGATTTAGTTGTATAAGATGATAGCTGTGGTAGTCTGTTTCTTAAAGCTATATTGAATCTTGGAAAAAAATGAAATAATTTAGAAAAACCTTTCCAAATCTTGTGAAATGACTTTATGTTTATTCATATGTAGCTTGGAATATTTTAATATATATGAGCATATATCCAACATTATATATATGCTAATATTCAAAATAAGCAAAATTATATATTCTAAAAAATGTGTCTTAGATTTCTGTAACAGAATTGATATATGCTTTGGAATTATATTTGAGGAGCACAAGCAGTAAACCATTTTAGTCAGTTTACATAATTATACATAATATTTGAAATGCTTTTCCAAAGCATTTTTTTTGTTTTTTTTTTGTCTTTTTTTTGCTTTTTCTAGGGCCACTCCCACTGTATATGGAGGTTCCCAGACTAGGGGTCCAATGGGAGCTGTAGCCACCAGCCTACGCCACAGCCACAGCCACGCCAGATCCGAACCTACACCACAGCTTATGGCAAAGCCAGATCCTTAACCCACTGAGCAAGGCCAGGGATCAAACCTGCAACCTCATGGTTTTTAGTCAGATTCGTTAACCACTGAGCCACGATGGCAACTCCTCCAAAGCATATTTATCTGTATTTCCCATAAAAAATTCGAATATTACTTAAATACTCATGTCATTTTTGCATTTATCTTGAAAAATTATATTTAACATTTTTTAAAGACTTATATTTAGCATTAATCCAGTAGATTAAGTCAGTATTAATCCAATAAATTTCAGGAAATGGTAGTTTAATTAAACTTTTTTTTTTTTTTACCTTTTATAGGAGTGATATATCATACTTATTTTTAAAACTTATATTGAAGGCACTTCAGTGAATGGATAGCCTAGCTTATCCATGCACAATCTTTATATCCACACACAATGTTATATACACATGGGCTTTTCAAAGATAAGATGAGTTCAGTTATTCAGTAAAGGATATTCTCTGATTCGTAAAAATGGAAAGAAAATCAGTGACATGCATATAAAGAGAATCAACCTAGACTTAATTCTTACTGCTTTGTATTTTTGTCTTATGAACTTTGAATTGAACTTCTGCACAGGATCTGATCTGGATGAAATGTCATATCTGAGACTGATCCTTATCTCCTAAACGTTTCCTTTGTTTCTTTGATTCTTTGGGCTTTACCCTCTTATTTTATTGTGAGTGGCCCAGAGCTTTGATCTTGCAATAAGCTCTGGCTCGCAACACAAACCTTTGCTTTGGTATGACACACAGAAGGACATGGGTATACTCAGAAAATCTAAATAGACAAGAGGTTACTTCTTCTGTGGTTAGAGCTGTAGGCAAATGGGGTAACTTCAGAATTTATTGTCTCCCATTACATTATGGGAAACTAAAAATTCACACGGGTATTTTAACATTAAGAAAGCACACCTGTGAGAACAAGCTTGATGTACGGTATATATCTGTTTCTCATTTCATTTACAATAGTTTCTTGAATCTAAAAATTAAAAATTTCCCCTTTGTATTGCTGCAGATATAAAAATTCAGAGCCACCTTTCAGATTCCAGTTTCCTTTCTGGTTAAAAAATTGCATGAAAATAGTTTTGAAGCTGTACAGTAAGTACAGAAATATGAAAAAAGTAAAATTAATATACTGAGAACAAAATATACTGAACATTTTTTTAACCTGAATAATAATCGGAAATGCCAAATGCATGATAAAGGAAGTTATAAGTATTTTGTTTGCAAATAATATTTAATATTTCCTGACAACTTAAAATTTTTCTTTTAGGGAGAAAAGGAGCATAAAAATTTTTTGAACTATATAGCTCATTGTGTCCACAGTTTGAGAGAGTGTACTTGGTAGTCATGTATGGGAGGAATCTATTTAGACTAACAAGTACCCTGAATATGTCAGATATGTATGTACAATCTACCTCTGAAATTAAGGATGTCAAAAAGAGAGTGCTTCAGCACTCAGATAATGCAAGGATGCTTGAACAGAACTTCAGAGTTTCCTCCTTCATGAGATGTACTAATAAGTTATTTATAAACTTAGACATGGTGGTTTTTAAGGCAATTAAAAAAATTTTGTCTTTGTTGAAGCAGAAAATGTTAAGCCAGCCCCAGCCATATGACTATATTAATGGCAAGTTTATCATTTTGAAATGGACACTGACACTTTTACATCCCTCAAAATAAAAGCAGCTAAGAAAATGATTTCACATGCTTAATAAATGAGGAATTAGGATGGAAAAAATTTATTTACCAATGTCAGACATTTCCCATGCAGACATTTCCACTAACAGCTTCATTAAATTTGAGAAATTTTAGCTGAGAGAGCCAGGCTTGAAATACATTGGCAGACAACTTCAGGTTGTAGTAAGGAAGTAGTCTTATCAGGACTGTTGTGTCAGTCTTTCATTCCAAGTATGAGACTTTTGTTACGTTGCTCTTTATTTATATGTTTTTATATATACTTATATTTTTTTAAACTGGGACTCACCCACTAGCTGCTAAACAAGCACTGAACTTTGTCCAGTGGGTTCATAACCTGAATTCAAGTTGTAGGTAATGTCTGTAATTCTAAAAATGCCGACATTTGTCATCGTGAATTATGTTTCCTTTAGGAAATTCCTTTGCTAAAGAGAGGCAGTCATTTTTGACACTAATCAGATGCCTCTGTGCTGACCCTCTTGCTGAATGAGGACAGGCTTTTGAGGTTATTATTATTTAAAAAGAAATAACCATTCAGTGTAGCATTTCAGTAAATAATGGCCTACAACACTAACTAGGCATATTCCACAAATTTTCCCACCCACAGTAATGGTTAACTTAGAAAATGTTGTGGAGCTTTTCTTGTGTCATCTAAGCAGGGGTTTGTAGTTCTTCATTCACATTTTTCATTTAATCCAATGGCTTTGAATTCCTTGCCTTGTAAGTTCCTATATATAAAGATTAGAAACTGCTTTTGGCTATGCAGAATTACATGCTTTTAGATGAAATTCAATCCATTGTAAAAGGTTTTATTCAGAGCAACACTATTTATTCCTTGTTGAATTTGGATGACACAGAGAAGAACATTTGTTAACTGGGAACAGAAATTGTGTTACCCAATTTAAAAAAGCTGTAGCAATAATTTTGGGAAAGACCAGAAAAATTAAACACTGGTGAGTTTATTTAAGCCTTTTAAGGAAAAAAAGGAAATACCAAAAGATAATTAAAAGTGCAGGGCTAACTTTTTCTCTGGAATGTCTTTTGAGTTTCCTCAAAGACATACAGGTTATGTCATAGTGAAGGCTGGGCATTGAAAAAGAATTTTTGGTATTTAAGGAAGTGATGGGTTTTGTGATTCTTAGTACTCATCTTTGAGTAAAACAAGTTAAATAATCATTGGTAGTGAGGAAGGAGCAACATTTGGATCCCAGGAGCTATTAGGAATAGTTTTCCTTTTGCCTATTTTTCAAATATAATAGGTTAAAAACTTGGAGAAACTTTGCAAATATATTACTGTCTCCTACATATTTATTCAATCTGATCACTTAGAGACCAGAGTGGAGGCTCCTCTCTGAGATTTGAGATGAGAATCTAGATATTTGGGTGCAGAATTACAAAGAAATTCCATGTTTCAACCTGGAGCATGGGGACAAGGGTGGAGATGGAGGAGGTGAGGTATCCACACATGGAGGAAAATACTGAACAAGTATTTCATTTGTTCAGATAGAAGGATTATGATTTTTGTTCCCTGTGGAGCACAGGCATATAGCTTTAGACAATTTCTGCAAAATTTATAGAAGGATCCCTTGAACTTAAAGGTAACAAACTCTTGGGGTCTTGGGGTTATGCATTATATGTCCTTAGACCCTTTTCAACTAACAGAAAAGGGAAAAGAGCTCACAAAGTCCCCCTTTATTGTTCTCTGTGTCTTTCTCTGCCTTTCATGTCTTATTTTCTTCCCAGATGCATTTAGCAGATTTTTGTTTTGGTTTGCATAAATGAGTTTCATCTCACAGTAGCCATGTCCCTCCCACTTCTGAATCCACTCTTAATGGATAACCCTTACTTCCTTGTTTCCCATTCTTCCCCCTTGAAACAGTTGCTGCTTCACTGTGTTTAACATTAGCATTGGATGGTTCTCAGGATTCATTCAAAGATGGGAAATGAGTTATTATTTTTTTTAATTGACTTGGCTGGAAGGCCCTCATATAGAAAGGATGCCGGGAAAAGAAAATTAGCAGACATTCTAGAGAAGTGAAGTAATCGCACTGGGCTGAGGGTGGGTCCGGAAGGTCCCACTCAGAATGGGCTTCAGTGTTAAGAAGTGTGAATTTCCCAGTTTCTGGCTCTGCACCTTATGGTAGAAAATATTCGTAAATATTTAACCCCTCTGCAGTGGGGCCTGCTTACCCCTGATAATATTATTGACTTATTGACTATTTGCTCCTGGAATTTTCTTTTTCTTTTTCTTTTTTTTTTTATAGACCTAAAAACTGGCACTGTCATTGAGCTTAAACCCAGACCCCTGTGACAGATCTTGTTAAAGAGGAAACTGGAAATGCTTGCCTAAAGAATGTAGATGGCTCTTTCATGTGTACCCAACTCAAAACATTTGGGGGAAAAATCCCCAATGTAGGGGAAGTTAATATCACCAGAAAGAACACAGAATGGGAAGCAAAGCCTGGGGTGGTGACTGTCCTGACCAGTACCGCATAGTCAGGATAGTGTTTGACGAGTGGATGGATGGGTGAATTACCACCACGCGTGAGCTGCAGTTGCCGAGTCTTTGCCTTGTTTCTTTTTGATGTCCCTTGTATTAGGCCCGAAATTTGCTTTGACATTACAGGAAGAAAGACTCTATATAAACTAAATGCCCATTGTTTTTGCTAATATCATTATGTCACACCCAACCCACAGTCCCTCCTAGACAACAATTGAAGCAGAGCAATATCTGTCATGTGATGCCTGAGGTCACTTTAGTTCACCTCCCTGTCTCAAGCCTGGTGTTATGTAAACCACTGAAATAAACGCAAGGAATTTTAATATTTCTTTGGAGGTCTATACTTAATAAAAACACAATTTGAGGTGAGGGGGCGGAGAGAGGTATCCCTCGATTTCCTCCAAGGGAAATCTTCAGACGCAGACCCAATCTTCTGCAAATACCTTTTTTTTTTTTCTTGGATGAAGTTAAGAGAAAAAGGAAGATTGTTTTGGGGAGGGAGGGCCTGTCCTCACTTGCACAGTTTCTGTCTGTCTCTGGTAAGTGCTGATACTCAGAGCAACAGATCCTAAGTGAGTTAATCTGACATTTTGGTAATGGTTGGGGCAAGCGGAGACCATGAATTCCAGCCTTGTGAAAGTATCCTAGGATCGGTGAAGTCTGAGTGCTTGTATTTCAGAATTTAGAGTGAGATGAGGAAGTGGCCTCACTACTTCTTCAAACATTGGTGTCCCCAGATATTGATGAGGAGTCATGAAAATATGCCACTAGGTCTTCATGCTTTTCATTTATTAAGCTGGAATTAACATATACACAATACTGGATATAAAATAGATAACCTAAAGGACTTACTGTATCACACAGGTAACTATATTCAATATTATGTGATAATCTATAAGGGAAAACAATCTGAAAAAGAATATATATGTGTGTGTGTATATGTGTGTGTGTATCCACCCATACGTATATATGTATAACTGAATCACTGTGCCATACCCCTGAAACTAACTTGACATTGGAAGTCAACTTTACCTCAGTTAAAAAAAAGACACTTGTTTAGCATCTATCAGTGGTTCAGGCTCAGAGCAGACAGATACGATTCCTGCCGTTCCTGTTGTTTCTGTGTAGCAATGAAATAATTATCAATATACATAAGAACTCTCACATTCGGAAATACTATACTCAGGCTAAATTAACAATGAATAATGAATGAATAATAACGAGGAAAAGAAGAAAAGGAAGAGAGGGGAGAAGAGAAGAGAATTAAAGAGTATTAAGCCTAAACAACTATTACAAAGCCACAGTAATCAAGACAGTGTGGTACTGATACCAAGACAGACAGACCAATGGGACAGAATAGAGAACCCAGAAATAAACCCAGACACCTATGGTCCCTTAATCTTCAACAAAGGAGGCAAGGACATCAAATGGGAAAAAGACAGTCTTTTCAGCAAGTATTGCTGGGAAACCTGGACAGCTGCATGCAAATCAGTGAAACTGGAACACACCCTCACACCATGCACAAAAATAAACTCAAAATGGCTGACAGACTTAAACATAAGACAAGACACCATCAAACTCCTGGAAGAGAACACGGGCAAAACATTCTCTGACATCAACCTTACAAATGTTTTCTCAGGTCAGTCTCCCAAAGCAGCAGAAATAAAAACAAAAATAAACCAATGGGACCTCATCAAACTGACAAGCTTTTGCACAGCAAAGGAAGCCAAAAAGAAAACAGAAAGACAACTTACAGAATGGGAGAAAATAGTTTTCAAATGATGCACCTGACAAGGGCTTAATCTCTAAAGTATACAAGCAAGTTATACACCTCAACAGCAAAAAAGCCAGCAACCCAACGGAAAAATGGGCAAAAGACCTGAATAGACATTTCTTCAAAGAAGATGTACAGATGGCCAACAAACACATGAAAAAATGGATTGGGAGCTTGGGGTTCATATATACAAACTATTGCTTTTGGAATGGATAAGCAATGAGATCCTGCTGTGTAGCACTGGGAAGTATGTCTAGTCACTTATGCTGGAGCATGATAATGGGAGAAAAAAGAATGTATACATGTATGTGTAGCTGGGTCACCGTGCTGTACAATAGAAAAAAAAATGTACTGGGGAAATAACAATTAAAAGTACTAAGCCTAAACAAAGAGCAAAAAGAAATCAAGAGACTGTTAATCCGTAGCAGAAAGGTCAGTCCTGATGCAAGAATCCCTTAGGTGAGACATACTATGACATCCTGTTTGTTTAACGGATACTGCAGAGTGGGAAAGAGCACTAGAGCCAAGGGTTGGGTCATACTGCAGATGTCTGCTGTTCTTCAGGGAGTTCCCTCCCACCACAAATACCTACTGAGGTAACTGGGAATTGGGAACTGGTAGCCACAGAGAAATCACAGAAAGAGCTCCCATTCATCTTGCAAGGGGTAAGTTCAGGCCACATGTACACTATACCTTCCCTTGATGAGATCCCTTCACTGGTATGCTGAGCCTGGCTACCTTGGGTACCTAGTACCATTGGTGAGAGACCTTCCTGTCCTGCCTCTCCTTGGTCTAAGCCTAGTACAAGGGAGGGAGGAGGCTGCATATGATGGTAGAAGTCCTTTCCTGCTATGCCTGTGTTCTTCCAGATGCATCTGTAAGCAGTGCTCTAGACATAGCAAGCCCTGATGAGGAAGTATGCCACAGAAATTAATAAAAATATGGTCCCAAGAGTGAGCCCAATGCCTTACAGGGAATGTGTGAAACACAAAGAGCAGAGTGGCCGGAGTAGTGAGCAGCGCTCAAGCAGGTGCCAGGGCCAAGCAGGCACTGTGGACCCCACCTCACGGTGGCAGCAGCCTAGTTCCCTGGAGTATTGCCATCACCAGGAAGGAACATGGGTCCAGTATTGCACAATCCTCTTGATTTTTCAAGAGGAGCCAGAAATCTAGGCTTTTGTGTGAAGTCTCATTAAAAAAAATCTCATTTTAAAAATGTGGCTATCACTATTGTAAAAACACTCTGAGGACCAAACATATCTGTGGGCCAGATGCAGCCCAAGTCTGCTGGTTTATAGCTCTAGCATAGATGGAAACAAAGAGGACCGCACTGGGGGAGACAGTGAGAAAAGAACCCTTGAAAAAGTTGTTTTTTGGTCCATACTCATGAGGTCTTTTGGTTAATATCACTTAGAGACTATGTTAGAAACTGTGAGGTTCTGGGCAAACTTGCCAGGTACTCTCTGTCATAGTCAGGGACTCTCTTTGGCCTTCTGCTACCTTCTCAGAGCAGGTACCTATAGTCCTTTCATTAGCTCCAGGGTGCCAGAAATCTCTCGGGGTTACTGCTTGTGCTTAAATCATCCAAATGCGCTTAAAATACTTCTGTGTGGGTCTTTCTATCTGGTGATCACTGGAGGTACCAACTAGGCCATGCTCTGAGAGTGATTACAGTGAACAATAGTACCTGACCCAAATTTATTTAATTATAAGTTGTGGGGAAGGATGGAGAACTGAAACCTAATAATCACTCACTCTGGGAATAAGAGAAAATGGACTTTTTACCCCAGTCAGAACAAAGCGAATTTCCAGGGTGTGACCTGCAGAGAACATCTGCGACCTTCTTTATTTCAGACGTTCCAAGAGGCGGCTGTGGCTCTGGCTGCCACCACTGGTTGAGCTGGTCAGCAGGAAGCTGGGCCTGCCAGAAAAACAAGGGAGGAAACTAGAGAGGCTCCTTTCCAAATTATCCAGCTGCCTCAGAGTCTAGAGCTGATTGGCCAAAAGGAACTGATTTTAATGGTTTGTCTTTAATAGTCTGTATTCGATGTAGTAGGCTAGCTAATGCTGTAACAAATAAACCCCCAAACCTTAGAGTCTTAACAAAATAAATTTATTTTTCCTTAGGCGAAGTTCATTGGATGCTCAGAGGGTGGCTTCTGTGGGCCTATCATCCAAGCATAGATTCTGGAGTCCAGCTCCTTCCCTTTAAGGTCTCTGCTGAGCTAAGCAAGGAGAGAGAATTGATTATCACTCTCAGGCCTGGCTCTAAAAGAGATCAATCTTTGCTTCCATCATATTTTGTTATCCAGAACTCAGTCACATGGACAGATGTTTACCCTCCTGTTTTCCCTGGTGGAGGAAACACTTGTGTGAATCTAGTTATCCTGACACATGCCATGTTGACCATCTCAGCAGAGGAGGAAGAGTTGTGCCAACAAGTTCCTTTTCCCTTCCTCCCCCTTCTTTTCTTTCCCTCCCTTCCCCCTTATCTTTTTTCTCTCTCTCATGCGGGGTTACAACACCAGTGAAACCCCACTGATAACAGGAAGGTAGCATGGCTTTCTATGAGGCTGGACTTTAAAAATCAGGGAAGAAGCACGATGGTCTCATTCAGATTGGAGCACAAGAGCTAATTTGTCTCTAATTAGCCTATTGTTTCTCACATGGTAGAGTTGTTTTCAAAGCACTGTTCTTCCATCTCCTCCTTAGTAAATCTAAACTCATAAGAATACATAGACTGATATAAAATGTGTGTGCATCAATCCAATTAAATATGTATGCACATAGCTTCCCTTAATCTCATCCACTTCCAAGACTAAGACAAATTATTTAATTCACTGACTCTTGGCACTTTTCCATCAGAGGACCCAATGGCGATTCACAAATATTTAAGTCTTTAATATTCATCCAAATGAGTTTTCAAGGTACATAAGCCAAACATTGAAATTCCTTCACTTTTAGGGAAGAAACGGTATCATTTGTCCATGGTCACTCTTATAAGTAATCATTTTTGCTAGAAGTTCCTAAAGGCTTTTAATCACCTAATTCCCCAAATCAGATCAGAATTTGCATTGAAATCCCTTATATAACCTCTTGCAAAAATTAACTTATATTTATGTTTCATGCATTTTATTTTTAAAATAAAAAAAAAATTTTTTTTGTCTTTTTAGCATTGCCACCTGCGGCATGTGGAGGTTCCCAGGCTAGGGGTCAAATTGGAGCTGTAGCTGCTGACTTATGCCACAGCCACAGTGATGCCAGATCTGAGCTGCATCTGTGACGTACTCCACAGCTCATGGCAACGCCAGATCCTTAACCCAATGAGCAAGGCTGGGAATCGAACCTGTGTCCTCATGGAGGCTAGTCAGATTTGTTTCTGTTGAGCCATGACGGGAGTCCTGTTTCATGTATTTTAAATAGTATTTTTGAGTCACTGCCACTAAAATTATGAGTCTTTTGTCCTAATTCAGAAATGGCTTGGGACATGTATTTTAAAAGTTCACTCAAAAATAAGATTTTTGAAAGCCACAAGGTCATGTTAGCTATTTGAGCAAATGGGTCCTCTTGATTTGTGAATTTGGCTTCGTAATGAGCCTGTGTTACTATGAAAGGAGCCTAAATAACATGCATCACCTTTGAATGCAGTTTACAGAGTATTAGTAAGTAAGATGTGGTGTTCTTAGTGCAGACAGCTTAGGTGGGGAGGTGATGATATTGTAACCAAGTTAGGTTAAAAAAAAAAAGACCATTTAATGCACTATATATAGAATTGTTAAATAAAAAGATGAACTTTTGAGTGGGCTTAAAGTGACATTTTTGGGGGGAGGGTTTATTGACCAGACGCAGTGAATCTGAGATCAATTAATTCTGCTTTGAAGTTTGTTCTTGATCCAGATCTTCAATAAGAAGGTAGTTTCCAAATCACTGGTCTGTGAACACTGCTTGTGATTAATTACCCTTTTATAATCTTAGGAATTCTGTTCTTTGCTATATTTTGAATAACTCAGACTCCATGGGGAGTTGTATTTTGGCTGGTATATTTGGAACTGCTAATAAACACCTACTTCCTGTTTTTCTTACTACTGTGTATAGCAAATTGTAAAATTACTTGAATTGCCATTTCTGTTTCTCGTGTGTTTAAGTAGCCCTGATTTATGTTGCAGAATAATCTGCATCAAAGAGTCTTTGCCAACACATTTCTCATAGCTTCAAAATGTAAGACACTGTATCTCACTATTGCACTAGTCTTGAAGGATGATAGGAGAAAGTATTCCATTTCATCAGCACAGAAAAATTGGAATTTTACTATCATGAGCCCTAAATAACTCTTATAAAGAAGTTAGTGTTTATTTATTTATTTATTTATTTTTGCTTTTCAGGGTCACACCAGCGGCATATGGAAGTTCCCAGGCTGGGGGTCCAATCAGAGCTACAGTTGCCAGCCTACACCAGAGCCACAGCAACGCCATATTTGAGCTGTGTCTGCAACCTACACCACAGCTCACGGCAACACCGGATCCTTAACCCACTGAGCGAGGCCAGGGATCAAACCCACAACCTCATGGTTCCTAGTCAGATTCGTGTCCACTGCGCCACCATGGCAACTCCTTTTTACAAATATTTTTGGGGTCAGTAGTTTTATTCCTTTAGGGAGAAGTGATGGGATAGAACACAATTTTCTGTTTTCCGTTGAAGTGTAAGTTTTCTTGCACAGGCCAAATAGTGTATTTGACCAATAATAACTACCACAATTACTATTACTCATCTCAGGTTTTTTAATTTACAAAGCACTCCGGTTGCTTTTGTTGCTCACGTTGGTGTGACTAGCACTGAGACCTCTATGGTATAGGCTGCAGGTTCATGTTGAAGTCGAGGAACTTGCTGGCTTGGGGTGGATTAAGTCTTCTCGTGGAAGACCGGGAGCCTGGGGAGAACAGGCCCTGGGTCTAGCACTGGCTTTAGGAGGAGGTGGCCCTTGCTGCTTTGTAAATACAGACCTTTACTGAGCATATGATCAACACGTATTCATTCTCCTTTGCTGACAGAAAAATATAGAGGGTTAATGAGTTACTGGTGCCATGGAACCTCTACCCCTTTTCTGCTCTCCTACCTCTTGTTCCTAGTGACCTAGGTGGGAATGGAAATTTTGAAAATGATAGGAGATGTGACTCAGGAACAGCCTCTGAATTTGGCATCATATTGGCTATGGGCAGTACTACCCTGAGACCTAAGAACTGGACGCCTGATTCAGAACCTCTGCTTCAGAGGATGCTGCTCAGACCCTTCTGCTTTGCCCCTAAACAATGGGGCAAGTTTTTTTTTCTTTTTTTTTCTTTTTTCTTTTGTATTTTTTGACAGCATTAAGAGTATCCATCCAGAGCTCATACCCTTCTCCATAATCTGCATACCTAAGACTAGAGGGTTCGTGTTCAAATGACCCCAGTACTTTTCCTTGGGCCTCTGAAGGCCTTGTTCCTCATCCATCTTCCTGAGGGGTGGTTGGTATATGTGTGTACTGGAATGGAATTTGGACATGAATGATGTGGTGTCCAAACACATGCCCCCTGGGCCTCACAGTGCAGGATGGAGCTGGTGATGGGAATAGAGGGGCAGGCCTCCATTTATTTTCTTGTCCTGGCTGGGAGATGTAAGGCCCACCAAAGGGAAGGTGGAGCTTTGAAGCCTGTGTGGTGCTCCCCAAGCTTCTTTCCTTCCCTCCTTCTACCTTCATTTAAGCTCTTAACAATATTATCATATTACCTCCGGACTCTCTGCAGTTGACTTCCCAAACCATCTTTCTGACCCCTCTTCAGCAAACTCCAGACTCCTACCTTCAACTGCCTGCTTGTTTTCTCTTCCTAAGAGGGCCCAACAGTGCCTTGATTGCAACATGTTTAAAATCAGAATGTCCTACAACCAGCTCTTATTTTTGAGATAATCTGCTTTGCCTAATCACAGCAGGTTCTATGATTATCTGAGCAACTGTATTCAGAAACAGTTTTGACTTCTCACTATCCTCTCCTGCCCTTCTTAATTGATTCAAAATTAATTAACTAATTCTAACTTTGAATAACTTTGGAATACCATGGTGCAAAGCCCCAAGTTTGTTTCACTTCTCATTGCTGCAGCCTCCTGGTAGTTTCCTGGCCACTTCAGAAGGACCTTTCCATTTCCTCATCTCCTCTTGGTCTGTCTTCAGTCACCCTGTGTTACCTGTCCAGACCCATCTTCCCAAAGGACAGGTACACTCGTATCATTCCTCTGCTCAGGGGCCTTAAAAAGTCTCATTTGCTAATCAGATTTAGTAAGAACTTAGCCAGTTATTTAATTTTTTTATGTTTCCATGACATGTATTTCCTGTATCTCCCATCAAATCACTGTGCCCACTAAGATCTATCTAAAATAATATTGAGAATATCTCAATTGTAGCAGATATTTTTTTTCTTCTTTTAATGCATGTTTCATTGTATATTATTTCAGAACAGACAATTGGGGATAATATGATGAACAGCATGTACTTACTATATGGCAATTTCAAGTCCCAACATTATGCTTTATTTATTTCAGATGTTTTAAAATTTTAAGACATAAAACTTCACTGATCGTGTATAAGTTCCGAGATATCCCAATTACATTCTCCTCCCTATTTCTTTGTCAGAGACAACTGTTACTGTGAATTCACTGTTTATTATCATCATACATATTTGCACTGCATACTTAATGTATCCAAAAATACATTTTATTTTTTTTTCTTTTTAGGGGCGCACCCGTGGCATATGTAAGTTCCCAGGTTAGGGGTTGAATTGGAGCTATAGCTGCCAGCCTACACCACAGGCACAGCAATGCCAGATCCGAGTTGAGTCTGTGACCTACACCACAGCTCACAGCAACGTTGGATTTCCAACCCACTGAGCGAGGCCAGGGATTGAACCCGTATCCTCATGGATAGTAGTTGGATTCATTTCCACTGTGCCACAATGGGAACTCCTGTATATTATTACTTTTAAGGCTTATAAACTTAATATGAAAGTTCTATTTTAGCAGTTATTTTGCTCTACATTTTGTCTTGCAGCTTTATCCATGTTTACTTCATTTAATGACTGTAAGTTATTCTGCTATATAAATATTCCATAATTTATCCATTTGTCTTTGATGGACATTTATATTGTTTTCAGTCCTTTGCTTGTACAAACAGTAAGTACATGCCTGCTGTATGTGCCTCCTCAACCTAAGTTTGAGAGTTTCTCTAGGTTTTATACCTAAAAGTGAAATTTCAGGGTTACTAATGTGACTGTCTTCCCTTGCTCAAGTGTTCTGTGAACTGAACCCATTTTATATTCCTACTGATGGGAGATGGGGTTCCTTCTCTAAACTCTCACTCCCACTTGTGATCATCAGACTTTTAAAATTTTGTGAATATAGTTGGTGAAATTGGATCCCGTTGCTTTACTGTTCTCTGATTTTCAGTAGAAAAAGCTTTGCTAGGTAAGACACATGAAGTAAAAGCATGGAAGATCCGTAAAAGAGTCATACGTTTGACAGTCCAAAAATAAAGACTTCTGTATAACCAAAGTTACCATAGAGTTAAGGAAGGACACGCAAAGGAAGGATGGATATGTATGCACATAACTAATACAAAATTAGTATCCAGAATATGTAAAGGAACTCTTGTACGGTTAAAGACAAGATAACCCAATAGAAAATGCATAAATGTTACTACCAGGCAATATGCAGCAAAAGAAATCTCACACATTCCTGGGGCTCAGCAAACATTCACAGGTTATTGAATGAATAGAACAAATGGCTGAAGCCAATCTCGGCAGTGTCTTCAGTGGGTTGCTGGGACTCACACCCTGAGACTGACCTCTGTGTATGGGCAGTTTATGGGAAATGATCTCATGAGGGGATTAGGAAAGCAGGATTGGACAGAGTGAGGAGTGGGTTTGGGAACTCTGGAGCAGGGTGGCCTTTCATAGGGATCCTAAGCTGAGGCAAGGGGCTGGCCTTCTTGTCCTTGCATCCATCAGTTGCTGAGGAGGTGGCTTTTGGCAAAGGAGAGACTTAGCTGGAGCCATCCATAGGCTGTGCTCCTGGCAGCTGGGGGAATGAGGCAGGAGCTGGAGAGGGGCCCACCACAGCATCCACTTCATTCACTAAGACCCCATGAATTATTCCAAGTACCTGTTGTGATTCAGAGTCCTGGTGCTGGAGTTAGAGAGCTCTGGGATTGAATCCCAGGCCCACTACTTAACCAGCTTGGTAACCTTGGGCAAGTTAACTGGTGTCAGTTTTTAGTCATGATTTTCAAGTACGGATTTTTTTTTTTTTTGGGTCTTTTTGCCTTTTCTAGGGCTGCTCCTGTGGCATATGGAGGTTCCCAGGCTAGGGGTCTAATCGGAGCTGTAGCCGCCAGCTTATGCCAGAGCCACAGCAATTCAGGATCCAAGCCACATCTGCAACCTACACCACAGCTCACAGCAATGCTGGATCCTTAACCCACTGAGCAAGGCCAGGGAACGAACCTGCAACCTCATGGTTCCTAGTCGGGTTTGTTAACCATCGAGCCACAATGGAACTCCTAGTCATGATTTTCTTTCTGCAAATAGTACCTGAAAGTATCTACACTGAGGTTGCAGTGAGGGTTAAGTGGATGAATACTCAAAGAGCATATCACAGTTCTTGGCACACGTTTCATCTTGATGAACAGTATCTATTATTTTTATTATTAATGCTTGTGGGGGAAAGCCTGAGTTTTTTTTGCTATGTCAGCGTATTGCAGCGAAAAACTCTCTTGGAATGTGCTTCCGTGGCTTTCTTAGATAAATGTAATACTCGTGAGGTTAGTGGGATTTACAGCAAGCTGTTCTCTAGTCTAAGCCAGTAATACCTTAGCTGTTTAATAAAACATTTCCTGGTTTCATATTTAAAACTCCACTGACTTCCTACTCCTCCAGGCCAATTGTTATTTTTCTCTTCCTATTTTCATGTGACTTAATTCCTATAGCAAATGAAAAAAATCTCAAGTAAAGAGTACTATTCAAATGCCCCATCTCCACCTTGACTCTATCGGGTCACTCTGGTAAGTAGCTTTGGACATTAGAAAATTCTTCCTTTATTAGGACTGGATAGTATCAAATTTCAGAGCCAAAAGGGATCATAGACCTTAAGGATTATTCAGGATAATTTTTTGTTGTTGTTTTGTTTTGTTTTTAAATAATGGGAATCTACTTCCTCCCACCTACTGTCACTCTTTATAAATGAAATCTTATGCATTGGCCCAGTATTTGATTCAAGAAAACAGACCAGCTGTAGTTGAAATGGATGAGGAGATTCGGGTTCACCCTCTCTGCTCTTTGCAGTCTGCCTTTTAATATTGCTGTCCCTGATGTATCTCTTGGTCATAGTTGAAAAAAAAAATCAGTGGTATAGTATAACAAATTCATTGTAAAAATGGAGAAATGCTTGGTTTTCCTCCTACCTCACTGGCTACTTCTCAATCTCTTTTGTGAGGTCTTCCTCTTTTTCTACCACTAGAACTCCTCAAGACTGTTCTTGGACGTTTCCTCTTTCTATAGTCATATCTTTGATAATTCTTTTCAGTCTTGTGGCTTATTAAGTCCAGCTGTTGATTCCAGCCCAGGGCTCTTTGCTGAACTCCAGACATGTTTACACCTGCCAGGTTGACACCTTTCTTGGACATCTAACAGAGAGCTCAGAATTGCCAGGTGGAACTCATGGCCGTCTCCTGCACAGCCTGCTCCATCTTATTTAATGGCACCTCTGTCCTTCCAGTTGCTCCATCTTCCCAAACCATAAGCATGATCCTTGACTCCTCTCTTGCTCTCATGGTCCACATCTAATCCATTAGGAAATCTCTACATTCAAAATGCACGGAATCAGATCACTTCTTCACAGCTATTAACCAGTCTCATACCATCATCATTTCTCCTCTGGATTTTGAAATAGCATGACCTCTTAATTAGGGTGATAATATAATTTATCATCCAGGCTGGGACACTTTGAAGACTCCAAGGGAAGGGGCGTTAATAATTGTGTTGAGGCACATGGTGCAGGATTGTTCAGGGCAACTAGGAGGTATGGTCACCCTCCTTTTAACTCATTTTCTTATCTCTGTTCTTTCTATCTTCAAGTCTAATCCCAATATATAAGCTGGAGTGCCCCTGTTCAAATCTAGCTTTAGATAAGATCATATTGTTTTCTACCCTTCACTGGGCTTCATTTCTCTCAGAGTAAAAGCCAAAGTCCTTACAAGGTTCTGTATCATCGGCTCCTTGTTGCCCTCCAGCCACAACTCCTGTAGTTCTCCTCCTCTGTTTCTCTATCCAGTGGCCTCTTTGCAGTTTTTCAGTCATGCTGGGCATGCCCCCACCTCAGACCTTGGTATTGGCTGTTTCTCTGCTGAAACACCCTTCCTCTAGGCATTTGCATAATGGTTATTACCTCTTACTTCCTTCACTTGTTACTTGATCACTTAGACCTAAAGTTACCATGTTATTTTATTTTTTTTCAATTCTAACAGTTCTCTGTTTTATTGCAATATATCAGAGTCTGGTTAATATTAAGTGATACTAACGTAAAGTATTGGCAAGCAGCCTTGTTACATTTTTGACTGTCCCACCTTAAATATTTCTGTGCAGAAGAATCCGCACCATTGTTTGGTAGCAGAGAATCTCTTATAAAGTTCCCTAAGACGTTGAGGGAATAAAATCAAACAAAATGAAATGTGATAAGAGGCCAAAGCAGTATCTTTTCCCCTTCCATACACACTTATTCGTCAGCATTATATTCTAAACAACAATCAAAAAATGATTATACCCAGGCCATGCAAAACTGTACAATAATATTATAAGGAGAAAAAAAAACTAAAAAATTTATAAATGATATTACACTATCAAATAAGAAGGCAGATCATTTTGTTGTCATGAAATTCCAAGGCTGATTTGTTTTCATCCATTCCCCTGATGAATGAAATGGTTTCCATGGGTAAGGGCCATCCCTGGGCAGGAGGAGTACCCGGCCAGGGTTGGTTCAGGGCAGAGCACTGGCTGAAGCCAGGCCCTTGTGAGGAGCAGGACTCTCCGGAGAACTTTGGACTTGCTAAGAAAGTCCTGGTAAGACAGATTTAAAGGCGGGCCCAATGAAATGCAATGTGGCTTATTTAGTTAACTCAGGGGCTGGGCCAGGGAGCAGTGGGGAGCTGGGGGCCAGGCAGACCAGGGTGGTGGCAGAATCTGAACACTGCTGAGAAAGGTCCTGTGTCCAGGGGGTGGATGCTGAGCTTTCTAAGGCCCTGCTTAGCTGGGAGAGCAGTGCTCATGGCCAAAGGCCAGCGAACAGCCCTGCTGTACCTGGGGGCTTAGGCAGGATGGCCCACCCCACTCTGAACCATGTTATTTTAAATTATAACCATTCTCTTCTACTCCCCATTCTCCTTTGCTTTATTTTTTTAAAGTATTCCTCTAAAACTTTATATTATTTACTTTTTTTTTGCTTTTATAGGGCAGCACCCATGGCATACGCAGGTTCCCAGGTTAGGGGTCAAATCGGAGCTATAGCTGCCAGCCTACACCATAGCCACAGCAACTCGGGATCCGAGCTGTGTCTGCGACCTGCACCACAGCTCACGGCAACATTGGATTCCCAACCCACTGAGGGATGCCATGGATTGAACCTGCATCCTCATGGATACTAGTGGGATTCATTTCTGCTGCCCCAAACAGGAACTCCATGTTAATTACTATTTATGTTTATTTTCTGTCTCTAGCCAATAGACTGTAAGCTCCACATGGACAGGACATTTTTTTCCTTTTTTTTCTTTTTAGCTTGGTTTCTGCTGCACTTCCTGAGCCCAGAGCAGGGCCTAGCACAGAGTTGGAACTCCAGAGCATATTGTTGATAACTGAGTAAAGAAGCCGAAAACTTTAAAAGGTTAGAGAGCTTCCTTCCACTAGATGAACTTGTAGAAAGTCTGAATCTGACTTCCCATCTCAAGGGCTTTGTATGGGACTATAATAGGACCACAACGTGTGATGAGAAAACAGACCAAGCTACAAATTGTTCAGCTGAGCTCAGCTCTAACTGGGCAGTTTATCTTGTTCAGATCTGGATGTCATTTCTGAAATCAGATATAAAAATGAGATTGGTAGTGGATTAGAAAAATTCAGGAAGAATGAATTCTTAGAAGTAATTCTTAGTTTTGAGAGCAGTGATGTGAAAACAAATGAAATCCTATTCAGAGGATGAGCTTAGAAGAATTTCTGCTTCAATCCTATTGAACTAGAGATTAAAATAGCACTTTTTGTGGTGACCGCCCCTGAAAATAGCAAGGTTTCTAAGAAATTGGCTCTGTTTGAGGAGAATGGAAGGCTGGAGGCTGGGTTCTGAGAATGCTTGGAAATCTGGAACTCTAGGGCTCTCTGTAGTTATTCTTCCATCCTCCTCTGTTTCTTTGAAAATAAATCTTGCCTTTTCACAAAGAGTAGGGTTATGAGTGAGCAAATTTTCAGTATTAAGATGAGAATTGCTCCTGGTAATGTGTGACTTTTTCCGTTTATTGTGGCTGAAATATCCTCCTCACACTCTTAAGTTTCTTCCAAATAAGAATCCAAAGTTTAGTTATTTTCAATAGTTTGAAATATGTTTATGTTTTTTTGTGTGGCATATTTTGTTTTCCACATGTTCTTAAACATTTTCATCAGTCTGTTTTGTATCTCCAGTTACATTTAAAATCTTCTGCAGGTAGATGATGGATTACTGTGTACCTTTTTTCTTTCCCCCAAAATTTTCTTTTAAAGTTATCTCATTGGGGCTGATGAAAGGAATGAGAAGACCTTGATTCCACTTTCAGTTTTACCTTTACTTCTTATATATTTTTTTGAAATTCAGTTTTCTCTTCTGTAAAATAAGAAGAATGGTGATGATGATGATAACTTCAGTGCGTAGGCCAGAGGAACAAGTAAATAGTATATGTATTAGTATCCATTGAGTGCCTGTCTTGGACCCTCACTTTTGGGGTAACTGCCTACCTAGCCCTTGTCTGGCCTACTCCCATCTGAATGGTTATAATGCCTGGGCTCTTACAAGCCATACTTGAGTAACATGAACCAGCCTCCCTACCTCAGGTGATTGACAAAGGATGCCTGGGCATCTGGCCCAAGAAGCTCTTTAAACACTTGGAATTAAGACCACAAAACTCCAGTTTCATCTGGCTGTCCTTTTAAACAAAGAAGAGACAAACTCAAAAGGTTTTGGTTGGTGACATTTTTTTCAGCCATGCAGTTGAATCATAGAGAAAGAAGTGCTGCAGTTCAAGAGGATAAAATAAAGACAAAGAGAGGATTTGGGGGGTTTCCTGGACTAGAGCATTCCACTTCCTCATTCTTGGGGCCCGGCTGCATTCCTGCCCTGAGGTCAGTAAGATACTCTGGTAACCACAGAGTCAATTATTGTTGCTATTATTTGCTTTATTTAGATTGAGTTGGTTTCTGTTATCACCAAAAGCTATGCTTGTTAATGCACTATATGTGAAAATGATTAATAAATCACATTTAACAGACACTTAATGAGTAACTTTTTCACTTTGTTCCATATTCTCCTTTTATGCTTGATCCCTAATGGCAGCAGAAATGTATTAAGATTTTGAGGTGAATCAATACCTCACCTCCACTTCTATCCTCAGCACATGCCAAGGCATCCTTTGTTATGAGCAGTGACCATACAACCAATGCATTATACCAAGCTGATAAAGCTGTTCTTTGGGCAAGAAGGGAATTGAGACTTCTGTGGCACAGAGCTTGGAATGAGTCAGGGAAGAAAGAATAAACAGACCCTGAGAAGGACTGCTTCAACCAAAAGTATCCTAGAGCAGTGATTCTTTTTTGTGGGGAAGGTAGCTGGTGCTGGTAGGCTAGAGACCAGTGATACTATTTCACAGCATGGCTTTCAGAGTCACTCCAGGCCAGAGCTTGCAGAGATATAGGACTGTGCCTCACACTGAACACTCATATGCATTCTGTTTTGGCTTTGCTTACGCCACTTCATAATTTGACCTCTAAGAGCCAAGATAAAATGAGACAGATGTGCTACATAGGTGGATGCAAAGATCTGTAAATTAAACTCTTTTCCCTTAATTTCATATTGAACTTTTAAAAACTTTAAAAGTTTCTAGCACAAAGGACCCATTCAAGTTTTCTACTCTTGTAGGAAGTTGAAAACATGCAGACGCCAGTATCCTGCCTGTTTGCTATTTACAGAGGATGTAGTTAAGAGAACCCCCTGAGCTTTTCCCCACACCTTCCATGAATGAAGTCAATAAATGAGGTAAGGGAGTTCCCATCATGGCGCAGTGGTTAACAAATTCGACTAAGAACCATCAGGTTGCAGGTTCAATCCCTGGCCTTGCTCAGTGGGTTAAGGATCCAGCATTGCCGTGAGCTGTGGTGTAGGTTGCAGATGCGGCTTGGATCCCGCATTGCTGTGGCTCTGGCATAGGCCAGCGGCTACAGCTCCAACTGGACCCCTAGCCTGGGAACCTCCATATGCCGCAGGAAGTGGCCCTAGAAAAGGCAAAAAGACCAATATATAAATAAATAAAATGAGGTGAATTGCAGGCACCAGAAATAATTTTGGAGTCAGAAAATGATGAGCAACCTTGTCCTCCACGAGGAAGGTATGGCTTTGTGTGGCAAATGTTGCTGCTGGCATGGCGTGCCAAGGAAAACCCCACTTCTCTGTCATCATTTTTTTTTTTTTGATTCAAAATCAAGTGTCTTGCCTACATCTAAGCTAGATCTGTCTCCCATCCTTTGAAAGTGAGAGAAGAGTTTTGAACATGTCTCCTTGAGCACTGCCTTATACTTCCACTTTTCTTCTAGGTTACATTTACAACTATCACATACTATGTTGTTTTGATGCCTTTTTCTCCTCTCTCCTAATTAGTCTTTTTTTAAAATTTTTTAACTGATTTTCTTTTCAGAGGAGACATTACAAAACAAGAACAACAGAATCAGTGCAAAACAATCAGGAATATGTTGATTAATTTCTGCTGATAATTCCCAGTGTTGAGTGTGGTGCCTGACATTTGGTAGGTACTCAAGGTTTCTTGTTTTTGTTTTTTGTCCTTTTTGGGCCATATCCACGACATATGGAGGTACCCAGGCTAGGGGTCAAATGGGAGCTGTAGCTGCCAGCATGGACCACAGCCACAGCAATGCAGGATCTGAGCCACGTCTGTGACCTGCACCAGAGCTCATGGCAATGCCGAATCCTTAACCCACTGAGTGAGACCAGGGATTGAAACTGTGACCTCATGGATGCTAGCCAGATTCATTAACTGCTGAGCCACAAAGGGAACTCCTCAAGGTTTAAGATTAATTGATAAATTATTTACCAAACACCTGAAATTTCAAGCTTTCCTTTAAAAGGAGCAGCCACCATTGACAAGCAAGGAATTAAAACTTTCTTAGGAAAATATCTCTGTGTATGAAAGGGTACCATGATTTGTTCCAGAGAACTGAATTAGGGGTGTTGTTAACATTATAGGGAAGGTAACTTAAATTCAGTTTAAAGAACTGTTTACTAATGCCTTGGAATTTTGGACTCTGTTCCATTCTGGACAAATATTGTGAAGGTCTGGCTTTGTCTTGGTGAGTGTAAGATGTAAAGGATGTGGATATAAGATAATAAGGATTCTGTGCTACCTTTGCTTGTGACTCCATCTTGGAAAGGTGAAGAAGTGAGCATTCACAATTTAACTGCAAGCCAAATCAGGTAGTCAGGATCCAAGAAGACGTTTTGAACATGTCTGGGTCCATCTGTTGACTGTTCTTCACTTAGCTCCCCCAGAGAGTTTACTTAGGGCTCTGCTGGGTGACCACCTGGGCACCTAACATTGGTAGCAAGTTAAGGCCAGTTTTATGACCTTCTCTGTTTGCCATCAGATGGATTTTAGGAATCCAGTGGTGTCTCACTCTAGAAATATCCTTGTCTCAAAGACTGAAGGGTAGGATGGAAGGTAGGGGTAAAGAAAGGCTATACTGAATTGGCTTTTTGGGCTTTTTTTGTTTTGTTTTGTTTTGTCTTTTTAGGGCTGTACCCACAGCATATGGAAGTTCCAACCTATACCACAGCTCATGGCAATGCCACATCCTTAACCCACCAAGTGAGGCTAGGGATTGAACCTGTGTCCTCATGGATACTAGTCAGATTCGTTACCACTGAGCCACAATGGGAACTCCCTGAAATGGCTTTTGTATTCATCTTTAATACTCCATCTGTTGTAAAGACCTGCTGTTAACAGAAATGGACTTAGTCTAGTTCACAAATCCTAGTAACTTCTGAGAGCTGAGTATCTATTAACTTGCCTAAAACCATCCACGGAGGTGGTAGAAGCTTCTGTTTTTGCAGAGCATTTTAGGGAGGGCTGATGCAGAAGGTGTGAGGGCATGTAGATCAGATTTATGTTCTTTTACAATTTGGGGAAGCTATGAGAATTTGTAAGACAAGGTGGAGTGAATTCCAGTTTTGGAGGTGAGCAGGTTCTGGACTAGAAGATTTTACCATGTGATTCTGCTTGTAGAACTTCTGATGCTGTAACTGTTAGAGACTCAATCCAGCTGCTGGGTGAAATCTGTGTGTTTTCTCTAGTACTATTTTCACAAAGGGCTCGACTGGAACTCTTACCTCCCAGCCTCATTTTGAGCTGCTTAGAAGGAAGCTGAGGAAACAACTTGGATTTAATCATGGCAAATGATGTTTACCTCAGAACATTTTAAGTTAATGAAAAACCTGGAAAATATCAATTTGGTCATAATGCAAAGGCCAGAAAGCAGTAAATAATTCTAGCACCTTTCTGTGTCCGTGAAACACAAAACTAGCTTTGTTTTATTTTTTCTATCTAAACCTATTTTCTGTTTTAAATCTCAGTGGGATATATTTTCAGGTTTGAAAGGCTCATTAAATCACTGATCCTTAAATTAGGTTCTTTCCAATGGGTTTGAGAAACACAAGCACCCATAAGTTCTACTAATTTCACACTGTCCTAAGTTGTCTGGGAGAGCACATTCATGCTCAGACAGAAGAGACTTGGTCAAACTACTGAATCACTACAGGCAAAAACATTTTAGTTTACCGATGTATACTTGAAGGAATTTACCCACATCAACATTGATCTCAGTGCATACTTATTTTATAGTCTTCACTTTATGGTTGGCAAATTGAACACTTTATTTACATGTTTTGAAAGATCTGTAAAGAACGATTGATGCTAAAAATATTCCTGCTTAGGGCATGGCTTGGGTAGAAGGAAGAAGTGTTTAGGCATCTGCATGGTGCAAGTATCACTTCCTTGGGCTGGTACTGCAATGGCAGTACTAAGTACATTTATTCAGCCAAAACTTAGTGAGTCTGGGCTGTGTGCCAAGACCTGTTTTGGACACTATGGATACCACTGTAGCCTACTTCATGGGCTTAATTTTGTCCACTGCTCACGATTGTTAGGGAGAGCTCACAAGAGTTGTGAAGGGAAATATGAAGTCAGGTAATGGTACTGATTGGATTGGGGCTGATCCCAGCACCATGCAGTGGGGCCAGCCCAACCCTCTCTTATGCGTGGGCTCAGGGGTCAGGTTCCCAAGAGGCAATATAGACCTTTTGGTCAAGAAGCCAATGGTAAGTCCTCAGGTTGGAAGCCTATTCAAGAGCAGTTTTTAATATGCTATATCATAAATGCTTAGCAGAAATTTAGATAAAGCTAGTGAAATAAAAATTGAGCCAATTTTATGTGACCAGGAGAATAAAAAGCATTGCTGACTTTGTAAAAGTTACTGATTCGAAAATGGCTAGTAATATTGCATTCTTACTATGTACTAGGAGCTATATTAAGTATCCTATGTACATATTCTTATTTAATCTTCAGTATCAGCCTTATGAGCTGCATATTGTTGTCATCTCAGTTTACCATCAGAGAATTGAGGCTTAGAAAGGCTAACTTGTTCAGCATCCTGTGGCTACTGAATAGGGGGGAAGGCAGTGGACTTGAATCCTAGTCTCTGATGCCAAAGCTCATGGTCTTACCTGGTCATGGTCACCTGATTTAGCTCCTGGTATTGGAAGAAGCATGAGGAGAAGCCAAAATCTACTGCCCCTCCTATCTTCTCCAGCCTATTATCTTCCCAAACCAGACACCTGGGAGTCACTGTGACCTCTTTCTTCCTCTCTTGCCTTTTCTTGCCACCCATCAGTCTTTTAAGCCTTAGTATTTCTTTCTTTCTTTCTTTTTTTTTTTTTTTGACTTTTTGACTTTTTGACTTTTTGCCATTTCTTGGGCCGCTTCTGCGGCATATGTAGGTTCCCAGGCTAGGGGTCCAATCGGAGCTGTAGCCACCGGCCTACACCACAGCCACAGCAACGCCGGATCCGAGCCACGTCTGCGACCTACACCACAGCTCACGGCAATGCTGGATCCTTAACCCACTGAGCAAGGGCAGGGATCGAACCCGCAACCTCATGGTTCCTAGTCGGATTTGTTAACCACTGCGCCACGACGGGAACTCCAAGCCTTAGTATTTCTTAAATCTTGCCTATACTCATCATCATTTTTTAAACCTGGACAATAGAAATCGCCTAACCAGCATCTCTATCTCTCTTTCGGTCCAGTCTTTACGCTGCCAGCAACATTGAACAAAGATGTCTGTGTCACATTTCTGCTTACAAGCCTTCTGTGACTTTCAGACCTATCAGGATCTGGACCCTCCACTCACTCTTTTCACTCTGAGCTCCAGGGACCTTGAACCTAGGCTCTGCCTATCCTTTTTGCTATGACTAGGATGACCTCCTCATGTTTTCTGATCGGGAAACTGGCTCTGATGTCTTCTCTGGAAGCCTTTTCCAGCCCTTTCAGCCAGAGATAGCTTCCTTGCCTCAGGCTGCACCTCATCTATGTCTCTGTGATAACAATCACCAATTTGAGCTGAAATTTAATGCCTTCCTGTTTTCACCACTATATGGTGACTATTTCAAAAGGAACACCAATAATGAGCATCTTATAGTACCCTAAGTCCCACCAAAAGTCCTGCTCAGGGTCATCAGAAGAGAAGCTGTCCATAGAAGGATCCATGATACCTGTTTGGCTAGTGGGATCAGCTTGTATACCAAGTGTCGGCCCTGTTAGCATGGGACCCTCTATATTTCTCTGCTGAAATGTACTAATTTAGGCTTCTCACTCACCTCCTCAACTATGCTGTCCTCTAAATTTGCAGCAAGGACAGTTTTTCCAGGCCTGACATCCCTCCTTACTAGCTGGGCATAGTCCCATTCTTCTTGCAAATGCGGAGACATCATAGGAACATGATCTCTTTCTGCCTCAAAATAATCTTAAATGACAAGAAATCCCATATGTGTCCTTTGAGGTGGGATTGCAACTGTTCAGCCAATTGAGGATAAATTTTACCTTTAAAACAAAAGCATACCAGCAGGTTACAGAGGTGCGGGTCTATGAGGCAATATTGAATAGTAAGAAAGAGCCTAAGCTGGGAGTCAGGGAGATTAGAATTTTATATGGTCTCTGCCTGTTGCCAGTTGTGTGATGTTGGGCAGATTGTTTAATGTCTCCGAGCCTCACCATCTGCATATATAAAATGGAGATGGTTGCAGTACCTATGTGGATGTGTAATGTTGTAAGGCACTTCAAAAACTTGGCCTATAATCAAACTCAGTCGATGGGGTTATTATGTGACAAGTGGTCCTGTAATAAATGAAAATGCATTTTATTATTTAAATTGCAGTCAGAATGATTGCTCCTGGTTAAGATAATCTCTTACTTCTCTGACAGATTTTTCACCAAGAGATCTTTACATCAGCTAAACAGCAGACTTGGACAAATGAGTCCAAAACTCATATGACCTTAAAGGCAGGATTGACATTTGCTGCAGCTGCCCTAGGTCTTCCCTAATGCCACCGGTTCTACACTTGCTCGGTGTCCAACCTAGGCAGGTTTGGAACCATTCAAAATATCACCCTAGGGGCAAAGAATGACATGATTAACCCAGCTCCTAGCATAAGCAGTCTTTTACTGGTCATAAGATTCGGCCTTACATGCTCCAGGAGCAGTTGTAAATAGACCTGGAAAACTTAGCTGTTGCCCTCTTATAGCCTCTGAATCAACCTATACTTAAGAAAACAAGACAGAAATGAATAACAAGACAGAAGGAGATGTACTCCTTCATATCCAAGGAGTACCTCTTATGGGCAAATAGACCTCTGAGTTCGACAATCCTCACTGCAGTTCCCAAGGAAATCAGCATTGCTATTATTATTTTATAGGCAGAAAACCCAAGGCACCAAGGGATTAAATAATTGGTATTGGAATGAGATTTTTACTAACTCCATAGAAAATTGACCTAAAACTTAAACATGGATAAACCACATTCTTTATTTAAACAATATTTTATAGTCTATGATGAAAGAATACTTAGAGATGGAATTTCCAGATTGGCTGCTCGTGAACTCACAGAAAAATTACACAACTTTCCGTTCGTTCAGCAAACATGTATTCACTGCATACCAAGTACTAGGCACTCTGATAGGTGCTGGGGAGATCAACTCACATGAAACTATTACCTCCCCTCAAGGAAATCAGAAGGGGACACACATGTAAAGAAATAGAATAAAATGGTATTGATACTGTGATACTGACAAAAATATTTCTGCATTATGATAGGGGCCAAGAGAGGGGGTGAGTCCTGCAAGATTACTCTGTTTGTTTTGCCCTGGGTAGGCTTGGCAACAGGAAGAGACCGCCAAACCCTAAAAGAGTTGCAATACTTGCCAAGTTTATACCCACAAATTAGCAAATGTAATATATTTCCAAGTGCTGGAAGTCATGAGTGCATTTACATAGAGAATGTTGTCTTTAATGTTTAGGATCTAAATTAAGATATTATTTTCCAATTAATCCTAAAAAAACTAGGCTATTGAGTTTCCTAAAATCCGACCTTTAGATAATAATTCCTTGATCCTCACTATCTTGCCAAAATAGAGACTTACCAAAGGGAGGGCCCCAAATCAACCCAGGGGTTTAATGGTTGGAAAGAAGGTGGAGTCCCAGGCACTGCCAAAATGAGACACTGCTTTCAACCCATTTATGTGCTCTCTTCTTGAAACACTCCATTGTATTGACTTTAGAATCATCCCATTTTCTTGTTTTCCCTCTAATGTGCTAGTACTCCTGCCTGGTCTCCTTTACTGATCCCTTGTCTTCTACCTTTAAAAAAGATTTTTTTTCTAATATTTTCACTATGCTTTCTTCCTGGATATTTCCATATTCTGCCATGACTTCTGTTACAGTGTACAAGTCAATCACTTTGACCTTTCTCCAGTGTAGACCTTTCCTCTCTCATCCAGACACATAGGTCCAACTCTAAACTTGATATGTCACTTGTGCTCCTCTGTCAAAACTGACATAGGATGGAAGCTCGTGGAATTTCCCCTCAAACTCCCTCCCTGTTGGGTGTTTTCTACCTTGGGAAGTCTTATCCACCTAATTCAGGGGTTCTCTAACCTGGCTTCACATTTGAAATCTCTGAGCAGCATAGAAACCATACCAATGCCTGGGCCCCCTGCTTAACCAGTTTAATTGGAATCTGGGGGATGAGAGCCTTCAGGAGAGTTTAATGAGCAGCCAGGTTAAGAATCACTGAACTGTTTGCTCAATTGGAAGTCTATGAGTTATCTGGACCCTTCCCTTTTCATTATCCTCTAATAGTCAGCCATGTGCTGATATTTTGTCTACCAAAGCTCTTGACTTTGTCTACTCTTTTCCATCATTAAAGCCACCACCCCAAACCAAGACATCTTCTCTTACCTGAAATAACCTCCCAGCTGTTCTCCTTGCCTCTGTTCTTGTTCCCATCCACACCATTATGCACATGCAGTCAGGGTGACCAAAAAGACAAATCTGATTACATCACTCTGTTGCTTAAAATATTGCACTGGCTTTCTACTTGCTCTTAAAATAAGAACCTGGAGTTCCCGTCCTGGTCCAGCGGAAATGAATCCGACTAGGAACCATGAGGTGGTGGGTTTGATCCCTGGCCTTGCTCAGTGGGTTAGGGATCTGGCGTTGCCTTGAGCTGTGGTGTAGGTGTAGAAGACTTGGCTTGGATCCTGAGTTGCTGTGGCTGTGGTGTGGGCCAGCAGCTGCAGCTCCAATTGGACCCTTAGCCTGGGAACCTCCATATGCCACTAATGCGGTGCTGAAAAGACCAGAAAAAAAAAAAAAAAAAAGGCCCAGATCTTTGTGTCCTTTAGAGATGTGGATATAGGACTATAGACTTTTTGTTTTTGTCTCATCAGCACACTTAGCAATCTCTAGTCTTTTGATATGATGTATTCCTGATCACCAGCACACGGGGTGGGCTTTTGATCTGGTTTTCCTTCCAGGATGGCTTTGATGATTCAAGCCTACTAGGTTAGCCAGAGTCCTCTTTCCTTACAATTTCTGGAGCTAGAGTAGAGGCAGCCTTGACTTGAATTCATAGTGAAGGGGTATGGATTCAGAGCCCTTGGGGAACATATTTCCTCCTTCCCAACTCATAGACTCAAATCCAGTACTCCTGGAAAATAGGGAAAAATCCTATGAATAACTAGTTATTTGAGTATTATTTTGTTTACTCTCTCTCTTTCCTGCTCACTGTTAATTGCATGGGGGCAGTTGCCATGCTTGTTTCATTCAGTGCAGCATCTTAATTTCCTAGCACAAAAGAAGTCATCATTCTTTGATGGCTTAAATAAATGAATGCCTAGTCTTAGAGATATCCACTGCAATAAAGATCAGATTAAGCAAACAGGTGTCAAGGGATTGTTTATGAATCTATTTAACCAAATCACTGTGCTGACTCAGCACAGGGGCCTGAAATGGGGGTATGTATGATATGTGAAGGCCTAGCCTCGTACCTTGGTAAAATCGGGGATTTCTTTAGCTTGCTCTTACCAGGAAATGTTCCTCTGGAATTTAAGGCTCTTCTTCCCTAGTAAGGAAAAATTTCTGTCCCAAACCACCCCAGAATGAGATAGTTACTGTGGGCTGTTTTATTTTATAATCTGACATCAAAATGGAAAGGGAGAGTATGCTTTTTAAGCTCTTTAAAATGAACTTCTATTGAAAATAGCTGTTGAGACACATCCATAAAATAAGCTGCTAAGGAATGAAAAGTGATGGTAGAGTTATAGAAACATTTTATAGTGTTGTAGCTAGAAATACTGTGCAACATGGAGATCAGTCTATTCCTTAGAAATTTAGTAGGGATGTGCATAGATCTCTATGACTTTTGCTTCATAATTTAATTCACTAAGGTTCTTGATGTTTGCATGTAGTCATTTGATTCAGTGATATTGAGGTGGAAATATTTTTATATAGTCTGAAAAATAAATCCTGAAAGTTTGTGTTTTAATTATGAGTAATACATGAATCAGATTTGTCTAGTTTTTGAACTCCACTTCATCTCCAGCCTATACTTCCTGGGGTAGGGATTTAAGGATAAGATGAAATCAGGGATGGCTTATTATCAAGGTTGGGAGAGGGATGGTGTGGGAATATGGTTCCAAATGGCTGATAAACTACATGGAAAAAGCAGTCATAATCTCACTAAACCTGCCAATCTCAGAAACAGCCACTCATCATTCTAGGTCAGGAGGCTGCTCTTTTTCTGAGAAATCACTTGCTTCATCTGTATCTTAATATCTTGGATTTATTTCTAAATGACAGTTGTCATTATCATTGCTTTTAATCAGTACATAGATGTATTCATTTAATTGAGGTACTCTGTCTTTTCACTTGAAAACCTATAAAGACGAACATATTTAAATTGACTTATTGATTCTATAACCCTATTTGAGTGGGTCTGTATTATTCAGTGGGCAAGGTGGAGGTTGGAATAGGAAGAGTATATTTTGCAGCAAAATAGGATTTCATATTCTCCAGATTAACAGAAAACACCCAGTTGAGTTTCTAATAGTTTTTTCAGCAGTTCATTAGGTATAGATTTCTTACTAATTGCTAAGCTCTTTCAAAATGGAGGTTGGGGAAACAGGCTATCAATTCCAGTGGACTTAAAAAAATTCATACAATTTTTTTCTGTTTTAAAAATTATTCATACAGAGTGATATATTCTATATTCAAATCATACAGAAATAAAATTTTAAAAGAGGAAAATTTTCCATGATTAAGTTTGAGGTGAGGGATGGAGTAAAAGTCAGGATCAAGGCATAAACTTGATTCACTACAAAATGTTGAAGCATAAACTAAAAGGCCTTCCCGTGTCTGTGGGCCCCTTCAAAAGCCCTGGGAGGGCCTTAGTAATATGTAGATATAGTCATTTGCTTTTATAAAATTGGTAAAAGTAAAATATTTTAACTTTAGTTAATGAAGGCTGATTTCTGTTTTTCATTCTCACCTTCTCTGTTTTTCCTCTTGTTTAAAATGGGGTTGTCACAGGCCTTTTGGAGAAATAGGCTACAGAAAAGTTGAGTTGTGGATCCATTTATGTTTAGGTCTGAGAGATATATTTACCTTGTTTGTGGTCACATCCATGTAGAACTATTCAGCTAGCTTCTTTGGTATAGAAATTACTTCGAGGCCCACTCCTACCATCTATGGCTTTGATTCAACAGCATATGACACAAAGTTATAAGGCCAGAGCTTGCATAGTGACAGGAGAGTGAGCTGTAGTTTCTAACATTGCAAGGTTGTGAGTGTAGAGAAGAAACATGGTTTGAAATACACGGAGCCAGAAGCCAGTCTGGAAAAGTCTTCCAGTCATTAGGCATACAAAACTGAAAGTGAATCATTCAGTCCTCATCAGCGCCTCATCAATATGCTGTACAACAGAAATTGACACAACACTGTAAATCAGCTATACTCTAATAAAAATAAAAACCCAGAAGTTCTTTGTTGTTAGAAATATACTTGATAATGTATTTGATACATTTAGAAATATTTCAGAAATCTTTCAAAAGGGAACTGATCAAAATTACTGTGTGTGTAGGACACACATATGTAGCAGTACAACAAGCTTTGTAGTACTATATGTCTTTGTAAAGTTACCTGTTTTATGAATCTCAAGGTATTACTGAATTACACGGATGTATTCAGAAATATTTACATTTCTTACTTAAAATTAAATACTGACATCAACAGTGATAACATAAATCTTATTATAACAAGTTCATTTATGAGTTAAGTTGTGTCCATTCAAAGAGCATTTAAGATTGTTCACTGCATAAGAAAACTTGAGATGCCCTGAAATCTTGTAGCTCACATATCAAAGAAACTTTAATATATGAAAGTTTGTAGTTTTTCATTATTTGACAATAATCCTAAGAATGTATGTGTATTTGCCAGTAACAAATTATAATGCTGAACTATCAGTAACTATCAACAACTTTTCTGAACTATCAGTAATTAAAAACAAATTTTGATGATGCTGGAAAATAGGACTTTCTGTTCTAAGGACTGATATTACAAAATCATTGACATATGAATGGATGGTCAAGAAGTATACAGTCAAAAAACATAGGAAAGGGTTCCTTAGAGGTCTGCTAGGTGGTTAATACAAACTATTTTTTTTTTCTGTTTTTTTTTTTTTGATGTTTGCACTTTCACAGATTTTTTAGATTTGTAGTTTGCTGTATTTTTTTTATCCTCATATTAAATAAATACTAATTTTCATAATAAACTTATTCTTTTCCTTCAGATATAAGACTTAGGCCCCATAATACCCGAATCCAACACCAGTAGGGAATATCTCTTTTATGTTTTTGAAAAGATGGTGATTTTACATGTTGAAAGGTGGTTTGACATCAAATGGCTGCATCAAAGTGTTGGGTTAAAACATCCTGCTTTGAACCAAGCCCATCCCAAGGTGGGGCCGAAGCATTGCTGGCTCATGCTTCACGTGCACAAATTAAGGCTTTGCTGTTATCTCCAAGTGGGGGTATACCTACAGTTACCAGGACATGACAAATTGAAAACAGAAGTTATTCATTACTCACCTTTCTGCGTCATTGGACCGGTCATCAGACCACATTCCCTGGGGTGCACTTTGAATTGATATTAAAGAAATTATCTTATGCATAGTACAATTAAAGTGTGTTGGATTTTTTTCCTCTTAAAGGCATTAATTTGTTAAATGAAAAACATATAAAATAGGCCACATTTTCTGTAACTTTGCTTTAACCTTGGGAAAGTTCTGCCAACTTCTGGTCCTGGCTTTTGGGCCATGAAAGCTGTGCTTGAACTTGATTTTTTCCTTAGTGTTTGGCACATAGTAAGCCTTCAAAAATTTTTTACGTCCCTTCTTCCTTTATTATTTGTCTTGGGGGACATTTTTTTTTTAATTTGTCAGGTATGAGGAAATTTTTAAGAAAAGAAAACATACCCAACACATTCCAGTTGCATTACCAAATGACTGCCTTTATTAAGCTGTCTAGGGTGACAGAGTCCAGGTCTATGATAGCATAGCACCTAGGAACTGTCTACAACCAGCATGATTTTTCGTTGTTTCACACAGGATTACAGCTAATCAACTACAGCAAACTAGAATGAAATGTATTTGTCTAAAGACTGATGTCTAACTGAATGATGATGTACTTGAGCTCTAGTCCTTATCCTGTGGACAGAATAGTAACAATTACTATTACTACTAATAATAAAAACACCAAATTGTAACTCCCCATTGGCATATAGGGCCATTCCACATTTATCACCTCATGAAATCCTTTTATGAACCTTAGAAGGCGAGTAATGACCTTTACTTTAATTGTAGAGAGAAAAATGCTAGTGAGCCCTTGGGAGGCTATGGCTTTGCAAAAGATTGTATCTGTTTACTAAATATTTATATAGCATTTCATACTAATCACGTTACCCAGGTGGCAAAGAGGCAGAGCGGGGTTAGGCAGCTTGCTGATTGAACTCGAGCAGTCTGGCTCCCAAGTCTGCTACCCCATGGAAGGGTAATGGAGTCAATTTTTTATGAAGCATCCAGGTGGAATGTCTCATATCAGTGGGATGTAAATAAAGCCAAATTGGGGGTTTATTAGTTGTGTAGACTGCAATTGATGATTTTTCATCACTTTTTTGGATCTGTTTTACACCAGATGATGATGTTTCTGTTTATGCTCTCAATTCAGATAAACTTTGTGTTGTAGTACTTGGCTTTACAGTCTCCTCGTCCTTCATGGATTTCCTTGGGACTAGATGGATTGAAATCACAATACCCTTTCATTTATTTATTGAGATTTATTGAAATTATTTATTTATTGGAATTAAAATACTGCTGCTATTTAGATAGCACTGAATACTGTAATGATAATAATAGTAAAATAGTATTAAAATATTATAATTACTAATAACCATTAAAAAACATATATGCAGTAAACCAAAATTTTACATTACTAAAAATTATACTAAAAGTATAACAAGTCCATATAGAATATCAAAATTTCTTTGATCCTGGTTTTATTCATTTTTGAAGGGAATTGTCCTCTCATCTTATCTTGGATTATAATAACTGTATATAAAAATGTACAGATGGCCAATAAGCACGTGAAAAAATGCTCAATGTCCCTGATTATTAGAGAAATGCAAATGAAAACTACTATGAGGTACCACCTCACACCTATCAGAATGGCTGTCATTAGTAAGTCCACAAATAACGAATGCTAGAGAGGGTGTGGAGAAAAGGGTACCCTCCTACACTGTTGGTGGGAATGTCAGTACAACCACTATGGAAAACAGTATGGAGGTACCTTAGAAAACTAAATATAGAACTACCCTATGACCCAGCAATCCCACTCTTGGGCATATATCCAGACAAAACTTTCCTTGAAAAAGACACATGCACCCATATGTTCATTGTGGCACTATCCACAATAGCCAAGACATGGAAACAACCCAAATGTCCATTGACAGATGAATGGATTAAGATGTGGTATATGTACACAATGGAATACTACTCAGCCATAAAAAAGAACAAGATAATGCCATTTGCAGCAATATGGATGGAACTAGGGACTCTCATAACTAAGCGAAGTCAGTCAGTCAGAAAGACAAATACCATATGATATCCCTTATATCTGGAATCTAATATATGGCAGAAATAAACCTTTCCACAGAAAATAAATTCATGGACTTGGGGAACAGACTTGTGATTACCAAGGGGGAGGGAGGGAATGGGATGGCCTTGGAATTTGGGGTTAATAGATGCAAGCTCTTGCCTTTGGAATGGATAAGCAATGGGATCCTGCTGTATAGCACTGTGAACTATATCTAGTCACTTATGATGGAGTATAATGTGAGAAAAAGAATATAAATATATGTATGTGTGACTGGGTCATATTGCTGTACAGTAGACAATTGTCAGAACACTGTAAACCAGCTGTAATGGAAAAAATAAAAATCATTAAAAAAATAAAATCAGATGCTACACACACACACACACACACACACACACACGATATAGTTCACAGCTATATTCCTAATGTTAGTATACCAAAACATCAATGTCGAACTAGTTTTAAAATTATTGCTTTAACTTAATCAGCAAAAAATACCATACTGGTTATGAATTAAAAGGGAGACATTAGTTTGCTCTTGCCAAGGGTTCTTTTTGTTCAGTATTATACCAGAGCAGCATAAATGGTAATGAAGAAAAGACGTGGTTTCAGCTCTGGAAGGATTTATACTCTGGGGAAGCATTGGCCCTATAAACAGATGACTATAAATAAGACAGCATGTACAGGACTCTAAGCAGCACAGATGACATACACTGGAATCAATGACCAGAGAGGAAAACACATGCAGTCTGTTTCTGCATCAGCCAGTGGGAAACCCCAAACTGATGCCCAGTTCTTAATTTGCTTGAAATAATACTGCAGTAGTTAATACAGTCACTTAGAATGATTATACAAGAACTTCTGCTGCACCTTTAAGTCACTCCTAAGTTTACAAAGCAAACATACCTGGAGTTTAAGGATTTGCATGAGATATGATGAAATTTCACCATTGTTCTAATGTGTTTTTCCATTTGCCATCCTAATTATCTGAGTTCTTTATTTATAATTCTTCTTTCATTTCAATATCTTTTCCTTCATATCTTCTGTTGTAGTTTTAAGTCCTTGTCCTTTATATATAAATAAGTCATTTCATGTCATTCAGCTACAGTTAGTCCTTGAATAAGACTCCTGGTTGGAAAGGATTAACCAAGCAAATGACTTGCTCCTCTCACTCTTCTGGTATTTAATCTATTTTAGTTCGATTGTGTGGTACTTGCAGAAATGCATGGAATTATATAATCTATTAATTGCTTCTCATGAAGAAAATTAATAGAATATACTACTGAATCAGGTGGAATTATAAAATCTAATTGGGACAGAGACTCTTTCTTTGCTTGAGAATATTTAGGGGGTTAATGTTTTTGTATTAAAATGGAATTATATGCTTAAATTGTTTATGCTTTTGTCTGTCAGCATGGAGTCTTGATTATGAATGCATTCAAGCATTATGAATTTTGTGCTGGCTATTTTCCCAACTCTCCTAATACATGTGAACATGGGATATTTGCTAGTAATAATAATTTCAGATAGGTTTTCTAAATTTCTCCATCAAATAACAGACTGAATTAACTGCCTAACTTAAATATTGAGGCAAAATCCTACATTTTAATGCCTCTTCCTGTTTAAAATTATTCCACACATGTCCTACAGTGAAATGCTTTGTCCTTTTTCATTCCTGTTCTAGTGTCCTTGCTTCTTTAAAAAATGCAGCCCCTCCTCCGCTCCTCCCCAGCTTAGTTTAGGGAATAAGCCTCTGTTCTTGTTTTTTTTTTTTTTTTTCCTATTTTTCAGAAATCAGATTACAGTTTGATTTTCTCCTTATGCCTCTAAACTGTATTGTTTCTAGCTCCACTTAGTTTTTGTTTAACCTCTTTCTTTCCCTAGTACATTAGTCCTGCCCATGGTTAAGGATCAGTCTTCTTTCCTTCATCCCAATTCTCTTATTATCCATGTCCTATGTTCACAAAAATCAGTCCATGCTGAAGTGTAAGTTGGTGACAACATCAGTGGCCTTTGAATTACATGTTACTCTCAGGACTTTTTTTCTGAAGTGATGAAAATCCAATTTAAACAGGCTTGGGGGGGGGGAGAGAGACATAGAGCGAGGTAGAGAGAATATGAATAAGAATTACTGGGTCACATATCTGGAAAGAGTAGGGTGGAAATTTTGACATGGCAGGATCCAGAGGTACAAATAACACAGCCAACTTCCCCCATGAGGTGTGCCCTGGAAAATACAGCTAATCCCTGGCAAATCTCATCCCAGCAAGAGATCTTTTCTGCTCTTCCAGTGCAGACTCTCAGATTGGTCGATTTCTTTCTTTCTTTTTTTTTTTTTTTTGGCTTTTAAGGGCCACACCAGAGACATAATGGAAGTTCCCGGGCTAGATGTCGAATCAGGGCTGTAGCTGCCAGCCTACACCACAGCCACAGCAATTCGGGATCTAAGCTGTGTCTGCAACCTACACCACAGCTCATGGCAACGCAGTATCCTTGAACCACTGAGAGAGGCTGGGGATTGGCTAGGGATCGAAACTGCGACCTCATGGATACTAGTCAGATTGGTTTCCACTGCTCCACAATGGGAACTCCCTGATCAATTTTTTGATTGGATCAATTCAGATCACTTGCCATCCCTGAACCAATGATTTGTCACTAGAGACAGGGCATATGTTAACTGAGCAAGCCTGGGTCATGTGTCCATTCTTGGAATCTGGGAATGAGGGTTAACCCTGTCAGAAACACAAGGATTTTGGTGGGGAGAAGTGGTACTCAAATGAAAATCAGACTGCGTGCTAGTACAGAAGAGGGAATGTAGAGTTCCTGTCATGGTGCAGTGGAAACAAATCTGACTAGGAACCACGAGGTTGCAGGTTTGATTCTGGTCTCGCTCAGTGGATTAAGGATCTGGCATTGCTGTGAGCTGTGATGTAGGTCACAGATGTGGCTGAGATCCTGCGTGGCTGTGGCTGTGGAGTAGACCAGCAGCTATAGCTCTGATTGGACCCCTAGCCTGGGAACCTCCATATGCTGCAGGTGCCGCCCTAAACAGCAAAAAAAAAAAAAAAAAAAAAAAAAAAAGAGAGAAGAAGAGGGAATGCGTGCTGGCCAGGCAAACACAACAGGTGTTCATTATGATATCCTTCCCAGGCTGGCTGTGATCCTTTCAGAGCTCTGGTTTCTGTATTTAGATTTTGAACTCAACATACCTCTATCACGGATACTGTAGAATATGGTGCTTTCATTTAACACTAACAGCAAATCATTACTTCAGAGTAACAGAACAATTGTTTAGATTTCCCCATTGCTGTAAATTTAGCAGGAAATAAATATCTGCCATTTATTTATCTCTATGGTTACTAATAACAGCTTGGGGCAGGAAGAAATGTTCTTAGCAGAATAGGTGATAGGATACATTGCTGACCCCACATTCCCAAGCCCTAATGCCTGTGTGTATCCTTTGGTCTCAGAATTTCATTCCAGGGCATGCTTGGTGCAGTTATGGCTCATCTCTGTCCATAGAGGCTATGCTGGGTGCCTCACAATTTGGATTCTGCCAGTGTGACTATGACAGAATTTATTGTTTGATGTGCCATGTGACTTACTAGCTGTGTGGTTTTGTTCAGGACCTAAAGTCTTAATAAATTCCTTCTTCATAGGGTGATCATAAGGGTCATTTGAGTTAATGTGAAAGTGGCCTCTTCCATAGACAGTTGTTGGTAAGTAGAGGTAATCCCTGGAAACACGTTGTCGGGGGACCAGATTCCTTCTTGGACCTCTGACTCTGCCCTTTTAGAATTTCCCTCTGTTTCATTTCCTCCTTGTGTCTGTTCACCTGTTCACATTTAATGAAATATTTCCTTTCCTCTCCAGAACACATATCATGACATATACCCTCTTAACAAAATTTTAGTTATACACTATATTAGCATTGGCTATAGGTGAATTCTTCATCATGAGTTTCTCATAATTTCTCTTGCATTTATTGAGGGCTTACTATATGCCTGAGCATCTTAGATTGTTAATTATTTGAGCCTCACAGCAAGACTATAGGTAGATATTTATAGTTTTTATTTAACAGATGGGGAAACTAAGGCTTAGAGAGATTGAGCAAAAGAAGGGGGCAAAGTGACAAACCTATGGAGACAGGCCTGAAACTCGGGTCAGCATCAGTTGAACACCCTTGTTCTCATCCAGTAAGCAGTTCAGAAACTTCGGTGTGCATGAGACTCACCTGCAGTGCATATTTCTGCACCTTTCCTTCAAAGGTTTTGAGGTAATAGTGCTGGAGCAGGTCAGAGAAATAGGCATTTTTAGCAAGATCTCTAGGTGATTCTCCCACAGGTGGTCCACAAACCACAGATCTACTGGTGGGCCTCAGATGACCGACTTCCCTTGCTGTGGTTTCTCACCAATCCTGGCTTCTTTGGTGGAAGAAGGAATCTGAGCTGCTACCTGAAGGTTCTGCCATCTGCCCTGCTGCCAGGCACACATTTGTCCTTTCCTGGTGTCCTGCTTTTTCTAACAATTCTTTAACCCTTGAGTACTCAAGCTAAACTGATCCTCTTTGAGCCATTAGCACTTGAATTTATGTTGAGAGTGCCAATATTCACCTTGTACCTATGAGTACCTGCTATGCACTATGCTTATAAGGGGAACTTAACAAATGGTCATTGATTACTTTTCTATTGTGTAAATTTCCATTTAGTCTTCTCTAATTTGTATGTTCCATTTCCCTCAACTAGGTTGTAAGATGCTTAAGAAAAGAGACTGGTCTTCCATTGTCTCTGTATTACCAAGATCTCTTCATACATGCTCAGCAAAGACTCTTGACTCTTTCAAATATAATAGATGTGTAATACATGTTACTGAGTGAATTAACCATTCAAAAGTGTTGGTTACCACTATTTTTCTTAGGCGATGAGATTTTCATGACTGGAAATCTTTTGAATATTTATACTTGGTTTTCCACCTTAAACATTTAGAGGGGAGGGAAAAAAATAACTCCCTTTTAGCCTCAGAAGTAAAATATTTAACTACTCAACATTCTTTGTTTTGCATAAAGAAATGTTTAACCAAGATTCCTTGGGTTGCAGTCAGATGGCCAAACTTTTAAAAACAAATGTGCATACACAGATATGCAGGAGGGATTTACCTCAAAATGCAGCTGCTTATAGATTATGTCTGCTTTTTTTTTTTTTTGTAGAAGCTCAGGTTTTTTCCTAAAGCTTGGATCTACTGGAATAAATGGTTTGTCCTTTGGCATCAAAATCCTCATCAGAGACAATTGTTGAGATTCCCCAAAATTCAGTTACAGCAGTGGGGATTAGAAATGGAACTTTTAAGATAAAATGCCTGATGTGTAACATGATGACTAGAGTTGAAAACACTGTATTATAACAATTGATATTATTAAAATTTGCTAAAAGAGTAGAACTTAAATGTTTTCATTAAAAAAGTGAATATGTGAGGTGATGAATGTGTTAATTTGGATGTGTAAATATCACAATGTATATGTATATCAAGTCATCATTGTGCTCTTTAAATATCTTAGTTTCATTTGTCATTTATACCCCCAGTAAAGCTGAAAATAACTAAATAAAAATAAGATAAAATGGCTGCCTTCAAGGAGTCTACAATTTAATTGGAGTAACAATGAAGGTGCATGCCAGAGAGTTGATGGTAAAAGATTATTGTGTTAGTTTCCAGAATATTAAAGATTATCTAGTTCAGACCTCTCACTTTTCAGATATAGGAGTTGGAACAAGAGATACAGCTATTTGGCAAGGTCATAAAGAATGTTAAGTACATAGACCGAACCAGAGCCCTGATCCCTTTTCTCCTATTGATGAGCCTTTTCCAAATCAGAGTAAAACCTAAACTTCTCAGGAAAAAAAAAGCTTGGATTTTTTTTTTTTTTAACCAGAGCATTAGCAACATAACCACAAGGCTTGTCAGACTAGAGAACTAGTAGTTGTATCAAAGAGTGAATATCATGAGACTGCAGCTGGGAAGCTAATTAGCCTGGGGATGAGTGTGTGAGTCATAAGTTTCAACTAGGGAGGCAGAAGACAGGGTCTAGAGCAGTGCTGGCCAGTAAAAATATGATGTGAGCCACAAATACAAGCCACATGTGTAATTTAAAATTTTCTGGTAGCCACAATAAAAATAAGAAACAGGTGGCATTAATTTTAATAAATTTATTTAACCCAGTATCTTTAAAATATTATCATTTCAACATTATTTAATATGAAAAATAAGATATTTTAATTTGCTTTTGTGTATTAACTCGTTGAGATCTATTGTGTACTTTATGCTGACAGCACATCTCAACTAAAGTAGCTACAATTGGCTAGTGGTTTCTCTGTTGGACGGTGTAGGACTAGAGCATTCTCACTGATGAGAAAGATTGAGAGAGTAGCATAATGCCAAGCAGACTGACTTGATAGGAGGATCTCCTAGAGAATGCCTGTCAAACTTTAATATGCATAGAACTCACCTGGGGATCTGATTAACATGCATATTCTAATTCACTAGGTCTATGATTCTGGGGTAGGTCTAGGGTTCTGTGTTTCTAAAAACCTTTGAGGTAATGTTGATACATCTGGTCTGTGACCCACATTTTGAGTAGCCAGGTGAATTTAGGAGATCAGCCATGGTGGAGAGAAAAAAACCCAATGATATTGTGAGCAAATCAGGATTTTATCAGCAGGGGGAAATGTTTTTCCCCCACTGAATTCCTTAGCCCATGAAATGGGAACTTCTACCAACTCTTCTGTTTTTTCAGAAAAGTAGAAGAAACTATGTATGCTGAGGAGTGCTTCAAGGGGGAAGAAGAGAACAGAACTACTGGTAGAAATTCCTATTTCACATCATGAAAGTAATATGTCTTTTAATTTACATGGGACTTATTTAATGTATTTCAAAACGTTTTATGATTTGCTCCATAAAGTTCTTGAATATAACTTGATAGATTTATTTTTAGCAGAATTTATCATTTTTGTTGCTGTAGTAAATAACAATTTAGAAAATTACATGGTTTTTCTCAATTTGTTGCTGATGTTTAGAAATACAGTTGATTTTGACTTTGTATCTAGAAGACTCACTAAACTTTCTTACTAATATTCATAATTTATTTGGATTTATTTTTTGATTTTCCAAGTAGAAAATAATCACCTACAGGTCTTTTTTTCTTTCTAATCTTAATCCCTTATTTCTTTTTTCTTGTCATATTGCACTGCCTAGGTTTTTCACTGAATTCTTGAGTTAATAAGGTGAGAGTGGGTATATTTATGTTGGTTTTAAAAGCTTTAATATTCACTGTAAATATGTGATTTGTTTTATATATATATAAATATATAATATGTATATTATTTATATATTAAATATATATATGTGTATATATATATATCTCAGATGTCCTTTATAAGTTTAAGGGCATTTTATTCTATTCTTGGTTTTTTCCTTGAATTATGAAAATCTATGCTAAATTATATCAAATACTTTTTTTGCATGTATTGAGTTGATCATATCTTCTTCTAAGCTATTAGTGTGGTAAATTATATTAATACATTTTCTAATACTGAACCAACTTTTCATGTCTAGAATAAACCCTACTTAGTTATGAGATATTATACTTTGTATGCATTGCCACACTGGGATGCTAATATTTTGCCTGAAATTTTTTATTTTTGTGTATTACTGAGATTGGCCTGTGATAGTCCATTTTTTATATTTTCCTTACCTATCTTAATGTCACAGGTTTAGCTTATATAATGAGGTATAGTTTATTCAATGAGTGAGATTTTCCTGTTTTGAAATTCTTAAAAAAATTTGTCTATGTTTATAATGAACTATTCTTTGAATGTTGGAAGAAGCTTTCTAGTAAAGTTTCCTGTAAAAAGCATAATGTTTTCATTTTGAGAAAATATATATCTACAAATTTAATTTATTCAATTTTTATAGAATTATACTTTTTTTCTATTTCCTCATGAGTTGGTTTTGATGGTTTGTATTTCTTTAGTAACATACTATATTTTATCGGTTTTCAATTTTTATGGCATAAAGTTCATTTCTTTTGTTATTATTTCCCTGAATTAGCTAAAGTTTCCCTATTTTCATTTCTAATATTGTTCACTTAGACTTTACTTCTTTTTTTTTGATTAATATTCTCAAGATTTTGTTAGTTTCATGAGTTTTTTTTTAAAAGGACCAACTTTTGTTAGTTTTATCAAAGCACCAAATTTTGTTAATTTAGTTGTTTTCTATTTCATTAATTTCTATTCCTGTCTTTGTATTCTCTTTTTTTTTTTGCTTTCTTTGAGTATATTTTTGTTTTCTTTTTTTAACTTCATAATTTTTTTCTCTATACGTCATTTTAAGGCAATACATTTTCCTCTAGGTACCATTTTAGTTTGTCCCATATTTTTAGCTTTTAGTTTTCTAATTTGCACTGTGTTTTGTATCTTTGATCCATGAATTATTTAGAAGTGTTTTAAAATTTCCAAATGTATGAAGTTTTATTAACTATCTTTTCATAACTATTTCTAACATTGTTTTCATTGTGGGAAATGTGAGAGGGCTCATGAGGCCAATCCTTTAATGATTTGTAGAGGCTTGCAGCAGCTTGTAGGTGATTTTAAAAAATGCTTCAAATGTGCATGAAAATAATTGTCTCCAAAATTTGGGCTTATTATTCTATAAAAGCTTATTTCAAATCCTTGCTTATTTAATTTCTGCTTCATGTATCAATTACTGAGAGGGGTACCTTAAAAATTGTCTACTGTAATGATGGATTTATTAAATTTCCTTGTAGTTTTGCCTATTTTAAAAAATATTTTAAAGGCTGTATTAGTAGATACAATCAAGTTTAGAATTAATTTCATATTGTGCTGCAATTTTATAATTCAGTAACCTTTTAATCTTCATTAATGCTTTTTGCCTTAAATCTATTTTTTCTAGTATCAATATAGCTATAGAAATCTTTTTGGGGGAAGATATATGTGTTCACCTTGTATATCTTCTTCCATCCTCTAAACAGTCCTGTGTCCTAATGTTTGCAAGTATGTCTTGTAAATAGTATCTAGCTAGAATTCCTATTTTATCTGGACTAACAAGCTTTTTCCTCTGTAAATAGATTAAAACTGGAGAGTTTTTGTCTTTTTGCCTTTTCTAGGGCTGCTCCCGCAGCATATGGAGGTTCCCAGGCTAGGGGTCTAATCAGAGCTATGCCGCTGGCCTACACCATAGCCACTGGCCTACACTACAGCCACAGCAACTCCAGATCTGAGCCATGTCTGCCACCCACACCACAACTCATAGCAACGCCGGATCCTTAACCCAATGAGTGAGGCTAGGTATTGAACCCGCAACCCCATGGTTCCTAGGCAGATTCGTTAACCACTGAGCCACGATGGGAACTCCTAAAACTGGAAAGTTTTAATCTATTTACAGGTATTTGTTTACTAATGTATTTGTTATTTTTTTCTATTATACTTTTTTCACCCCTTTTACTTGTATTTTTTTCCTGCCTCATCTGTATTATTTTTCTTTTTATTCCCATTCCATATCCTCCTTCTACTGGGTTAGAACACTTAAATTCTAAAGTGTATACATTTACTAGTCATCTTTAAAATTTTAATATAGTCATTTGACTTGTCAAAGCCTATAGTTACTCAGCTTTTTTTTCATCCACCCAAATTATACAAAGACCTTAGAATGCTATAATCACCATCCTCCCTATTTATGCTCTGTTTTTCCAGTATCTTTTAGTTCTAGCCCTACAAATAAAATGCTTATTACTGCTGAACATAATGTTACTTTAATTACTTCAGATAAGCATTTTTTTTTCTTTTTTAGGGCCATACCTGCAGCATATGGAGGTTCCCAGGCTAGGGGTTAAATTGGAGCTGTAGCTGGCAGCCTGTGCCAGGGCCACAGCAATGCAGGATCTGAGCCGCGTATCCAACCTACACCATAGCCATGGCAAAGCCAGATACTTAACCCACTGAGAGAGGCCAGGGGCTGAACCCCGATCCTCAGGGATGCTAGTTGGGTTTGTAACCTGCTGAGCTACAAAAGGAACTCCTAGATAAGCATTTCTTTCTTTTTTTTTTTTTTTTTGTCTTTTTGCTATTTCTTGGGCCTCTCCCATGGCATATGGAGGTTCCCAGGCTAGGGGTCTAATCGGAGCTGTAGCCACTGGCCTACACCAGAGCCATAGCAATGCGGGATTGGAGCTGCGTCTGCAGCCTACACCACAGCTCATGGCAATGCCAGATCGTTAACCCCCTGAGCAAGGGCAGGGACCGAACCCGCAACCTCATGGTTCCTAGTCAGATTCGTTAACCACTGCGCCACGACGGGAACTCCCAGGTAAGCATTTCTTAACATCAGAGTTATTGGCATTTTGAGCCAGGTAAATGTCTGCTATGAGGAGCTGTCCTGTACATTGAAGGATATTTAGCAGCATCCTTGGTCTCTATACACTAGATGCCAGTTGCCTTAGACAAAAACATCTTCAGATATTGTTAAATGTTGCCTAAGGGGAGGAAATTGCTCTTGTTTAAGAACTATTTATTTAGGAGTTCCCGTCATGGCTCAGTGGTTAATGAATCTGACTAGGAACCATGAGGTTGCGGGTTCGATCCCTGCCCTTGCTCAGTGGGTTAAGGATCCGGCATTGCCGTGAGCTGTGGTGTAGGTTGCAGATGTGGCTCAGATCCCGCTTTGCTCTGGCTCTGGTGTCGGCCGGCGGCTACAGCTCTGATTCGACCCCTAGCCTGGGAACCTCCATATGTGGCAGAAGTGGCCCTAGAAATGTCAAAAAGACAAAAAAAAAAAAGCCAAAAAAATAAAGCCAAGAAAAAAAGAACTACATATTTAAATATGCCCACTTATTTAACAATATCTTTTTTCAACATTCTGTCACATCTTACATCGTTCATCATTTTCCTTCTGTCTGTAATAATAACTTAGAATTTTCTTTTTTTAAAATAATTTTTTTTCTATTATAGTTGGTTTACAGTGTTTTATCAATTTCTACTATACAGTAGAGTGACCCAGTCATACATGCATATATATACACACACACACACATATACATATATATGTATATTCTTTTTCTCACATTATACTTCATCATGTTCCATCACAAGTGACACTATATATAGTTTCCTGTGCTATACAGTAGGATCTCATTGCTTATTTATCCACTCCATATGCAATAGTTTGCATCTATTAACCCTGGACTACAGTCCATCCCACTCCCTCCCCCTCCCCCATGGCAACCACAAGTCTATTCTCCATGTCCATGAGTTTCTTTTCTGTGGAAAGGTTCATTTGTGCTGTATATTAGATTCCAGATATAAGTGATATTATATTTAGCTTTCTCTTTCAGACTTACTTCACTTAGTATGAGAATCTCTAGTTCCATTCATGTTGCTGCAAATGGCATTATCTTGTTCTTTTTTTTTTTTTTTTGTCTTTGTTGTTGTTATTATTGTTGTTGCTATTTCTTGGGCTGCTCCCATGACACATGGAGGTTCCCAGGCTAGGGGTTGAATCGGAGCTGCAGCCACTGGCCTACGCCAGAGCCACAGCAACACGGGATCCGAGCCACGTCTGCCACCTACACCACAGCTCACGGCAACGCCGGATCGTTAACCCACTGAGCAAGGGCAGGGACCGAACCCGCAACCTCATGGTTCCTAGTCGGATTCGTTAACCACTACGCCACGACGGGAACTCCTCTTGTTCTTTTTATGGCTGAGTAGTATTCCATTGTATATATATACACCACATCTTCTTAATCCCTTTATCTGTCAATGGACATTTAGGTTGTTTCCATGTCTTGGCTGTTGTGAATAGTGTAGCAGTGAACATAAAGGTGCATGTATCTTTTTCAAGGAAAGTTTTGTTTGGGTGTATGCTCCAGAATGGGATTTCTGGGTCATATGGTAGTTCTATATATAGTTTTCTGAGGTACATCCATACTGTTCTCCATAGTGGTTGTACCAATTGACATTCCCACCGACAGTGTTGGAGGGTACCCTTTTCTCCACATCCTCTCTAGCATTTGTTATTTGTGGACTTATTAATGATGGCCATTCTGATAGGTGTGAGGTGGTACCTCATTGTGGTTTTGATTTGCATTTCTCTAATAATTAGTGCTGTTGAGCATTTTTTCATGTGCCTGTTGGCTATCTTCTTTGGAGAAATGTCTATTCAGGTCTTTTGCCCATTTTTCAATTGGATTGTTGGTTTTTTTGCTGTTGAGTTGTATAAGTTGTTTGTATATTTTAGAGATTAAGCTCTTGTCAGTTGCATTGTTTGAAACTATTTTCTCCCATTCTGTAGGTTGTCTTTTTTTTTTTTATGGTTTCCTTCACTGTGCAAAAGCTTGTCAGTTTGATTAGGTCCCACTGGTTTATTTTTGCTTTTATTTCAGTTGCCTTGGGAGACTGACCTGAGAAAACATTTATAAGGTTGATGTCAGAGAATGTTTTGCCTATGTTCTCTTCTAGGAGTATTATGGTGTCTTGTCTTATGTTTAAGTCTTTAAGCCATTTTGAGTTTATTTTTGTGCATGGTGTGAGGGTGTGTTTCACTTTCATTAATTTACATTTGCCTATCTGGTTTTCCCAGCAATACTTACTGAAAACACTGTCTTTTCCCCATCTTATGTTCTTGCCTCCTTTGTCAAAGATTAATTGACCATAGGTGCCTGGGTTTATTTCTGAATTCTCTGTTCTGTTGTATTGGTCTATATGTCTGCTTTGGTACCAGTACCACACTGACTTACAGCCTGCCAAACTGAATCAAGAAGAAATACATCAACTGAACAGACTCATCACTCAAAATGAAATTGAATATGTAATAAAAACACTTCCTACAAACAAAAAGTCCAGGGCCAGATGACTTCATAGGCAAATTCTACCAAACAAAAAAGAACTAATACCCATCCTTCTTAAACTTATCCAAAAGCTTGAAGAAGGAACACTCCTAAAGACATTCTATGAAGCCACCATCACCCTAATACTAAAATCAGAGAAAGATATCACCCAAAAAGAAAACCTCCTGCACTGTTGGTGGGAATGTAACCTGGTACAACCACCATGGAGAACAGTATGGAGGTACCTTAGAAATATATATGTAGAGCTACCATATGACCCAGCCATCCCACTCTTGGGCATATATCTGGACAAAACTTTCCTTGAAAAAGGCACATGCACCCACATGTTCATTGCAGCACTATTCACACTAGCCAAGACATGGAATCAACCCAAATGTCCATCAACAGATGATTGGATTAGGAAGATGTGGTATATATACACAATGGAATACTACTCAGCCATAAAAAAGAATAAAATTATGCCATTTGCAGCAACATGGATGGACTAGAGACTCTCATACTGAGCGAGGTAAGTCAGAAAGAGGGAGACAAATATCATATAATATCACTTATATCTGGAATCTAATATGTGGCACAAATGAACCTTTCCACAGAAAAGAAAATCATGGACTTGGAGAATAGTTTGTAGTTGCCAAGGGGGAGGTAGTGGGGTGGGTGGGGAGCTTGGAGTTAATAGATGCAAACTGTTGCCTTTGGAATAGATAAGCAATGAGATCTTGCCGTGTAGCACTGGGAACTAATATCTAGTCACTTATGATGGAGCATGATAATGGGAGAAAAAAGAATGTATACATCTATGTGTAACTGGATCATCATGCTGTACAGTAGGAAAAAAATTGTATTGGGGAAATAACTATTAAAAAAATAAAATTAAAATTCTGAAGAAAAGAAAATTATAGGCCAATATCTTTGATGAATATAGACGCAAAAATTCTCAACAAAATTTTAGCCAACTGAATCCAACAACATCTGAAAAATATCATACACAACAACCAAGTGGGATTCATCCTAGGTTCATGAGGATGGTTCAACATACACAAATCAATCAGTGTCATACACCACATTAACAATAGAAAAGTCAAAAACCACATGATCATCTCAGTAGTTGCAGAACAAGCATTTGACAAAGTCCAACATCCATTCATGGTAAAAACTCCTATCAAAGTGGGTACAGAGGGAGCATACCTTAACATAATAAAAGCCATTTACATCAAACCAACAGCAAATATAATACTCAATGGAGAAAAGCTGAAAGCCTTCAGCTCTCACCACTGTTATTCAACATAGTATTAGAAGTCCTAGCCATGTCAATCAGACAAACAAAAGAAATAAAAGGAATCCAAATTGGAAGAGAAGAGGTAAAATTGTCACTCTATGCAGATGACGTGATACTATATAAAGAAAACCCTAAGGATGCCATACAAAATACTTGAACTGATCAGTGAATTCAGCAAAATAACAGGATACAAGACTAACATTCAGAAATGGGTTGCATTTCTGTATACTAACAATTAAATATTAGAAAAGGAATATAAAAATATAATTCCTTTTAAAGTTACACCCCCAGAAATTAAATAACTGGGAATAAACCTGACCAAGGAGGTGCAAGACTTATACGCTGAGAACTATAAAACATTAATCAAGGAAAGAGGATGCAAAGAAATGGAAAGATACTCCATGCTCCTGGGTTGGAAGAATTGATATTGTAAAAATGGCTATACTCCCCAAAGCAATCTACAGATTCAGTGCTATCCCTATCAAATTACCCATGACTGACATTTTTCACGGAAAAAACAATCCAAAAATTTATATGGAACCATAAAAAGCCCAGAATTGCCATAGCAATTCTGAGGAACAAAAACCAAGCAGGCAGCATAACTCTCCAAGACTTCAGACAATATTACAGAGCTACAGTAATTAGAATTTTCTTTATTCTGTATAGCAAAAGGTAACAAATCTGGTTTTGTTTTGTTTTTGGTAAGTCTGAGAAAAGACTTTATTGTTGTTGTTTTATAAGATAATTTATTGGGTATAAAATTTTAGATGAGAGTCATTTTCTTTCTGTACATTGGATAAATCATGCCACTTTTCGGTGACATATCACCTGTTGAGAAGAAAGAGCTATTGATTTGTTACTCATTTTTAGATAATATGTCTTTTCTCTCTGGCTCATTTGAAGAAAATTTTTGCCTTTTCTATTAAGTCTTGCTGTCATGTGTCTAGGAGCATATTTCCCTTTATTTTTCTTGCTTGTGATTTGTTGAGATTTTTGAACCCAAGAACTGGTAACATTCAGCAGTTTTGGAAAATCCTCAGTTACTATTTCTTTCAAAGTTGTTTCTTCCACATTATGGAAGAAATTATCTTTCTGGAAATTAAACATGTTAGATTTTCTTATTTTATCCTCCATTTTCTATTTTACATTTCCCTTCTCTTGGTATCTCATTTTCATATTTTATTGTATTTGTCTTCCAACTTGGTATCTCTAGTGTTGTCTTAATATGCTGTTCTGCCTTTGAATTGAGTTTTTACTTTCAGTTTTTAAATTTCTATTCCATTTGGTTTTTTCACGTGCTCTTGAAATTTTAAAAATATTCTGCATACATTTTAAAGCCTTTCTTTTATTTAAACATATTAAACTTAATACTCTTTTGTGATTATTACTGTATCTCTGTTGGTCTGATTTTACTGTCTGTTCCATCTATTTGTTATTATGGTGCTTTGTTTTCTTGTGTGTTTTGTATTTTTGAAACCTTGGGGATTCTGTCATACCCGATTTGAGGCTAATTTTTGACAATGTCTCCTCGTCATATTGGGGTTATTGCTGATCTTCAAATTAAATCCTCCATTTAAGGTTTTTGTTTTGTTCGTCTTTTTTTTTTTTTTTATTGTTATGCCACATAAGTGGGTAAAATTGGTTTGGAAACTCATGTGAGAAAGACTTTACGTTTATGATTTCTTATGGGTGATTTTCCCTCTTCACCCAGTACCTAGTATCCTTGCTATCTCTTATACACCATGAGTTTATTTTTAATAGATTGTATTTGGAGTCTCAGTCTTTCCATCTTAATGCCCCGTATGTTTTTTCTCTGTATTCTATTCCCATGTGGCCTTTGTTACGAACTGAGAAGGGCCTAGGATGTTTATTCTGCTTTTATCCTACTTTTTTTTTTGCCTTTTTGGGCTATATCTGAGGCGTATGGAAGTCCCCAAGCTAGGGGTTGAATCAGAGCTGCAGCTGCTGGCCTATAGCACAGCCATAGCAACGCAGGATCTGAGCTGCGTCTGCAGCTTACACCACAGCTCACAGCAATGCTGGATCCTTAACCCACTGAGTGAGGCCAGGGATCAAACCTACATCCTCATGAACACTGTGTTGGGATTCTTAACCTTCTGAGCCACAATGAGAACTCCTATAAGCAGTTTTTTAGTATTTCTTTTTCTGCTTTGGCGTTACAAAATACAGCTTTCCATTTTAGAAAAGAATAATTTAATATGCAAAGGAATATTCTGCTCTTGTATTTTATATAAAAATAATTCTCGGATTTCCCGTCATGGCGCAGTGGTTAACGAATCCGACTAGGAACCATGAGGTTGCGGGTTCGGTCCCTGCCCTTGCTCAGTGGGTTAACGATCCGGCGTTGCTGTGAGCTGTGGTATAGGTTGCAGACGAGGCTCGGATCCTGCGTTGCTGTGGCTCTGGCATAGGCCGGTGGCTATAGCTCCGATTCGACCCCTAGCCTGGGAACCTCCATATGCCATGGGAGCGGCCCAAGAAATAGCAACAACAACAACAACAAGACAAAAAAAAAATTCTCCACACAAATATTTTTAATCTTGAAGATAGAACAGAGAAACAGCTCTGTACAAATCCCATTTTAAAAGTGACATATCTGGATTCAGAAGATGTGGTATATATACACAATGGAATACTACTCAGCCATAAAAAAGAACAACATAATGCCATTTGCAGCAACATGGATGGAGCTAGAGAATCTCATACTGAGTGAAATGAGCCAGAAAGACAAAGACAAATACCATATGATATCACTTATAACTGGAATCTACTATCCAGCACAAATGAACATCTCCTTAGAAAAGAAAATCATGGACTTGGAGAAAAGACTTGTGGCTGCCTGATGGGAGGGGGAGGAAGTGGGAGGGATCGGGAGCTTGGGCTTATCAGACACAACTTAGAATAGGTTTACAAGGAGATCCTGCTGAGTAGCATTGAGAACTTTGTCTAGATACTCATGTTGCAACAGAAGAAAGGGTGGGGGAAAAATGTAATTGTAATGTATACATGTAAGGATAACCTGACCCCCTTGCTGTACAGTGGGAAAATAAAAAAAAAAATAAAATAAAATAAAAAGAAAAAAAATAAAAAAATAAAAGTGACGTATCTATGAACTGTGGGGTTAATCGTCAAGAATAAAACTGTATTAGGTTAGTTACTTTTTTGAAATGATTTTCCTAAGTTGAATGGGAATATTTTAGACTTTCAAATATTGGTAAAATTGTTTGCTTCTTTTTGTATGTTTGAAATGCTCATCTGGCTTATTCTCATGACCTTTTTGTTGTGGTCTGATGTATGTGGCCAAACATGTAGATGTCACAAAATAGTTAACTAGCCAAAATTTAAAATAGTCTTAAGTTTCAGCCCAAGAGATGGTTTGTCCTTTTATTTTTCTGTCTACAATGGTAATATTTGGTAGTGAGAAACAGAATAAGAAACACAAGGATACATTTATGTAAGAATAGAAAATCTTTCAGGTAGATATATCAGAATTAATTTTTTCTACCTAGCCCCTGAAGGTATCTCTTGCTGTTGTTGGTGAGGTTAAATGATTTCTAAGAGGTCAGTGAAAGGCATTTACACGTCAGTCAAGCTGTAACTGTTAGTTCAATTCCAGATTTCTGTGCTATTTAGTTTTGTGCACCAAGGGTAGGGCTAATTTCCACATTATAGATAAAACACTAAGGCCCAGAGGGATAACTTGTTTGTTTAGTATCACACTGCAGAGGAATAAAGAGCCAGGTAGAAACCTAAGCTAAGATCTTTTCCAAGTTTGATGCTTTTGCAAAAATATAAATTTTTCTCAAATTATGCCCAGGGATTTTTTAAAAAAAACTTATGTCAATATGTGTTTCTCTAAATAAGGGTCAAACGATTTTTGAAATGCTGGTTTTAAAGTTTAGAGTATTTTTTTCCAAATATTTTAGATCCTAATTCTTTGTTATATATTTTATAAATGCTTTTTCTCATCTGAGCCTTGTCATTTTACTTGGTTATAGTATTTTTTGATGAATAGAAGTTTAAAATTGAACTGTAGACTTATTTGTTACCATTTTTTTTTAATCATTTAAGCTTCTGAGTTTTGGTTGTAGGAATTCTTTCATATATATATATATGAAACCTACATCCTCATGAACACTGTGTTGGGATTCTTAACCTTCTGAGCCACAATGAGCTTCAAGAAAGACATCTTTTTGCCTTTTCTAGGGCCACTCCCGTGGCATGTGGAGGTTCCAAGGCTAGGGGTCTAATCAGAGCTGTAGCCACGGCCTACGCCAGAGCCACAGCAATGCGGGATCTGAGCCGTGTCTGCGACCTACACCACAGCTCACAGCAACGCCAGATCCTTAATCCACCAAATGAGTCCAGGGATGGAACCCGCAACCTCATAGTTCCTAGTCGGATTCGTTAACCAATGAGCCACGAATAGGAACTCCTCTTTCTCATATATTTTCTACTAGAAATTGAATGTTTTTTTTTGGTTTTTTGTTTTTTACACTTTTGTCTATGTTGTACCTGGAACAGATAATGTATCTGAAACTGGGAATTTGGTGTGAGGTTAAGGATTTAATTTTTTTCCACAGGGGTAAATAATTGTATCCCTGGATCATTTGAAAACTGATCTTCAGGGATCACGTCCATCGTGTGTGAAATTTCTGCATATATGTGAATCTCTTTCTGGCCTATTTTGCTATTTTTGTTCCATTTGGTTATTCTGTTCAGGAGGCTAGGCAAATCAGTTATGATATATTTATAATTAATATGAGATTATTTAGCAGTGAAAATAAACAAATTAAAGCTACATATGTCAAAGTCTCATAAAAATAATATTGAGCTTCCCCCAAAGATTTAGCAAAATACTGCCTAGAATATTATGCTATTTTTAGAGAAGCCTATAACATAAAAAACCAAATACTCAGTGTTTAGGAATATATGGAAATATAATAAAGGTGTTAATAAGTGAATAAAAACAATCTACATTTGTAATTTTGTTACTTCTGAGAGATGGAAGGGCTATGATGAAGGAAGGACATACAGAGGCTTCCAAATATTGTATTTTTAATATTTCTTTCTTAAACTTCTAGGTGGGTACATGGGTTTATTTTCTTATTCTTTATACCTCTTCAAGTTTTAATTTTTTCCCAATGTTTTTACAAATAACCAATATAAGATGCCCTTACTGCAGCAGTTCTTAGGGTCTTTAATTTGCTAATAGGCTTTGTCTTTATCCCAAAACGGGGGCATTCTGTGAGTATTTCCCAAATTTAATTGACCGTGGAACTTTCTTTTCCCAGGAACACCTATTGGCACCTTGGGAATTAGTCTGTTTTATGGATCCCAGATTCAGAATATGTACATTAGACCATATTGCTTCTAAAGATGAGACAAATCCAAGGTCTAGTCTTTCTTTAGTGTGTCATCGAGTTACAGGAGTGCTTTGAACTCAGCAGGATATAAAGGGAGGTGTTGTGCATGTGGTTTTTACCTTACGGTCATTCTTGAAGTTCATGGATAGTCCTACAGCTTCAAGTTGTTGGGTACATCTTCCTTCCCCCACACCCTATGGGGGCAGTTGGAATGTTTGAAATAGAGAAATCAACAAAGTATCATTTCCACATGGTGAGTGTACAACTATAACATGGCCTCTTCTTTGCTTCCAAAGTGCAGTGCAGATAGCACTCAGAGTAGAGAATGTTTGTCGCTAGAACAGCAGCCACAGACGCTTTCATTAATCAAGAGTCTGATTATTACAGAGAATTTATCATCACCTTACTAATAGAGCCTTTTTATGATTTTATGATTTTTAATGATTTTATGATCCTTGTAAATAAAACTATTAAAAAGAATACATCTTTTTTTGGTAAAGAAAGTCATTGTAATGAGACTGTTTTAATTAGTATTTTTTAATATATAAAAATGAGGCTGATTCCTATTTCTTTTGCAATAGGAATGTTTTATTTGGCAGACTTTATATATTAAAGAAAAAGAATATATAAATAAAGCAGCTGATTTGACCTGGCAAACTTTGATTCCAATTCAGCGTACATTCCCTATTTATAAAGTGCAGTAAAAATGTTGGCCTTTAGAAACTGATATTCCCCGGGTGAGCCAGTGTGGTAAAGCTTTTTTTTTTTCTTTCTGTTATTATTATTGCTTTTTTTAAAAAATGTAGCAAAATTATAATAGAAAAATTCCTAATAAGTGCTAATATAATGTTTTTATATATCTAAAAAGAGAACAAATTATTTTAAAATGACTATTTAAAAAGTTGTGGCCCCAAAAGGGTACTGCAGGCTTGTGCACAGTCTAGTATATGTGCTACTATAATCTTGCTTGAGGCTCATAAATCTTGCATTATTTGGAGTAAGTGTAGACACTCCAAAATGAATTTAAAGGCAAATGTGCATGTGTTTCTGGGCACAGGCCGGGTGGAGGGAATGCTGTGATCATGTCTCAAAAAATTCTAATCATCTGGTCTTATAATGAATGGATTAGTTCCTCCATTCTGCCAATAGAAAATGAGCATAAGAAAACTTTGAAGTGCGGGAGGCAACGGCAAAGAAAACAGTAAACTGTTCATGTGAGACTAGCTTGATGCTTGGTGATTAAGAGATGAGGACCCCGCGGGTCAGCTCCCCATAGGTACAAACAGATGTTTGCACTGTTTCACAGCTGCTAAATATGATATAAATCCAAAGAATTTTTCTTGTTTTTATAAAGGAAAAAAATACCCAGACAGCAAATTTTTGGTCATTCAGATACTCTTACCAAATGACATCTGGTTTCTGTACTGCTTATTTAAGCAATCCTTAAAAAAAATGTTTGCCAAGGGGAGTAACTCTAAACTTTCAGTCCTTCACCATACATAACAGTACAGTTTAAATTACAGTGTGGCATGCAGAGTTTATTCTGAGCAATGCTCCTCTTTATTTCTTAACCAGCAAGTTTTATTTTCAAGAAAATGGGTTAGATATTATGTAATTAGTTAAGAGAAATCTGTGATGAAGTTACATTTAAAATATCTAGGATTCCTATCCTAATGATGGCAAAGAAAATGAATTAATTGCTTCCATATGTTAAGTATGGTGGCAAGCAAAGTTAAACTATACAGTTACCTAAAATAAAATGTCAGCAATATAGCAAGACAGTATTTTGACTTGCATCAAGGTGAGAGAACATGAAAGACAGAGAGGAAGCAGTGACAGGTTGAAGGTCAAGATGGAGATGAATCTTAATAAAAGACTTGCCTAAATCTTTAGAGAAGAACCAGGTTTTTTGCCCTCTCTACAGCTATTACACCTTCGAGTTTACATGCATAAATTATTATGCTCAACAGCAAATATGTTTATATTAATTGTTCCCCTCTGAGGTGCCTATTTTGAAGATTCTAATGCCCAAGTTTTCAGGCTTGCTTTTGAATTTTTATACTCAACCTTTGTGTCTGACACCGATCTATGGTTTCATTAGAGCTTTCGTTCAGTGAGCCTCCATGAGTTTAGCATTGAAACAGAAAATGTGATAATTCCATAACAAATTTGGCAATTAGTAGCATACCTCCTTTTGGGTTTTACATCATTATTTGGCCTGATACTGTAATTCTAGTCTGATGTTAATAAAGAGTAAGCAGTCTGACTAGTCCAGCTTTGCTGGAGATCTCTTACCCGAAGACTTGCTAGGACTATAGGGTATTCAAAACCAGTGCAGTGAGAGGTGCCTAGAGTGAAGATAATATACTGCATAGACTTTTCTTTGTCTTCTCTTAAAATTGATTTGATTTGGGGAGCAAGGGTCCTAGGTTCTTGCTATTATGTGATATAGGGTCTACTAGAACTGAATTTGCAGGAGGATCATTTTTCCTATTGTGTTTTACTTTGTAAAGTTTGGATATGAGTTCAGGCTTGGCATGTGCAATAATCTTAGATTTCAGCATTGAGTCTAACTTACTGGTTCATTTACCATTTCTCTTTTAGTTTCTACAGGAATGTTACCTTCCTCCAGATTCCATGATAAGGTTTATCCCTACCTGTAGCATCCCTCATTTTTGTGTTTACTAACACTGGGAAGCGTCTCCTGTCAGGCTTTCTCATATATACCATCTATGCAGGGGAGTCCCAGGTGGGGCTCATAAAGAGGTTTCATCACATCATGGCTGAGGAGTCCTATATTCAAGCTGACACTCAACTGTGCACAACTAAATCCCCCACTCCCATGCCCCCAGTGCCAAGTTCTCCTTATCACTAACAGCTTCCTATTGATGTCAGTGAGACTAAATATGCAAAGGAAACACGAAGCTCTTCATTCCCTGAGAACCAGGATATTTAGGTTGTGCAAATCCCTGAACCCTAAAATGGATTTAATCAGCCCAATTCACATCATAAATATCATGTTGCAAGGACACACATGTGCTGGAACAGATAGGAGATTTCATTTTAACTTTTAAATTTGCAAAATTATGCCTGTGGGCCATCAATTTTTCTTGGACACTCCAGGGACTTCATGCCAAGAGGAATTCTTACAGTGAGTAAGTTCATGCTTTTTATTGAGAAGGGAGCTGTTTCCTCTGTTATCAAAGATATCATATTTCACTTTCTAGAACCCTCTTAGCAGTTTTTCCTGCCTCTTTCTCCCATAGTCTATTCTGAGGAATGGCCAGGTGATTTTTTTGCAAGGTCTATTTTTTTCTCTTCTCTCCCTCTTGTCTCTCCTGTCTCAACCTTCCTCCTGTCTCTCCTTCCTTCCTCTCTTTCTCCCCTCTTCCAAATATCGTATTAATGAATAGTGAATCCCTATTGAATCTCATCTAAATATGGAAGAATAGCTGAGGCTAAAAGTTTTTTAAACTTTTAATTTTGAAATAATTGTAGATTCAGAAGCACTTTTAAATAATAATACATAGAAATCCCGGGTACACTTTATCCAGCTTCTTCATTGGGAACATCTTGCAAAACTATAGTACAATGTCATAACCAGGATCTTGACATTAATGTAGTCAAGGTACAGAACATTTCCATCATCATGAATATCCCTGATTTTGCCCTTTTATAGCTATAACCTACTCTCCTTCCATCTCAACTTCTTCCATGAAGTGACTTCTATAATTTTGTCCTTTTGAGGCTATAATATAAATGGGATCACACAGTATGTACTTTGGTGGGATTAGCTTTCACTGAGCATAATTTTCTGGACATGGATCCAGGTTATTTCATGTCTTGGTAGTCTGTTGTTTTTATTGCTGAGTAGTATTCCATGGTATAGATATAACATAGTTGTCTAGAACTTCGCCAGATGAAGGACCTCTGGGCTATTTCCCATTTTTTTTTTATGACTAAAGCTTCTGTGAATATTTGTGTACAGGCTTTTGTGTGAACATAAGTTTTTGTTTCTCTGAGGTAAATACTCAGGAGTACAACTGCCAAGTCATATGGTTGTTGCCTGTTTAGCTTTTTAGGAAACTGCCAACCAAGCTATTTTCCAGAGTGGCTGAACCATCATCCATTCCTGTCAGCAATACATTAAGTTATACAGTCTGTCTGCATTTGGTGTTGTCACTATTTCTTATTTTAGCCGTTCTGATGGATGAGCAGTGATATCTCATTGTGATTTTAATATGTATTTCCCTAATGGGTAATAAGGTTGAATATCTTTTTATGTACTTACTGGCCATCTGTGTATTCTTTTTGATGAGATGTCTGTTAATATATTTTGCTATTTTATAATTGTTTTTTTTAAACTGTTGAGTTTTGAGAGTTCTTTCCATTTCCTAGATACTGATCCTTTGTGGAATATATGATTGCAAATATTTCCTCCCACTTTGTAGCTTGTCTTTTCCTTCTCTTTAATAAGGTCCAAGCAGAGCAAAAGTTCTTATTTTTGATTAGGCCTAATTTACCTGTTTTTCTTTCATACATTATTTATTTTTTCTATGCCTGAAGCATGTAGTAATTACTGGGCCAAGGACCACAGCTGCTACCCAAGCCACAGCAGTGACAATGCTGGATTCTTAGCTTGCTGTGCCACCAGGGAACTCCACAGATTATGCTCCTAATGTCAAGTGTGAGAATGCTTTGCCTGGCCCTATCTTCTGAAGATTTTCCTATTTTTTCCTGAAAGTTTTGAGGTTTATAAAGCTATGGTTTGTATAATTTATAAGTTATATATATATGACTTTATCACCACAGCCTACTGCTATTGACATTTTACAAGTTTGAGTAAAGTACAGAAACATTACCCCCCTTTCCCCTGCTCTATTAAAAATATAATTGTCAGAGTTCCTGTCGTGGCGCAGTGGTTAATGAATCCAACTAGGAACCATGAGGTTGCGGGTTCAGTCCCTGCCCTTGCTCAGTGGGTTAATGATCCGGCATTGCCGTGAGCTGTGGTGTAGGTTGCAGATGCGGGTCGGATCCCGTGTTGCTGTGGCTCTGGCGTAGGCCAGTGGCTGCAGCTCCGATTCAACCCCTAGCCTGGGAACCTCCATATGCCGTGGGAGCAGCCCAAGAAATAGCAAAAAGACAAAAAAAAAATTAAATATTTCCACTTAAATTTAGAATCACCAGACCCAGTGTTCTATTTTTTGCTCTTATAATCAAACATTATTTAGAAAACTCAGTTGGAGAAGTTCTGGTTGTGGCTCAGCAGTAATGAACCCGACTAGTAGTATCCATGAGGATGTGGATTTGATCCCTGGCCCCACTCAGCGGGTTAAATATCCTGTATTTCCATGAGCTGTGGTATAGGTTGCAGATGTGGCTTGGATCTGATGTTGCTGTGGCTGTGGCATAGGTCAGCAGCTGCAGCTCTGATTCGACCCCTAGCCTGGGAACTTCCATATGCCACAGGTTTGGCCCTGAAGAGCAAAATAAATTAAATAAATAAATTGCAAGAGGAAAAGTTTGTGATATTTACCCACATTTTTGCTTACTGTGTTCATTCTTCCTTCTTAATGTACCAAGGTTCCTATTTTTAACATTTCCTTTTGTTAGGGGACTTAATTCATTTATCAACTTAGGTTATATGTGTTGGCAACAGATCCTCTTAATTTTCTTTCTTCTGAGAACGTCTTGATGTCTAACATGATAGTAATTCCTCTTACAAATGACTTGAGTGTTATCAATGGGGAGAAAGTACTCTCAAGGTGACTTTCAAGTCTCAGTGACTGAAGCAGCTACTTGCTTACTGTTTAGGACCACTTACAACTTGTAGTCAGTAAGCACTAATAATCTATGCTGTTCAGATCATGCAACTGGGGAGACAGAAGACTGGTACAAATTTGCAGCTTTATGCATGGTCATAATGTTTGTATGACTGCTAAAAAATGCATTTAAATGCATGAATTTAAATCAATTTTATTTTAGGTACTACATATAAAGAATTATGACAGAGGTGGTCCACTGGAAAGTGAAACACTGAGCCCCACATTACTAAGTTATTTGAGCCTTTGAGTTATTTGAGGCTATGCCTTTTAAGATGGTTAATTGATCACTAATTAAAGGCCTTCCTAAATAATCATTGGTTTTTATCAATTTCTTTTAAAAACAGGTATTTCTTTTAATATTAAAGCACATATACCTATCATATTTGAAGTTGAATTTCTAGAAGTGTGAACTTTGAAGTATAATAGAAAGTAATCAAAAGGAATAGGTTCCAGAAATACTTCTAAGAATTAACTCATATCGGAGTTCCTGCTGTGGCACAGTGGGTTAATGATTCATCTCGTCTCTGTGGAGGTGCTGGTTCAATCCCTGACCTGACATGGGGGGGGGTTAAGGATCTGACATTGCTGCAACTGTGGTGTAGGTCACAGCTCCAGCTTGGATTTGATCCCCAGGAACTTCCATATGCCATGAGTGTGGCCAAAAAGGGATAAAAAAGAATTAATTCATGTTTACAATACTTGCAGGAATGGTGCTAATTGCTTCACATATCTCATTTAAGTCTCAAAAGAGACTCTTAAAATTCACACAGCTCTTAAGAGATGGGCCCTGAATTTGAAACCAGATTGGTGTGACCCTAAAGCACCTGTGTGTTTTTCTTCCATATTGTGTCACAGTCATCTAGCATTTTGCCCCCTTGCCTGTACAAGGTTATACCCTGTTTCCTGGTGATTGACTGACTTCCATGGCTTCTATTGCTACCAGTAGAGTGAGGGATTACAAATTTAGAGCCCTAGGGCCAAATTCTAGACCCATTCAAAATGCCTGTGCATGTACCAGTGGCAACTGAATTCACTATATCTCAGATCAAACTGAGACTTCCACCCATGGACAAGCAACCTCTGCTCCTGATTTTCTTATTTCTAATAAGAGCACCACCATATTTTCTGTCATGAATTCTAATTCATTTCCTCTTTTTTTTTTTTAACCTCTGTCTCTCCTTCTTTCGTGGCTCATTAACATTTATCATTTTCAGACCCTAATGTCTATATTGTTGCTATCCTACCAGGTCCACAGCCATCACTCTTCTTTTTCCTCTGTGCATGGAGAAAGAACATGCTGGACATTGCTGCTGGATTTATTCTGAAGTTTGAGATTAGTTTTACTATACTTTTTCCCTATACACTTCAGTAGCTCCCCTCTGCCTACTGAGTTGTGTACAAAATTCTCAGTATGCCTTTAAAGCTCACCATAAAATGATGCCTATTTTTTCAGCCCAATCTCCAACTACATTCTTATTAAACTCTCTGCACCTCCCAGTGATTTGCAGTTTCTTCTTCTTCTTCTTTTTATTTTTATTTTTTTTGCTTTTTAGGGTTGCACCCCTGGCATATGGAGGTTCCCAGGCTAGGGGTCGAATACGGAGCTACAGCTGCCGGCCTATGCCATAGCCAAGGCAACGCAGCATCCCAACTGTGTCTTCGACCTACACCACAGCTCACAGCAATGCCACATCCTTAACCCACTGAGCAAGGCTAGGGATGGAACCTGCAACCTCATAGTTCCTAGTTGGGTTTGTTTCCTCTGTGCCACGATGGGACTTCCCTGCAGTTTCTTCTTGATCGATCTTCAGTGCTGTTCCCTTTTACTTACTTCTTCACAAGAGACCTACTTCAGATGCAACCTCTTTATTTTTTTAATTTTTTATTTTTATTTTTTGTCTTTTTGCCATTTCTTGGGCCATTCCCACAGCATATGGAGGTTCCCAGGCTAGGGGTCCAATTGGAGCTGTAGCCGCCGGCCTACGTCACAGCAACACGGGATCTGAGCCACATCTGCAACCTACACCACAGCTCACGGGAACGCCAGATCCTTAACCCAATGAGCAAGGCCAGGGATTGGACCCAAAACCTCATGGTTCCTAGTCAGATTCGTTAACCACTGAGCCATGACAGGAACTCCAGATGCAACCTCTTTAAAAAGTCCTTTCCTCATTTTCCTAATGGAGGTCATATTTTCTTCCTTCAAAGTCAAATCTTTGGTGACACTCATCTTGCCTTTTATTTTACTTGTGTGCCAATCAGGAAGGCAAATATTATTTGTTTTTACATTTTTTTTGTAGTACAAGGCAGTGTCCTATTCATAATAGGTCTTCAGTATTTGTAGGTTTGGGTTTTATAAATGAATCTTCATGAATCAAGTGTCCTAGCAAATCTTGTTCTAAGTAGTTGGGTTGTGACTGACAGGTATACTCTTACTGAATTTTCTCCTATGTTTAGATTCATTGGGATAAAACACATTACTCATCTTGACATAAGGGATGATAACCATCCCCTAAATGCCCTGCTCTTACTTGCCATCAGGATGACTTTCAAGGGTGGGAGAATTAATTTCCAAAGCTAATTTCTGGGCATAAGCCTATTGCAAATAAAATTCCACAAGGTGTTCCTAAGCTGTGAGAATAGATAAGTGTATTATTTGACATGTGATGGAGTATGTATGGTTATTGTGTATATGTTATGCCTTGGTAGAGTATGAAAAATTTCTGAAAAAAATCCCATTAAAAATTGTGTTCTGATAGTTTATACATAGTGAAATCTGTTAAAATATGTGATATCTTCATCATTTTTTTTAAACACTGGATGTGTTCCTTTCAATCTGAAACTTTTAATCTGAAATAGGAATAAGGTTGATTTCAGACATTCTTATTTCAGAGGTTTCCCGAACTGCGGATTTGGGGGCATCCTGGGCCAGTGGGTTCTAGTTTCTGGTGTGTAACTTTCAATCCACAAAACCATTTTTTTTTTCTTGGAGAATATAAGAATGTGGATTCATGGCCATATAATTTTAGTAATTATATCCAATAAATGAAAATGACATCATGTAACTTGGGCTTAGGAGTCTAAAATTGCAGAAAGATGCCAGGGAAGAATGTTCATGGTGAAAATTGGAGCCACTAGTCATTCATTGTTGAGCTTGGAGACTAGATGACAGTGCTGTGACTGTAAATAATTCCTAGTCATGGTAACATGCAATACCTTTTTTTCCCCCCAGCATATATTAAACACCAGCATCCTAGTAATAAATCCTACAGTGTAGATTTAACCTTCATTCATTTTCTTTTACTCTAAAGTTTTTTTCTCTCCCAAGTATACCCTCCATTCCTTTTGTGAATAGTAATTCCATGTTAGAAGAGAGGGCTGTAAAGTATTTAAGAGAACAGGTTAGAGTCAGGCAAAACTGTTTTAAACCTGACGTGTAATTTTTTGTGTCTCCTTAAGCAAATAACCTAATGACATTAGGTCCCAGTTTTCTCATGTGAAATGGGGGTAATAATCACATATATCTGATAAGATTATGGTGGGATTACATGGAATAACATATAGAACTTCGTCTGGCACAGAGTATTCAATAAGTGACAGCTGTTATCATTATCTATTATTTATATTTACATTTGCGATTGTAAGTAATTAAAAGTCATTGGTTTGGTCTTTAAACCTAAGGATCTACCTACCTGATGGAGTTGGAACATTCCTGAAACTAGAAAGAAAGAACACAGTCACCAAAAGGCATGCGGATTTAGTCTACATAGTGGGTGTCAGAAGTTATATATAAGATCTACCAGAACAGTTTACTGACCTTCTGAGTTAGCAGATACCTCATTGATATAACCAGTACTGCCTGAGTACCTACTGTGCGATAGACATTGTACTGGCCCTGGGATCCATGTCCTGGTATTGTTCCCAGTCCAGTTTGCACATAAAGTTCATCTGTTTGAATGGTTCCCAACTTGTTTTTCTCAGATAACTATGGATGAATATGTATGAAGTATCTGCTAACTCAGATATCAGTAAACTGCTCTCTCTGTATACATGAAGTTGCTTGGATTTAGCGATCCACTGTAGAGATCCCCACTGGTCTTATATCTTTGCAGGTGGGAAAGCCTCAATCACTAAAAAATGAAGCTCATGAGCATGGTGCCACTGTGAACACTTGTGGCCCTGTCTGGGAACAAGGCCTGGGAGTTCCCCTGCTGACCTCCTCAGAAATTTGTGGTCTTGTGCTGGAGTTCCCTTGCTTGCATCCTCTGGGGATGCATAGACATAGTGGAATAGTGGAGGTGGGCCAAGTTGTCTTGCCCTCTCTATGTGCTGAATGTCTTGCATCACAGACAAAGGAGCTGGTAAAGCGCTCATCAGCCTGTGTGCAATAGAACAGCGGCTATGGCTTCATTGGCATAAAGTGTTAGAGTTAATCTCCTTCATCTGTTTTCATTTTGCTAAGCCACTACATAAGGTACCAGAAACTAAATTTATTAATTAAATGCCCCACTATCTGAAAGAAGGCACTTGGAAAACAGAAAAATGTTGATTAGCAGCAGCAGGAAAAAAAGAGCCAGAGAATAATTTGAATCTTAAAATGTCTGCTGTTGGAATAATAATGAAAAGAGCAGAGATGCCATAAAATAGTCTGTTCTTGGCGTTGTTTAATTGGCCTATTTATTTTTCTGTCTCTGAAGCTGTCTTTAGTGACACCTACTGATAAGAGCCAATCGGAACCATAGCTGAATTCCTTCGGGCTGGGCCTGCCAACAAACTGCTCAGCCCTCCAGATGTTGCTGCTTTGTGAGAAATGAGAACTCTATAAACCAGGCTCACCCTTCCTCCTGGGGTGAACGCAAAGACAGGCAGATATGGAAAATCACTGCTCAGCACCATGAACAATGCACTCCTATGAGGGGCTGGGCCAGTTCTTATTTGTCTTGGTGGAATAGACAGCCATGGAGCCTAATGCAAGAATTTTAGCTGGCAACAGTTCAAAATGTGACTATACGTTGAAATCGCTCAACAAAAGGAGGCCTTTTAGCTAGAAAAAGCCCAATAGTGGGTTTAAACAAATAGCTAAGGGAACTTGCAGAGAGGGTTAAAGATGAATCGCACAAGATTTTCTTCTGAACATTTCTCCACCTTTTGTCTTTTTCAGATTCCGTTCTTTTGTGTTATATAACAAATTAGAAAGATGCTGTAGTAAACAGCCTGATGGCACATCCTAACCATCAATGAATGATATTCAGTGAGCACTCATAGTTCAGGGAATAGAACATAGTGAACTAAAGTGAATTTGTTCCTATCCTCCCAATCTTAGTACAGGACACTCTGGTGACCTTACTATGAAATAGTAAGAAAATATATCACTTCTTTTTTTTACTGAGATAGCTGTATGTCCATCCAAATATTCTATCTTCACACATGTTATACACACTCATGCACCCCACAAGCACCTGATGGAAGGCCAGCATCACTATATGATGAGACATCCTTTCTCTCATGATATAGTCCCCAAATAAGCCTTTTGACTAGCCTAGATAAGATTAGTGTAAAGGACATTACTGAAGTAAATGTTACTTAATGATATTTGATTTATTAATTTAATCTCACATGTATACTTACAATCACAGCTTATAATGTAAAGATATGTTATTTCAGAACAAATTTTGAGTTCACATCTGACATAATTTTTATTTGAATTCTTCACACGTACCTTGGAGACAAGCCAAGATGTAGCAGAACTTTTGTCATCAGTAAAGCTATTTTCCAAATTGCCAAATACAGTTTTCTAGAGTCTGTTGGCAGCACTTCTCTTTCATGTTTGGAATCTGAGCGTGTCATACAGTACTGTAAGTTTTATCCCAGCCGCAAATACCATTTGCATAGCATTAGAATTAAAAAAAAATCTTGTGATCCCCACAATTAAATCACTTAAATGAACCTTGCAAGTCTCATTAATGTGAGAGCCAACATGTGGAATGGTCAAATACCCAGGAATAATGACTGTAGTAATTTTATTTTTTAAAAGCTGCTCATATCAGATGACTTCCATAAGCTTTCAAAACTAGCACTGATTGAGCCTGTTTCACCCTAATGAGTCTCCGTCCAGTTGTGTTTGTTGTTTAGAATAAAGTAATTGAGAAAGCATCCCTGTGATATGATACTTGGCAAATATTTCATATAAGGTGACTCTGTCATAGAGACAATATTTGAGGGGAAACTTTGCCTAATAATAGGCATATTCAGTATATTCAGGTATTACCTTACCTTGTGCCAACTCTTCTTTCTCCCATGTCTTCCATCATCTCTGTACCCCAGATCCCTACTCAGAGTTGGCAGAATGAAATATTACTTTCTGAGGATGACTTCATGCCTTATAGAGTTAGGAGGTACTAGTGAAGAAACAATGCTTTAGATGCTCTCTAAGATAGATTATAGTCTCCCCAGATAATTTCATAACAGGACAGATATACAGTGCAACAAATAAGCAATGATGTGAAAATAAAGTGATAAGCTTACTAATCTGAAAAACCAGTATTTAGATCAATTGCTCAGTAAAGTATTCCTGGTTTTGGGTGTTTGAATGTCTGAGTAGGTTATTAGAGTAAGGGAACAGTATTATCTCCCTTCAGATTTAACCCTAGAGGACTTGGTGAGGAAGAAGAATTTTTAGGTCTTTGATTTGAGAAGAGAAGTGATACTGGGTACATTTTTGTAGAGCAGATCACATAGGAGCAGTATTTATTAATGGGAAGTGGAACCTAGTTCATTCCAAGTTTGATGTTCTCCAGCTGCAGAACCTAAGTTGCTTCTGTCATTTATGTATGTATAAGTTGACTTTTAAAAATAAGAACTCTAATTAATATGAGCTTTTACAGTGGATAAAGAATTTCTAAAAAGTAGAAGCATTTATTTCCATTTGCACATATTTTATATTATTCGTATTTTATATAACAGTGTTACCTATTTTCATAGAGGCAGTTTGATGAGAGGAAAATCCCAGGTTCTGGCCTAAAACTGACTTGAATTTTAACTCTGTCTCTAAAACTTAGCAGATTTGCAACATTGGAAAATACTTAACTTCCAAACTTGTACTCAAAAAATGGAGATAATATTCACCTTACAAGGGTATGAATAAAAGAAGGAAGAGTAATTGAAAGGTAATACAAAAAAACAATTGACAGGAATGAATAGATTTGCCCAGGGAGGGAAAAGTAATTATTCCAGGTTTTAAACACATATGACTAGGAAAATGTTTGAAAAATTAACGGAAATAGAGAAATCATGAGGGAAAGGAGAAGCTGACACACTGAGATATCAGAAATACATATGGGTGGAAGTGGACCACTAAGCAGAGGAATATGACCATTGGGCTTTGTAAATGTGTCAGAATTATAGATTTATCCATTTAGAGTTAAGGATTAGATTTATTGGTGTAGATGAGATTTCTAGGGTGTGAAAATAAAAAAGGAAACAAGAACCAAATCTTGAAGGACATGTCCATTTAAGGAACAGAAAAGAAAGAAGAGCTAGAGAAGGAGACAGGGAAGAAATGGTAATATTTTGAGTGCCATGAAAGCAAAGAAGGACATAAGAGGTTTGAGTCAGCCGTGTTGAGTGACAGCAGGATTAAGAAGAATGAAAAAAGTCCAGAGTGCTAGATATTAAAGTCATCCATGCAGTGACCTTGAATAAGAAGAAAAGGAAAACTCAGCCAGGTGCTAGCAGCACTTAGGAGAATGAGAGCTTAATGGGAGATGGGTAGAAATGTTCAACTAGTGAAGGGGAAGGTTTAAATGGGTAAGGTGGACTTCAGTAAGAGAGTTTGCCTAGTGATTGTACAACCACATCATGGTCTGAAGCTCTAGAGGTGGAGTTGAGAGAGTTGGAAGAGACTACAGGTAGAAACAGCCTAATCTGAGAACTGTGGGAGGCATGATGTCAGCTAAAGAATCAGCTCATGGAGTTCCCATCATGCCTCAGTGGTTAACGAACCCAACTAGTATCCATGAGGATGCAGGTTCAATCCCTGGCCTCAGTGGGCTGAGGATCCAGTGTTGCCGTCAGCTGTGATGCAGACATGTCTTGGATCCCTAGTTGTTGTGGTTATGATGTAGGATGGTGGCTCCAGCTTCAATTTGACCCCTAGTCTGGGAACTTCCATATGCTGTGGGTGCAGCTCTAGAAAGACAAAAAAAAAAAAAAAAAGAGAAAGAAATCAGCATGAGCTAGAGGAAATGGTTTTTAGAAAAGTGAACAGTGGGTGGAATAGGAGCCCACAGGACGTGATGTAGACGGTTGGGTGTGGAGGAACTGGCAAGAAGAGGAATCAAGCTAAACTTCATGGAACTAATGGTAAAGGAGGATGCAGTCATGCAAGGTCACCCAGGAGATTGGTATGGGTGGCAGAGGTTGGCAAACTACCTGAAGGCATGCCTTTGGAAAGGAGAGGCATTGTGACTAGTCCTGTGTTACAGTCGGAAGTTTGAGACAGCCTTAGTCTGCAGACTTATTCCCCTAGCTTAATAAGCCTTTCTATATGTAAATGCATCTCCTGATTTCCAAGGCACAGCAAATGGGGGAGGGAACAATGTTGTATAAAAAATTTTGCTTTTCCTGGACGTAAGACTTAAAATGGCTCAAAAGGAGTTCCCATCGTGGCTCAGTGGTCAACAAACCCGACTAGCAGCCGTGAGGGCACAGGTTGGATACCTGGCCTTGCTCAGTGGCTTAAGGATCCGGCGTTGCCATGAGCTGTGGTGTAGGTCGCAGACGTGGCTCAGATCTGATGTTGCTGTGACTCTAGTGTAGGCCGGCGGCTGCAGCTCCAATTCAGCCTCTAGCCTGGGAACTTCCATATGCTGTGAGTGCAGTCCTGAAAAGACAAAAGACAAAATAAAATAAAATAAAATAGCTTGAAGAATGTTTGCTGGAAAATAGGTTAGGAGGTTATTCAATAACTTACTGACTAGTTTTGGCTTTGGGATTAACACAAAGAAACTCAGAAAATAGGACTGCAGGAGTTCCTGTCATGGCTCAGTGAAAATGAATCCAACTAGAAACTATGAGGTTGTGGGTTCAATCCCTGGCTTTGCTCAGTAGGTTAAGGACGTGGCATTGCTATGAGCTGTGGTGTAGGTCGCAGATGTGGCTCGGCTCTGGCGTTGCTGTGGCTCTGGCGTAGGCCGGGAGCAACAGCTCTGATTAGACCCCTAGCCTGGGAACCTCCATATGCCGCAGGTGTGGCCCTAAAAAGACAAAAGACAAAAAACAAAAAAAAAGAAAAGAAAAGAAAATAGGACTGCAGAAGGTTTGACAAAGCTTGTAGGCAGACTGGATATAAAGAATGAAGAAAATAGGTACATGATTCTTTCAGAGTTATAATATTGGAGGACTAAGAAGTTAAAGGAAATGGTTGCCTGTAATGAGTAAGGAAAAGAATATAGAGACAGAAAGAAAGGTAATTAGGAATTTGGGGGGGGGGCATTTCTTTTTTGACAATAGAACAAGATGTTTTATAACAGTTTTCATAGTTTGAATACCACCGTCACAATTTTTGTCTCATATCTACATACCATCTGTACCCTTACTTAGTATTTCTTTGATCAATCTTTTTTAATCCTAAATCATTCTTAAGCAGCAATATTCATGGAATCAAAATTTGGTGCATAATTTACATATATTTCTAAAATTCATGGATATAAAAATAAGAATATTAAAGATAATTGCATATAATCTTTGGAAAATAGCAACTTAAAGCTGGGAGAAGCTTGAGATAGTGTTTTAGGAGTGATAACTAAATTAATAGTGCATGTAAACACCCCAACAGAGTCCTTTGAAAGAAAGGGGTCTATAAATAATCTTTGCTTGGATTTCCAAGGCAGTTTTCAAGGAGAAGTGTGTTACTGGAATGTGAAATTGTTCAAGGATCTGTAGGGATAAGAGGGTTTTTTTGGGGGGGAATCAACTGTATCTGGATACATTTGTGGGAATGATTTTGGAAGAGTGATATGGAAATGGAAACGAGATCATATGAAAGAGGAATGAACAAAGTAACCAAACCATAGAGCTAAACTACCCATCCCAGGTGAGCTCTGAAGGTTACCTTGCAAGGTCAGAAATATTGAACTTACAGAATTATTGTGAGGATTAATTGAATAATATACAAATTTCTTAGCATAATGCCTGGTACATAGTCACCAATAAATGATAGATAATGAAAATAAGGGGAAGAAGGATAATAAAGTATCCTTTTAAGAAATAGACATAAATATCTGTTCTAGGTCTAAGGAGAAAGAGCTGGAAAAGTTGCTGCCAGGGAGGGGATTTAGGACTTAGAGGTGGGTCTCCCTTTATGGAGAAGGGAAGAAATCACAAGTAGAGTGGTTATGGAGATGAGTGTCTCTTGAGGTGTAGGCGTCTTCATCTTCCAGAACTGCAGGAAAGGAAAGAGTTGGGATAATACTGTGTTGAAATGGTAGTAGGAATAGTTGAAGGAGATGGTGTTTGGGATTAATCTCTGGGAGGGAGCTTGGAGTATGATAGGATGAGGCTTTGGTGAAGAAGGAATGGGCTCTCCAAAGACCCTGGATATGCTCTTTAGGGAGTGGTACTAGGCCAATGTCTTAAAATTCTGCACCTGACTCTAATTTGGTAATTTGAAACCAGTCTAGTGTGTTGACATTTTTGAAAAGCAAGGATCATAATTTCAAATATAGACTTATTTGAAAAGTCACCAAAAAACATGAACTTTTAAGGATAGGTATGTATTTTGGCTCAAATCTCAAGAAATTCATGGTTTTAACTTTCTGAAAATACATAACAATAACCTTAATGCAGTTAGGAGTGAATATATTTGCCAGGATCAGAAATCTGGGGGATATTCCTCAGGATCACCCAAACCCTCCAAATGTGACTTTACACCCCAGAATTTGAGAAGTCTTTACTTCCCTGGACAAATGTAAACTGGTGCTGCCCTCCGTGTGGTTTGAGCAAAAGTTGCCAGGGCTTGGGTTGGGTTTCCCAAGTGCCCAATACTCCCTGACTGTCAGACCCTAGGGATGGGTTCCTTCAAGGTCAGTTGCTACATTTTTCATTCCAAAGATTTTCTTGTTCTTGAAAAGGACCAGGCAAAGGGAGAGGCCTCTTATCTGGAGCATCTTTTCCTTTGGCCCAGGCACCCATCAGCCCATCATTCTCATTCCTGCTCTGTAACCACAAAGACAAGTATGATGGATCTCCTTTTGGAACACAATGCAATTTGCTTGGAAAAACATCCACTTTAGACAAACAATAAAAGCAGCCCGAGTGGGGCCTTGGCTGTTCTCCTGGTGTTACGCTCATGCATATGCCTCTGGTGCTTGGCAGAAAAAGTTTTCTAGTTGCACAAAACATCAGACAACCCCTTGGGAATACCCATCCCCTGTCCTTGTTGTTTAAAAACATAACTTGGAATCTAAGTTATTAGCCCCAAACAAGATGCAAATTTGACTCTCTAAATCTCAATTTCTATGTATTATAAAGAAGGATCTTTTTGTCTTTTAATCTACTAATATCCAGGGGGAAGAAGTCTGGGGGGAGATGATGGACCAGATGCTGTGTAAACATATCTCTGTTCTGTTGAAAGATGAAAGAGATATCAACTCAGCCATGCAGCCCTATTGCTCTCCTCTGTTGGAAATCCTCTCTCCTCTCCTCTGAACTCCTGCTACACTTTGTTTTTTCTTAAAGAGCATTTATCAGATTCTGTCTAGTATTGTAATTACTCATGTTCATGTCTTAATTTTCCCTCTAGACTATAATTTTCATACTGGCATGAATTGTCTTTTTAACTTTGTTTTCCCCACAAATTCCATATTTGTATTTTTTACTTTTGTATCATTTTTCATTAGATTCCACATATAAGTGATATCATATGGTATTTGTCTTTCTCTGTCTGCCTTACTTCACTTAGTATGGTAATCTCCAGGTCCTTAAAAAAAAACTAAATATAGAATTACCATATGATCCAGCAATCCCACTCCTGAGCATATAACTGGAGCAAAACTATAATTCAAAAAGATACATGCACCCTAGTGTTCATAGCAGCACTATTCGCAATAACCAAGACATGGAAGAAATCTAAATGTCTATCAACAGATGAATGGATAAAGAAGATATGGTACATATATACCATGGAACATTACTCAGCTATTAAAAAGAATGAAATGGAGTTCCTACTGTGGCTCAGTGGCTAACAAATCATGAGGATGTGAGTTCAATCCCTGTCCTTACTCAGTGGGTTAAGGATCTGGCATTGTCATGAGCTGTGGTGTAGGTTGCAGATGCGGCTCTGAACCGAAGTTGCTGTGGTGTAGGCTGGTGGCTGCATCTCCAATTCAAACCCTCGCCTGCGAACCTCCATATGCTGTGGGTGTGGGCATAAAAAAAGGAAAAAAAAAAGAATGAAATAATAGCATTTGCAGCAACATGGATGGACCTAGAGATCATCATATAGGTATGTTAATAATCAGTCTATTCCCGGGAGTTTCTGTCGTGGCGCAGTGGTTACTAAATCCGACTAGGAACCATGAAGTTGCGGGTTTGGTCCCTGCCCTTGCTCAGTGGGTTAATGATCCGGTGTTGCCGTGAGCTGTGGTGTAGGTTGCAGACGTGGCTGGGATCCCGAGTTGCTATGGCTCTGGCGTAGGCTGGTGGCTATAGCTCCGATTCAACCCCTAGCCTGGGAACCTCCATATGCTGCGGGAGCGGCCCAAGAAATAGGAAAAAAAAAATCAGTCTTTTCCCATGTAACCCTCTGTTTTGATAGACATTCTTTTATTCAAACATTTGCTGAACATCTAGTATGTGTTGGTTTCTGGAAATAAGCTAACATTTTTAATCACTGTTCTAAGTACTCTGTGCTTGTTTATCCCATCACAAAATAATAACTATTTCCATCCTCTTTTTATAACAGAAGAAACAGAAGCATAGGGATAACATAAGCAATTTTCTAAGGGCAATACAACCTGTACATTGGCTGAGCCAAGATTCCAACCCATTCTGAGCCAGAGCCTATGTTGTTAACCATCAGGCCATACTGCCTCTGGGTGTTGCCTCCAGAAATAGGATTAGGTAAAAGCAAAGATGAAAAACATCTGGCCCCTAAATCAAGCATTTCACGTTCTGGTAGAAAAGACAGACCTGTAAAAATGTCAAAAGAATATAGAGTGATTGGCTGTGTTGATGGTGCTATGTAGAAAGGGCACAAGCTCAGAAAAAGGGCAGTCTCTAGGCTGCAGTGTCCTCAGGAGAGGCCTTAGGTAGCCATGGGTTTCCTTCACCTGACAGGACCTGTATCAGCATCAAAAGTAGCTCTCTTGGTAGGAAGGATAAGTAGATGTTTAAAAGACCATCTTCAGTTCACTGTATCAGCATCAAAAGTAGCTCTCTTGGTAGGAAGGATAAGTAGATGTTTAAAAGACCATCTTCAGTTCACTCCCTTTATTGCAGAAGAGGACTTGAAATGAATTTAGGTGATTCACTCCCCATACACTATTAATTAATTGCCCACTCAAGACAGGACAGAAAGGGAAACTATTAAAATCCTGTCACAAATCTAAATTTTTCCTGAAGGTTCATTTAGAGGGAAAAAAAAGGTAAAGGAGATGTAAGAAATGATCGTGTATTATGCAATGTAGAAACATCAGTGAAGAAACAAAAACATCTAAGATTACAAATGTTTTACTGGTATCTCTTACTTCGAAGGAAAAGTATAAAAAGAAGACTTGCCACCTTTCCCTAATGTTCCTCTTTCACCCTCCCCTCCTACACTCAATATCTAGAGATGCTTCTGCTAGAACTGGGGAACTCTTAGGCTTGGTGGTCTGCACTCTGGATCCCAAATGTGGTCTAATGGATTGCTAGTTTTCCAAGAGAATATAAATCCAAGTGCTTATTGTCCTGTTACAAATTTGCCTCAGGCCTTCATTCTCTATTTCGGTTAAAACAGGTGCTGTTCGGTTGACCAGGATATTGTACAAACTGGTTTATTCTCTAGCAGTTTAAGTAATGAGCACTTAGGTGAATTTCCCTGACCTTCCCATTCTCTAGGTAATTTTAACTTCTGCTTTTTCCCCCTTGTTATGCTGCCTACATTGATTTACACTCTCATTTCCTCTCTTTGCTCCTTGCAACTCCTACTAGGAAGTCTACCTCTCCCATGAAGTGCTGAGCTAGAGTTCCCAAACTGAGTTCTGTGGAACACGATTCCTTGAGGGGCTTCCTGAAAGCTGGGCTCAATGGTCAAAGGAGCTTGAGAAACATCTTTTACTGAAAGACACTGAAACACTATCCTTTATCAGATCTGTAGAATTTATAACTTGCACCTCAAAGTTTAACATTCATTTATTCTGCACATAGGAAAAGATTACATATCTGTTATGGACCAAACATACACAGTGCTGGACATTGGAGTTATCATTGTTTCCTCATCATAAGTAAGTCTTGTTTGTTTACCCATATTTAGAAGGTAAAGCTAGGTCTTATTTTGTGTCATATTGTTATTAATATAGAGTACAGTACTGTGGATGTAATAGAGCCTTGGTAAATGATTGTTGGTTGGTTTGTCAGTTAAGTAAAAAATGTGAGTTAACTTTTATCAATGAAAATTGCTTTTACCTTATTCTTGGAAGTTCTTCTTCAAGAAAGCATACCTTTGACCCCACTTCTTATAACAAGAAATTCACAGAAAATGTGAAATACACCTGCATATTGTTATTGGCCCAAATGGCAATGTTCAACATAAGAAAATAGCAATTTCGAAGTGCCTATAAGAATGTGCAGGTGACAGGGAAAAATACCACAGTTATTCCCATTTTGGTCTCCACTACAGAAATCCATCCTCTGTCACTCTTATGTATTTATAATCGCATGTGACTGAGCTGAGTTCATTAGCTGACTTTGGATTGTTCTCATTAAACTCCTAAATAGAGGGGAAGATTTTTTTTCTCATCTGACCAGGCTTGACTAAAAGGTATCCTATGGTGAAGGCAGTACAGAAGACAATGCAAAGTGAACCATAGAGTTCTCCCGTCACCGAGATAGCTGCCCAGGGGCCAGATCAGCACCCAGTGATTAATGCCATCTGTCTAACACATTCCTTCTTTGGGGGCTGGGTGTTAGCAGAGAAGGATTTATTATGCCCTAAGATGTTCACAAACGCACTCCAGGGACAGATGTGATAAAGAGAGGGGCTGAAAATGCTTGGTGAGAGCATCCTAGTTATTCTGTAACGGACTCGTCAAACTTTAAGTGAAGCAGAAGGTTTTTATGTTTTTTTTCCCCCCTTAAGTGGAATGTCAGTTACGTTACCAGAGTTAATGATACCAAATTTGAATGCTTGAGTGCAACTCTGTCTTTGAGTATTTGTTAGAGGAAAAAGAAAGAAAAAAGAAAAAGACCATCTAAAGCTTGGCAGAAACTTCCCACACAGGGTATAGGAGTCTGAAGTATTTCTGAGTTGCGCTACTAAGAAGCTGAAAGGACCTGTGGAAGACCTTTCAAATTGATCATAAGTTGGAATCCAAACCAATGAAGGATGACCCGCTTGAATTCAGCATTTTCCTTACAATGGCTTTCTCAGTGTGTTACCTAACACTGTGTAGATGGTTCTCCACTATCTCAGGATGGTGCCTGAGGCTTCCCATTGCTGTTGAGTGGAGAATTGAAAGCAAAAATGGTTCCAAATCTCAAGTCTGTGCTGTGCAGGTGGGTTGGAAGGAAGGCTTGCTGCCAGTGGAGCACATGAGACATGAGAAGAAGGGAGCTGATGGAGGCAGGAGATGCCGCCATCACTCTGTTTTCTCCTCACTATATAAGGAAACACTGTCAAGGATACACTGGACAGGATACACTGTCAATTATCTTCCATCTATTCTAGTCCTTGGTGAAACCTTTCTAGACTGCCAGCCTGAAAGACAGTGGAAAGGAAGTGGAAGTGATGGGGGTGGGTGTTTTCACTGTTTTGGTCTTTGATAAATCCAGTGAGAAGTCAGGTCCACACAACATCATAGACTGTTTTCTCCAGTGTGGCCCTTGGACAACCTGCATCAGTATTACCTGAGAGGTCTTTAAAATGTACATTTTAAGGCCCTATGCCAGACTTTCAGAATCAGCATCCCTGGGAGGGAAGGGGGCCTGGAAACATCCATTTTAATAGATTCCCTGAGGGATTTTTGATACGCTTTGAACTTCTGACTTGAGGGTCAAACTTCTGACTTGAGGGACTTGACTTTTCCCCTTGTAGTTGCCATTGTTTCCTGCTTCTGAAGATGAGGCAACATGAGGGAGGAGGAGGTGGTGGAGGAAGGGGCAGACACTAGACCCATCAGAAGGGTAACTCTGTGTAATGTGGGCCTGCAAGAGAGGCTGTAAGGAAGAGCTTACACACTCGTGGCCTGCACATATGTTTTATTTGGACTACATGGCATTTAACATTTTAAAAACTAGAAATGCCTTTATGTGGGGCGTGCCCTCTTAATTTTAAGTTTCTGCCAACCCTATCCCTGCCTGCTCACCCCTTGCCTCTGAAGGCACTAGTTCATCAACTATGGGGTGAGGTGGGGGAGTGGCATATTTAACGTGAACTGGCCTATTGTCTCTTTGGCTTTAAATCATGAAATATAAACTTATTCCTAAAAGTTGGTCCGTGAGAGAATAACAGGCTTTTTTCTTTGATTTGTCTTTAAGCCCAAATTACCTTTTTATTTCCTGACTTGCTGGAAGGCACCAATGAAGAAGCACCTAGCAAAGTGTTTTTGTGCAGGGCATGCCTCCATAAATAATTTTTGCATGAACAAAAGAGTAATGTGATACAGCTGACAGTTGAGTCTAGGGCTGTTGTCTCTTATCCTCCCACCCCTGAGCCCTTCCAAATCGCAGTTTTCCCCACCACAAAATGGTGGAGGAGGCTCCTATGACCTGGATCTTTCATTCACCTGTTTTGGGTGGGACAGGTGCAGCCCAGATTTTTCTCTGTCTTTGTTTCAAATTTTCTGTGAAATAAAGACATGCCTTTCAGGTCTGTCTGAGATCTTTATATACTGTTTGTTCCTGAATGTTTTCATGTAAATGTTTTAATTTGTGGCAAATCTGTTTGTTTGTTGTGTTTGTCAAGTTAATGTAAACTGTAGTCCATTAGGCCTTGAGATGAGTCTACTAAATATTTTCAGATGTTTTTTATTTCCCCAGCTAAGAGCTGGATTTGAACCAGAGCTCAGGGGTGAAAGGGCAATGTGTAATATACTGAGACATGAAGTTCGACATATGAAATAAAATAATGTAATGTTTTTAATATTTAAGATGAAAAAAGCAGCAATAAAACATTGTGGAAGAAGAAAAACATGAATACCTGTATACTTTAATTTTAAATGCCTGCAGATGTTGAATTTTAATCAGAGCATGTCAGATTCTGACTCTGACAAAGGCAAAAATGTGAGATCTGTTTTCTTGAATTGCTTCCACATTTCATGCTTCAGATTTTTATTACATATAGCACTGCATCATCATATATTTATGTAAAGTGCCAGCATCCATTGACTTAGCATGTGCATGATGGTTAACATATAAAACAGTATGCAGTGAAGGACAGGCCCCTTCTCTCCCTCCCCAGCACAGATTTTCCCTGTGACCTTGTGGTCAGGAAGGCATTTAACTCCCCTGTGCTTCAGTTTCCATAATCTCAAAATAGGAACCACCACTCTTGTTTCTTCCTAAGCTCCATGGGTACAGTGAGGCCTATTTGAAATAGTGATTGATCTGTACACTTATTGTGTAGTAATAGCATCATATATGTGTGTTTCTGTATACTTAGATTGAAACAGAAGAAGAAAGCCAGTGAAAATAATTATGTATTAAAATCTAAAATTATGTATTAAAATCTAAAATTACTTTTAGATTTATGTGTATTTATGAAATCATTTTTATTTGTTTTTTTGCATCATGTTTCCTAAAGCAGTGTGAAAGCCAGTAACCTTAAATTTCACACTGTAATTCTACTAAAAAACATGGATTTATAATTATATAGTATATACTATATATGTATATGATATAATCCAAAATATCTGTAAGTCCCCACTATGTTTTCTCTGAGTAGTTTGAAATGCATAGGATAAGGAAAGTAGAAGCAGCTGATTTGATTGAAAATCTTCGATAGAAGATCAATCCTCGTCTGATTTCTTGCTCTTAAAATCTTTTCAGCTAAATGACCTATATTCCTAGTACTTTTAAATCTTTCTTCTTCTGGTCTCTTTTGCCTTCTAAGGGGATCCGTGTTGACTTGTAGAATATAGTCATGGGACTTGTGAGGACAGTAAAGTTAAGTATTAAATGGTAAATTAGCTGTGGTGTAGCCCCTTTCTTGTTAGTTTTAAATGTTCGGATGTGCACACAAATGTCTACGGAGACGAAGAGTAGTATTTTCATGTCTAGAATGATGTGGTATAGAACATGGGTAAGATATTCAGAATGACAAGACAGTCCACCTACTCAACTAAAGGGAAACAGAACTCACCATCAGGAAAGAAAGGGACGTTACAGGAGGCTCTATCTAACCATCCCCTCGACCCAATTACCAACAAATTATGTGTCTTTTTATATACAACTTATTTTAGTTTTAAGCAACTGCATGTATTTGACTCTTCAAAGATTTCAAACTGTATTGCAGTGGAAAGTTTTTCTCACCAGAAATTCTTCTCAAGAATATTTCAGGAGAAAAGAGGTCAGAGTGAGAAACGAAGCACATGTCCCAAGAGCGCTAATGCACTTTCCCTGTAGAGAAAATGGAGGACCAGGCGAGGGCTTTGGATCTCCAGGTGCTCCTTGCAGGGACCTGCACCACTGCAGGCAGGAGAGGCACTCATGCTGGGCTTTTCTTTCTGGATGCCAGGGCTGGAGAATGGTGGTGAGAAGAGGAGTGTGAGGATGAGAGATGGAGAAAAGTTGTAGCTCTTGTGAGTGGAAGGTTTAGAGAGAAAATTCTGTGCCATAAACTTTTGTTTTAGAAGTTTCGGAAGCTTATCTGTGAAGAACTTTGTGAAATATCTATCCCCAGCATTTAAGAAAATCTATAGTAAAGATATATGCTATTCTTCAAGGGTTAGTTATCATGCTTCCGAGACTAATTTCTTGGACTCTGGGTTGTGATACAATCAGACTAGCCCATCAAATGGCATGCACACATCAAGGCTCAGCTCCTACATTATTCTTCTGACATAAAATCCATTTCTGCTCTATCTCTTAATGCTTTGCACCTCTGTTCTTGTGCTTCAGAAATATAGGCTCCTAGGTTGAAAGGTACTTGAGATGTAATAAGTCCTAGCTCTCATTCCCTATCTAGGAATCTTTTCATTCATTTGTTTGTTCATTCGTTTATTAATTCATCTAACATTTGCTCTCTGGCCACTAAAACCTATGCTGTATCATATAAGAAAACTATTTGTCAAGAGCTATTGCAGAAAAACCACACCTTCATGAAGATGAAGACCAAAGAATCTCACTTTCTACCGGCCCCTAAGCAACCCAGGTCTATCCTTTCACACATCATTGGTCAGTTTACTCTGCTTTCTCCATAGCAACTAATCCAGACATTCATTACTCTCTTCAAAGTTTATATTCTCATCCCCAGACCTTACTACTTGTTCAAGCATCTGAGTAATAACCCTTGGTGATTTAATTATTTGAATAAATGACCCTTGGCAGTTTTATGAGGATCATTGATATTATGTAGCCACCTCATTTTACAAGTGAAAAAAAAAATGCTTAAAGGAGTTGTAGGACTTAATAGGGTCATGGCTGATATTGGGGGGGGGGAACCCAAGAGTAGGCTGTAGACAAATAGAATCCCTTGCCAATCTTCTGTCCCCTGTGCCATTCTGATTGAATAAGTGTTCTTCACTTAAAACACTGCTGTAGAGAGTGTCAGCTTTCTACAATAGATTAAAGGCTGTTTCTTGTTTAGAGTTTACACACTCATTAAGGACTGCTTCTGTCTATGCCCCCTGTCTTTCCCCATACAATTCATTATAACTATAAATGTCAAATGTTTACAATATTCTTAGGCTTAAAAGTGGAGAAAAACCCCCAAATACAGAAATTAATATAAAGACTCTTAAGCAATAACAGAAAATATCTTCTACCTTGAGGACCAATTTTCCTATGATATTTCTGAATTTCATATCACAATACCTGAAATTCTACTGAGGTTTCTGTTACATGAATTAGTATGTTTAAAAGCAAAATCTGAGGCCATTCTCTTTCATCCAAGATGGAATATCAACGACTAGTTTTACTGTCCTCCCTGAAGCAACCAAAATGTGGACACAAGGGGTAAGAACACAACATCATATGCATGGGATTCCTTCCTAAATCACTCAGAGCTTTCACCATGTTTGTTTCCGTGTCAGAGATAATTACATGATCTTTTTCTTAAATGATTTTTTCACTCTATAAATATTTCTTCAATCAGATTCACTAAGTTTGTTGTGTGACACCCAGAAATCTCTTGGCAGCCAAGTAAAGCAGATGTGGTACTGAATTCATCATTAATCTTTGGGTCTGTCACACTTAAAAAAAGATTTGTTGTACTGTCTACATGTCCTAAAACTGATGTATAAAAATATACAGAAGTGTCATATTTATTAATATTACTTTTTTGTGCACAGAAGCATACTACACAAACTTTTCATCCAATAATTTGTTTTCTAGAAATAACTTTCCTTCCTAGGATATATAATTTAGGTCAATCTCAATACTCTGTTACCTTCAACTATTAAAAGTGGTTAGTAGAACACTGATCGGTTTGGTCATTCTTTGGAGGAGCTTCTTTCCTTGACTCACAACTGCAGCTCTTCTTTGGGCAGCAGAAGCTTGCTTGGTTGGCACCAGTGCCGCCCAAGACTTAGGCCACTCTTCTACATGTGTAGATTTGTGTAACCACCACCACATCAAGATCAATCAAAATATAGAACTATGAGTTCTTTTGTGTGCAGTGAGTTAAGGATCCAAGGTTGTCATTGCAGTAGCTTGGGTCACTGTTGTGACATGGGTTTGATCCCTGGCTTGGGCACTTGCATATGCCTTGGGCTTGACAGTAAAAAAAAAGATACAGAACTATTACACCATAAACAAGATCTCATTATGAGAGTATTATATAAATAGAATGATGTAATATGTAATCTTTTGATATTTTTTTTTTTCACTCAATAACCTTGTGATCCATCCAATTGTTGCATGTATCAATGGTTTGTTCCTTTTTATTGCTGAATAGTATTCCATGGTGTGGACATATCACAGTTTGTTTAACCATACATCTTTCCAAGGATATTGTGACTATTACAAGTAAATATGCTATGAACAATCATATATAGATTTTGGTGAAGACATGTTTTTATTTCTCTGGAATAAATGATCAGGAGTGAAATTGCTGACTTCTGTGGTATGTTTAGTTTTAAGGAAACTTCCAAAATATTTCCCACCAGAAATGTATAAGAGGTTTACTTTCTCTACATCCTCAACAGCATTTGACGTCATTTAGATGTATAGTGATATTATGATCATAATTTTCATTTCCTTAATGGCCAATAATGAATGCTTTTCATGTATGTATTACCATTCCTGTGCCTCCTCAAGTGAAATGTCTCTTTATGACTTTGGCCCATTTTCTAATTGAATTGTTTTTATTTTTTCATTTTTATTTTTTTGTCTTTTCAGGGCTGCACCTGTGGCATATGGAGGTTCCTAGGCTAGGGGTCGAATCAGAGTTGTTGCCACTGGCCTATGTCACAGCCACAGCAATTTGGGATCCAGGCTGCATCTGCAATGTACACCACAACTCACGGTAATGCTGGATCCTTAACCCACTGAACGAGACCAGGAATTGAACTTGCGTCCTCATGGATACTATCAGATTCATTTCCACTGAACCACAATAGGAACTCCTTGGATTGTCTTTATATTGTTGATTTTGGGAGTTCTTTATATATTCTAATCCTCTGTCAGATGTATTTGCATATTTCTCCTAGTCTGTAACTTGTCTTTTTATTCTCTCTTTTTTTTTAAGTTGTATTGGAGCATAGTTAATTTACTATGTTGTGATAATTTCTGCTGTATGACAAAGTGATTCAGTGTTACATATAGGCACATCCATTCTTTTTCAGATTCTTTTCCCATATAGATCATCAGAGAATATTGAGTAGAGTTCCTTGCACTGTAGAGCAGGTCCCTGTTGGCCATTCATTCCGTTTACCACAGTGAGCATATGCCAATCCCAAACCCCAGTCCATTCCTCCGCTCACTCCCATCTTTCCACTATGGTAACCACAAGTTTGTTTTCAAAGTCTGTGAGTCTGTTCCTGTTCTGCAGTAGGTTCATTTGTATCCTTTTTTTGGATTCCACATATAAGTGGTATTATATTATGTTTGTTTTTCACTGTCTAACTTCACTTAGTATGGTAGTTTCTAGGTCTGTCCATGTTGCTGCAAATGGCATTATTTCATTCTTTATATGGCTGAGTAATATTCCATTGTATATATGTACCACATCTTCTTTATACAGCATATATATAGGTTTTGTTTTTGTATCCATTAAGCCAGTCTGTATCTTTTGGTTGGAGCATTTGGTCCATTTACATTTAAGGTAATTATTGATATGTATGTTCTTATTGCCACTTTGTTAATTGTTTTAGATTTACTTTTGTTGGTCTTTTTTCTTTCCTTCTTTTGTTCTCTTGTGGTTTGATGACTATCTTTAACATTGTGTTTGAATTGCTTTTTCTAATTTGTGTGTGTATTGTCAATTTTTTTGGTTTATGGTTACATTGAGGTTTTGATATAGGAGTTTATATATATACAAGATTGTTGAAAATTGATCTCTTAATTGCAAATGCATTTCCGGAATCCTGTATTTGTACCTTCCTCTTCTCACAGTTACTGGTTTTGTTATCATATTAGTGTGTGGATGATTTCATACCTTTATTATATGTTTGCCTTTATTTATGAGCCTTCTCATTTGTAATTTTCCTTATTTTTAGTTGTGCCCTTTTCCATACAGAGAAGTTTCTTAAGTATTTGTTGTAAAGCTGGTTTGGTGGGGCTGAATTCTGGAGACAAAGCTTTTGATTTCTCCTTTAAATCTGAATGAGAGCCTTGTCGGGTAGAGTATTCTTAGTTGGAGGTTTTTTCCTTTCATTACTTTAACTATATTGTGTCACCACATTATGGTCTGTAGGGTTTCTGCTCAAAAATCATCTGATGACCTTATCTGGGTTCCCTTGTATATTATTTGTTGCCTTTCCCTAGCTGCTTTCACTATCTTCTTTTTGTCTTTAATTTTGGTCAGTTTGGTTAATATGTATCTCAAGGTATTCCTCCTTGGATTTATTATATATGGTATTCATTGTGCTTCCTGGATTTGAGTGAGAGATTCCTTTCCCACAGTGGGGAAGTTTTCACCCTTATCTCTTCAGATATTTTCTCTGACCCTTTCTCTCTTCTTCTTCTGGCACCCATATTTAAAATTGTCCCAGAGGAGTTCCCATTGTGGCTCAGTGGGTTTAGAACCAGACGAGTATCCATGAGGATGCAGGTTGGATCCCTGACCTCACTCAGTGGGTTAAGGATCTGGTGTTGCCACAAGCTCCAGTGTAGGTCACAGATGTGGCTCTGATCCCAAGTTGCTGTGGCTGTGGCATAGACTGACAGCTGCAGCTCTGATTTGACCGCTAGCCTGGAAACTTCCATATTGCAACAGGCATGGCACTAAAAATAAAGTTGTCCCAGAATTCTCTTAGACTATCTTCAGTTCTTTTCATTAATTTTTCTTTATTCCATTCTGCATCAGTGATTTCCACTAGCCTGTCTTCCGCTTTTTTGTTCTTTGGCCTCCTGTATTATGCTGTTGTTTCCTTCTAGTGAATTATTTATTTTGGTTATTGTGTTGTTCATCACACCAAATGCTCCTCCTCCCAATGCCAGATCCCCAGGTGTGGAACTTGATGTGAGTTAAGCACTCCCACTCCTGTGGGAGAGCTTCTGTGATGTAGTTCCAGCATGTAGGTTGCCCACCAAGTGGGTATGGAATTGCTTATATTACAAAAGCACCCCTCCTACAGTCTTGATGTGACTTCTTCTTTATCTTTGGGTGTAAGATATCTTTTTTGGTAGCTTCCAGTCTATTTTGTTGATAGTCATTCAGCAGTTAGTTGTAATTTTGGTGTTTTTGTAAGAGGAGGTGAGTTTGAGTCCTTCTACTCTGCCATATTGTCTCTGTTAATTATTTTCAGTTCCCCATGTTACCTTATGGTCCTGTCCACACATTGTAAAGTTGAGATGGTCTTTTGCAGGATGCTGTGTTTGTTCTGAATTAGTACCTAATAAATTGTTCTTCCTTTCCTTTTTTTTTTTCCTTGTCTCCTGTGCTGAGTCTAGTCTTACTGACTCATGAATGCCCTGTGGTGAGGTCTGACACCTGGCCCTTCATACCAAGTTCTTATTCTCTTTACAGGGTCTTTTGGAAAACAAATATTTTAATTTTGATGAAATCTAATTTACTGATTTTTTTTTCTTTAATGGATCATGCTGTTGATATTTTGCCTGAGAACTCTTCAAGTCCTTGGTCAAGAATTTTTTAATATGTTATCTTTGCAAAGTGTTATAGTTTTATGTTTCATATTTAAATCTATATTAAATTTTGAGTTAATTTTCATGTAGTGTTTGAGGTTTACAGTAATATTAATTTCTTGTCCTACAGATACTCAGTTGCTCTAGCTTCATGTTTTGAACAGTCTTTTCTCCGTTGAATTGCTTTTGCACCTTTTTAAAAAATCAGTTGGTTATTCTTGTAAAAGTCTATTTCTGGGTTCTCTACTTTGTTTTATTGACTTATGTAACTATCCTTCTTTTAATACCACATAGTTTTGATTATCATAGCTACATAATAGATCTTGAACTCAGGTAAAGTGATTCTTTTATTCTTCTTTTATAAAATTGTTTTAGCTATTAAGTTCCTTTGCCTTTCTGTATAAAATTCAGAATAATGTTGCCTCTATCAGTAATTTCTTTTGACTTGGATTTTCATAGTAATTTCATTATATATATATTAATTTGGGGAGAATTAACATCTTTACTATATTGAGTTTTCCAGTCCACAAACAAAGAATATTTCTCCAATTATTTACTTCATTCCCAGGCATAGGAGGAAAGCATTCAGTCTTGCACAATTAAATATAATGATAGCTGTATGTTTTTGGTAGATGCTCTTTCTCTGAGGATGTTCACTGTATTCTTATTTTTCTAAAAAATTTATCTTAGTAGATGAATTTGAATATGTCAGATGCTTTTCCTGCATGACTGATATTATCATGGGAGATTCCTTTTTAATTTTATGATTTTTATTTTTTCAATCATAGTTGATTTATGGTAGATTGCATTGATTGATTTTCTTTTTTTTTTTCACCTCCACTAGGCATTTTATTTTTTTGTTTTTTTATTTTTTATAATTTTTTGTATTTTCCCACTGTACAGCAAGGGGGGCAGGTTATCCTTACATGTATACATTACAATTACATTTTTTCCCCCACCCTTTCTTCTGTTGCAACATGAGTATCTAGACAAAGTTCTCAATGCTACTCAGCAGGATCTCCTTGTAAATCTATTCTAAGTTGTGTCTGATAAGCCCAAGCTCCCGATCCCTCCCACTCCCTCCCCCTCCCATCAGGCAGCCACAAGTCTTTTCTCCAAGTCCATGATTTTCTTTTCTGAGGAGGTGTTCATTTGTGCTGGATAGTAGATTCCAGTTATAAGTGATATCATATGGTATTTGTCTTTGTCTTTCTGGCTCATTTCACTCAGTATGAGATTCTCTAGTTCCATCCATGTTGCTGCAAATGGCATTATGTCATTCTTTTTTATGGCTGAGTAGTATTCCATTGTGTATATATACCACTTCTTACCAATCCAATCATCTGTTGATGGACATTTGGGTTGTTTCCATGTCCTGGCTTTTGTGAATAGTGCTGCAATGAACATGCGGGTGCATGTGTCTCTTTTAAGTAGAGTTTTGTCTGGATATATGCCCAAGAGTGGGATTGCAGGGTCATATGGAAGTTCTATGTATAGATTTCTAAGGTATCTCCAAACTGTTCTCCATAGTGGCTATACCAGTTTACATTCCCACCAACAGTGCAGGAGGGTTCCCTTTTCTCCACAGCCCCTCCAGCACTTGTTTTTTGTGGATTTATTAATGATGGCCATTCTGACTGGTGTGAGGTGATATCTCATGGTAGTTTTGATTTGCATTTCTCTTATAATCAGCAATGTTGAGCATTTTTTCATGTGTTTGTTGGCCATCTGTGTATCTTCCTTGGAGAAATGTCTATTCAGGTCTTTTGCCCATTTTTCCATTGATTGATTGGTTTTTTTGCTGTTGGGTTGTATAAGTTGTTTATATATTCTAGAGATTAAGCCCTTGTCGGTTGCATCATTTGAAACTGTTTTCTCCCATTCTGTAAGTTGTCTTTTTGTTTTCTTTTTGGTTTCCTTTGCTGTGCAAAAGCTTTTCAGTTTGATGAGGTCCCATGGGTTTATTTTTGCTCTAATTTCTATTGCTTTGGGAGACTGACCTGAGAAAATATTCATGATGTTGATGTCAGAGAGTGTTTTGCCTATGTTTTCTTCTAGGAATTTGATGGTGTCCTGTCATATATTTAAGTCTTTCAGCCATTTTGAGTTTATTTTTGTGCATGGTGTGAGGGTGTGTTCTAGTTTCATTGCTTTGCATGCAGCTGCCCAGGTTTCCCAGCAATGCTTGCTGAATAGACTTTCTTTTTCCCATTTGATGTTCTTGCCTCCCTTGTCAAAGATTAATTGACCATAGGTGTCAGGGTTTATTTCCGGGTTCTCTATTCTGTTCCATTGGTCTGTCTGTCTGTTTTGATACCAGTACCACACTGTTTTGATGACTGTGGCTTTGTAGTATTTCTTGAAGTCTGGGAGAGTGATGCCTCCTGCTTGGTTTTTGTTTCTCAGGATTGCTTTGGCGATTCTGGGTCTTTTGTTGTTCCATATAAATGTTTGGATTTTTTGTTCTAGTTAAAATGTCATGGGTAATCTGATAGGGATTGCATTGAATCTGTAGATTTCTTTGGGTAGTATGGCCATTTTTACAATATTGATTTTTCCCAATCCAGGAGCGTGGAATATCTTTCCATTTCTTTACATCTTTGATTTCTTTGATGAAAGTTTTATAGTTCTCGGCATATAGGTCCTTTACCTCCTTGGTCAGGTGTATTCCGAGGTATTTGATTTTGTGAGGTGCAATTTTAAAAGGTATTGTATTTTTGTATTCCTTTTCTAATAGTTCATTGCTGGTATACAGAAATGCAACTGACTTCTGAATGTTAATCTTATATCCTGCTCCTTTGCTGAATTTATGAATCAGTTCAAGGAGTTTTGGGGTTGAGTCCTTAGGGTTTTCTATGTATAGTATCATGTCACCTGCATACAGTGACAGTTTGATCTCTTCTCTTCCTATATGGATGCCTTTGATTTCTTTTGTTTGTCTAATTGCTGTGGCTAGGACTTCCAAAACTATGTTGAAGAGCAGTGGTGAGAGTGGGCATCCCTGTCTTGTTCCAGATGTGAGTGAGAAGGCTTTCAGTTTTTCCCCATTGAGGATTATATTTGCTGTGGGTTTCTCATAAATGGCTTTGATTATATTCAGGAATGTTCCCTCTATACCCACTTTGGCAAGGGTCTTGATCAGGAATGGATGTTGGACTTTGTCAAATGCTTTTTCTGCGTCTATTGAGATGATCATATGATTTTTGAGTTTTTTTTTGTTAATGTGGTATATTGATGCTGATTGATTTGCGTATGTTGAACCATCCTTGTGAAACTGGGATGAACCCAACCTGGACCTGGTGTATAATTTTTTTGGTATGTTGTTGGATTCAGTTGGCTAAGATTTTGTTGAGAATTTTTGCATCTATATTCATCAATGATATTGGGTGATAATTTTCTTTTTTGGTGGTATCTCTGTCTGGTTTTGGACTGAGGGTGATGGTGGCATCATAGAATGTCTTTGGGAGTATTCCTTCTTCAACCTTTTGAAAGAGTTTAAGGAGGATGGGCACCAATTCCTCTTTATATGTTTGATAGAATTCACCTGTGAAGCCATCTGGTCCTGGACTTTTATTTGTAGGGAGTGATTTTATGACCTCTTCAATTTCCTTTCTAGTGATGGGTCTGTTCAGTTGGTCTGTTTCTACTTGATTCAGTTTTGGCAGGCTATAAGATTCTAGAAAATTGTCCATTTCTTCCAGATTGTCAAACTTGTTGCCATATAGTTGTTCATAGTATTCTCTTATGGTTTTTTGTATTTCTGCTGAATCCGTTGTGATTGCTCCTTTTTCACTTATAATTTTGGTTATTTGGGTTCTTTCTCTCCTCTTTTTAGTGAGTCTGGCCAGGGGTTTGTCAATTTTGTTCACCTTTTCAAAGAACCAGCTCTTGGTTAATTTTCTCTATTGTTTTTTGAGAGTCTATTTTATTGATTTCTTCTTTGATCTTTATAATTTCCTTCATTGATTGATTTTCAAACATTGAACTAGCCTTGCATTCTTAGATGAACCTCATTTGGTATTGCTATATAATTTTTTTCATATGTTGCTCAATTCTCTTTTCTAATATTTTAAGAACTTTGGCATCTATACTCATGAGGGATATTGGTCTGTACTTTTGTTTTTGGACAATCTATGTCTGTTTTTTGACAAAGTTCATTGAAGGAATTCAGAAGAGCTGGTTTTATTTTCTGGAAGAGATTGGGTAGAATTGGTATTAATTATTATTTAAATATTGAGTATAATTCTACTGTGAAAGCATCTGCAATTGGAGGTTTTTTCTTTTTAATTTGTAAACTCAATTTCTTCAAAAGATATAAGTTTATTCAAATGATTTATTTCCAATGGCAAGTTGGGATAGTTTGTACTTTTCTAGCAACTGGCACATTTTATCTAAATTTATCTATATAGAGTTGTTTATAATAAAACTCCCTTCACTATCCTGACCCCTTCATCTTCTCAATGTGAATGAAGGGTCCTTTGGCAAATGACCTAGAACTGTAAAACTGGCACTTGACTTTCATTTCTAAAGTCAGAAATTATGGTGGCCATCTCATTTATTCTGAATCAGATCCCTTTGTGATAGAGTAGGACCTCGTTGCTGATCCATTCTTAAGGCAATAGTTTGTGTCTACTAACCCCAAACTCCCAGTTCATCCCACTGACTCCCCCTACCCTACCTTGGTGACCACAAGTCTATTCTCTATGTCTGTGAGTCTGTGAGTTTCCAGTCCACAAACAAAGAATATTTCTCCAATTACTTACTTCATTCCCAGTCATAGGAGGAAAGCATTCAGTCTTGCACAATTAAATATAATGATAGCTGTATGTTCATTTGACCCATATTTTATTTTTATTTATTTTATTTTTTAATTTTTATTTTATTTTGGTCTTTTAATTATTTTTTATTTTTTAAGGCCACACTGGTGGCACATGGAGGTCCCCAGGCTAGGGGTCTAATCAGAGCTGTAGCCACAGGCCTACACCACAGCCACAGCAATGCCAGATCTGAGCTGCATCTGCAACCTACACCACAGCTCATGGCAACGCCAGATCCTTAACCCACTGAGCAAGGCCAGGGATCATACCCACAAACTCATGGTTCCTAGTCAGATTTGTTTCTGCTGCACCGTAATGGGAACTCCATGTGCCATATTTTAGATTCTACATATAGTATTATCATATGGTATTTGTCTTTCTGACTAACTTCATTTAGTATGAGAATCTCTAGTTGCATTCATGTTGTTTCAAATGGCATTATTTTGTTCTTTTCATGGCTGAGTAGTACTCCATTGTATATATGTACCACACTGTAATCCATTCATCTTTCAGTGGACATTTAGATTGTTTCTATGTCTTGGCTATTGTGCATAGTGCTGCAGTGAACATAGGGGTGCATGTATCTTTTTCAGCAAAAGTTTTGTCCAGATATATGCCCAGGAGTGGGATTGCTGGTTCATGTGGTAGTTCTATATTTAGTTTTCTGAGGAACCTCCATACTGTTTTCCATAGTGGTTGTACCAATTTACATTCCCACCAACAATGTAGGAAGGTTCTCTTTTCTCCACCCTCTCTCTAGCATTTGTTATTTGTGGAGTTATTAGTGATGGAGTCGTCCATTGTGAGGTGGTCCCTCATCATAGTTCTTATTTCCATTTTTCTACTGATTAGTGTTGTTGAACATCTTTTTTATGTGCCTACAGGCTATCCATGTGTATTCTTTGGAGAAATGTCTATTTAGATCTCCTGCTCATTTTATGATTGGGATGTGTCTTTTTTTGTTATTGAGTTGTATGTGTTTTTGTATTTTTGTAGAGTAAGCCCTTGTTGGTTGCATTGTTTTACAACTATTTTCTCCCATTCTATAGGTTTTTTTCATTTTTTTTAATGGTGTCCTTTGCTGTGCCAAATCTTGTAAGTCTGATGAGGGCATATATGCATATATATATTTTGTTGTAGTTGTTAGGGCTGCACCCATGGCATATGGAGGTTCCCAGGCTAGGGGTCAGATTGGAGCTGTACCCACTGGTCTACACCATAGCTACAGCCACAGCAACATGAGATCCAAACCACGTCTGTGATCTATACCCCGGCTCACAGCAACACTGGATCCTTAACCACTGAGCAAGTCTAGGGATTGAACCTGCATCCTCATGGATACTAGTCACATTTGTTTCCACTGAGCCATGATAGGAACTGCATATTTGTTTATTTGTATTTTTATTTTTGTTGCCTTGGGAGACTGCCCTAAGAAAACATTTGCACAATTATTTTAGAGATTGTTTTGCGTATGTTCTCTTCTAGGAGTTTTATGGTATCATGTCTTATGTTTGAGTTTTTCAGCCATTTTGAGTTTATTTTTCTGCATGGTATTGAGGGTATGTTCTAGTTTCATTGATTTACATGAGGCTGTCCAGTTTTCCCAGCATTACTTGCTGAAGATACTGTTATCAAATTTTATATTCTTATCTCCTTTGTTGAAGGTTAATTGACTATAGGTGTCTGGGTTAATTTCTAGGCTCTCTATTCTGTTCCACTGATTCATATGTTTGTTTTTGTACCAGTACCATACTCTCTTGATTACTGTAGCTTTGTAATATTGTCTGAAGTCTGTGAGAGTTCTTCTGCTTGGTTTTTGTTCCTCAGGATTGCTTTGGCAGTTCTGGGTCTTTTATGGTTCTATATACATTTTTTGATTGTTTGTTCTAGTCTGTGAAAAAATGTCATGGGTAATTTGATAGGGATTGCATGGAATCTGTAGATTACTTTGGGTAGTATGGCCTTTAACAATATTAATTCTTTCAAGCCAGGAGCATGGAATATTTCTCAGTTTCTTTAATTTCTCTTCAGTTTCCTTCATTAGTGTTTTATAATTCTCAGTGTGTAAGTCTTTTACCTTTTGGTCAGGTTTATTCTAGGTATTTTTTGCAGAGTGTGATTTAGCATTCTTTTCTAATATTATATAGAAATGCAACTAATTTTTGAATGTTAATCTTGTATCCTGCTGTTTTGCTAAATTCATTGATCAGTTTGAGGAGTTTTTGTGTGGAGTCCTTAGGGTTTTCTATATGTATTATCATGTTATCAGCCTATAGTGACAATTTTACCTCTTCTTTTCCAATTTGGACACCCTTTCCTCCCTCCCTCCCCACTTCCTTCCTTTCTTTCTTTTTTCCTGCCTGCCTGCCTGCCTGCCTGCCTGCTTGCTTGCCTGCCTGATTACTGTGGCTAGGACTTTTAATAGTATGTTGAGTAAAAGTGGTGAGAGTGGGATTTTAGCAGGAGGGCTTCCAGATTTTAGCAAGAAGTCTTTCAGCTTTTCTCTATTGAGTGTTATATTGGCTCTGGGTTTGTCATAAATGGTTTTTATTATGTTGAGATATATTCTTTCTGCACCCATTTTGGTAAGAGTTTATTTTTTTAATCATAAATAGATTTTGAGTATATATACTTTATGATCTGCTTTTAATAATTTTGACTTTTTAGGGCCACACCCACAGCATATGAAAGTTCCTAGGCTAGGGGTCCAGTCAGAACTGTAGCTGTCAGCCTAGGTCATAGCCACAGCAACACACTATCTGTGACCTACTACAGCTCACGGCAATGCGAGATCCTTAACCCACTGAGTGAGGCCAGGGATTAGACCTGCATCTTCATGGATACTAGTCGGGTTCATTAACCACTGAGCCATGACAGAAACTCCTGAGTTTTTCAGTTATTAACATTTTCCAAACAGATATCTAAATCAATACAAACTTCCATCTGTATATATACCCTCACTCTTCTAAAACATTTTAAGTAACTTAATCAATTCAAAAGGCATAACGTTTTTTTTCTTTGTTAGCAAGGACTCTACTGAGACTCAGTGAAGTCACACAAGAGAATTTCATGTAGGTCCATGTCTATGGTGCATTTCACACAGAGGATGCCTCAAAAAGCAGCACATCATTTCCATTACCAAGGTTATGGCAGTGGTGGTGGTCATTACTTTTCTTAGCACCTAGAGGAGCAATCTAGCTGCTCTGCTCTGAATTCCCCAGCTATTGGCTTAGAACCATGCTGAAATATTCAGGGGTGGGACAGGGGAGACAGGTTTGGGGAAGGAGGACAGTGAGAATCAACAGGCAACAGTACACAGCTTTGTCACTGTTAAAAGATGATTTGGTATCTTTACTTCAGAATAAAAACACACCTGTTTCTAGTAAGAAGAAAACTGAACCTTAATGAACAAAATCTTGACCCGATAAACTACCTAATGGTATTTTTGTTATTTTCTTGCTGAGTTCTCTCTTGCCACCGTCATCCACTATGTGGACACTGCGTTTTAAAAAAATGCCTATCAGGTTTCACATTCTAAAACCAAGTTAGAGAGATGTGCTTTGAACATTTCAAAATAAAGACCTAAAATTGATGCCAAATCCACCACAGACAAGAAATGTATTTAGTTACATTTAGTGACATTAGATCATCTTGCCTACCCCACCCTATCATGCACACACCCCAAATATCACTTAACAATGTGTTTCCTCATTCTGTCTTATTTCCTAGCAACCATTTGCTCCAAAACCATGTCTGAAAGCCACCCTCCATGATAAAAAGCTTGACTTTTAAAAAAATTATTTTATTAATAATAAAAAAGTCTTGTGGAGTATTCTTGGTTCATTAGGTCTAGAAGTTAAAGTCTGTATATTCTTATGTTTATTGTTAACTTACTGTCTTCCCAATTCCCCTCATGAGACTGTCATCTCACATTCCATATTCCTTTCTGAAACCATATTTGCCCCACCATCTGGGGCTTTCTGAAGGTCTTTCTATCAAGCTAGCTTTGCTTATGTAACGTATGTGTCTGAGCTGGTGAATTGTGTAATTATGAATCAAGTTTGTGTTTTCACCAATAGCTAATTTCATCTCCCTGCAGCCATCCTCCTGGTTTGCTAGCTCTGCATAAGGGACCAAGACAAGCTGCAAAGTGAAAGGGTTGGAACCATATGGGACCAGATCCCACCCTATACTGCAGCAGAGCATCCCTGGCCATCTGAGAAGAGGCTCTTCCAGCTTATTACTTCTGCAGATTATTGTTACTTTTATTACTTTTCTTAGGGCCTAGAGGAGCCAGAAGTATTATCCTGTCTGATAGCCTGAGCTGTGTTCATCCCAATGCCTTAGTAAGGTTTTGTTTTTGTTTTGGTATATCAGAAAATAATTTAGTTTGATATTCACATAAAGTATCTTAGGAACTTAGAGTATGGAAAATATTGAATGTCAGTCAGTATGTATACTTTTAACACAGGCTTGTCTTGCTGCTAAGCTTCAAAATTACAGTTTTGCAAACCACTGGCTTTAGTTCTTCTTTTTTTTTTTTTTAAAAAGAAGTTGTGATTGGTGACCAGGTACTTTATATGAAATTCTAGTACTTTTTACTTATTTTTATTCTCTGTGGGTTTGTTTGTTTCACTCTACTTTTTATTTTATTTCTGTTGAAGTATAGTTAGTTTCAGGTATACAGCAAAGTGATTCAGTTATATATACATACATATATATGTCTGTGTAACTTTTTCAGATTCTTCTTCAGATTCTTTTCCCTGACAGGTTATTACAGAATATTGAGTCTAGTTCCCTATGCTACATAGTAGGTTCTGTGGGTTATCTATTTTATATGTAATAATGTGTGTATATTAATACTAAACTACTAATTTATCCCTCTCCCTCTCTTTTGGTAATTATAAGTTTGTTTTCTGTGACTTTGGGTCTATTTCTGTTTTGTATGTAAGTTCATTTGTATCTTTTTACAAAAAAATTCCACATATAAATGATATCATGTGATATTTGTCTTTCTTTGTCTAGTTAACTTCACTTAGTATATGCTAATCTCTAGGTCCATCTATATTTTTTGCAAATTGGCATTATTTCATCTTTTATGGCTGAGTAATATATCATTGTATGTGTGTTCGAGTGTATGTTTGTATCACATCTTCTTTATCCATTCCTTTGTTGATAGACATTTAGGTTGCTTCCATGTCTTGGCTACTGTAAATAGTGCTACATTGATACATTGAATAGTGATGCAGTTGTGCATGTATCTTTTTGAATTATTGATTTCTCTGGATATATGCCCAGGATTGGGATTGAAGGATCATATGGTAACTCTGTTTTTAGTCTCTTAAGGAATCTCCATGCTGTTTTCCAAAATCGTTGTATCAATTGACATTCCCATCAACAGTGTAGGAGGATTCTTTTTCTTCACACCCTTTTCCAGTATTTAGTATGTGTAGACTTATTAGTCTCTCTGTGTCTCTAGATCTGAAGTGGTCTCTTGTAGACAGCGTATCTGTGGATCTTATTTCTGTATCCATTTAGCCAACATACGTATTTTGATTGAAGCATTTAATTTATTTATGTTTAAGGTAATTATCGGTATGTATATTCTTACTGCCATTTTGTTGTTTTGTAATTGTTAATTTGTCTTTGTAAGTCTTTTTCTTCATTTCTTCTTTTGTTCTCTTCTTGTGATTTGATGACTATCTTTAGTCTTGTGTTTGGAATTCTTTTTCTTTTTTGTGTGTTTATCTATTATAGATTTTTGGTTTGTGACTACCATGAGGTTTTAATATAGTTTTGATATAGTTTCCCTCTCTATATATATTTATATATACCTGTTTGTTTTATGTTGCTTATCTCTTAATTTCAAATGCTTTTCAAATATCCAGCATTTGTACTCTCCTCTCATGATTATTGGTTTTGTATGTGGGTGATTTACTACCTCTATATGTGTTTGTCTTTACCAGCAAGCTTTCCCATTTCATAATTTTCTTGTTTTTTAGTTGTGGCCTTCTCTTTTCCAAGGAACTAGAGAAGTTCCTTTGCAAAAATAAACCTGGTTTGGTTGTTCTCAATTCTTTTAGCTATTGCTTGTCTGTAAAGCTTTTGATTTCTCCATCAAATCTGAACAAGAGCCTTGCTGGGTAGTGTTCTTGACTTTAGGTTTTTTCCTTTCATCACTTTAAATATACCATGGTGCTTCCTTCTGGCCTGCCTGCAATTTCTATTGAAAAATCAGCTGATAATCCTTATAAGGATCTCATTTTATGTTATTTGTTATTTTCACCTTTGCTTTTCATGTTTTTTAATTTTTGTCAATTTGATTACCATGTGTCTTGGTGCATTCCTCCTTGGGTTTAACCTGTATAAAACTGCACTTCCTGAACTTGGGTGACTTTCTTTTCCTAGGTTATGGAGGTTTTCAGCGTTTATCTCTTCAGATATTTTCTCAGGCCCTTTCTCTCTTTCTTCTCCTTCTGGTACTCCTATAATGCAAATGTTGGTTCATTTAATATTGCCCCAGAGGTCTCTTAAACTGTCTTCATTTCTTTTCATTCTTTTTTCTTTATTTTGTTCCATGGCAGTGATTTCCACCATTCTTTCAATTCATTTATCTGTTTTTCTCCCTCTCATTCTGCTGTTTATTCCTTCTAGTCTATTTTCATTTCATCTGTTGTATTCTTGAACCTGTTTCGTTGTTCTTTATATTTTCTAACTCTTTGTTAAAAACTTCTTAACTTCTCCTTCTGTGCATCCATCCCCACCCCCAAGTTATTGAATCATCTTTATGATCATTATTCTAAACTCTTTCTCAGGTAGATTGTCTATCTCTGCTTCATTTAGTTGTTGTTCTGAGGTTTTATCTTGTTTCTTTGTTTGGGACATATTCCTCTGCTGTTTCATTTTGTCTATATTTCTATTTGTATTTTTATGTATATGGAAATTTCGTTGTTTCTAGATGTTGGAGAAGTGGCCCTCTGTAGGGGGTGTCCTTTGTATCCCGGCAATACATTCACTTCTCATCACCTAAGGGCCAGGGACCAGCTGGTCCCAGGGTAGGTTCTTGTCTTTGCTGACTCAGGTGCACAAACTTTTTTATTGATGGTTCTTCAATAGTTGTGATTTTGGTGTGCTCATGAGAGGATGTAAGCTGAAGGTCCTTCTACTCCATCTTGTCCTCTGCCTCTCTAGTGCTTTTTAAAAGTGGGTTCCTTTTTATTGTCTCGTGATACTCATAGGCATTATATTGAAAATTGGCTTTGTGGTAACATAGATTTGGAAAACATCTTAAAACAGGTTTTAAAAAATGCTAATATTCATTGGATTGTTGTGGTTGATGTATGTGTCAGGATGCTGGGGGAAAATATGTAGCAGTTTTCAATCTCCTTGATCTTTTTTCTCTAAAAAGCCTTCGGGGGATTAGCATTCCATTGAACATACTTTGAGTAACACTAGCTTGCGCTATGTTTGAACATTGAACATTGAACATACTTTGAGTAACACTAGCTTGCGCTATGTTTGTATGTTTGGTACCAAAAATGTGAGTATCGATATGCTCAAGTAAGTGAGAAGTCCTATACTCCAGTGATACTAGATTAGGGCATTTGTGAATGTCCTTGGTGATAACTTATATTGTATATTCTTTTCCTAAGAATTTAGATTTTAAGATGTGTAGTACTGTTTCCCACTCCACATTTTGGTGTGCATTGTAGGTGTTCCCTTGAAAATACAGAGCAGGTGAACAGTTTCATTTCCCAGAGATAGCGTCTGTGTTCCTCTCAGTGGAATGTGAGCCACTCCCCACCTCTCAAGTGCTCTTAGGCAGGAGTGTGCATCAGTATCTTCATGGTTTAGCCCTTATACCTAGAAATTCTGATTCAGTAGGTTTAAGGAGGGACCTAGAACATGGATTTTACAAAAAACACCTATATGTGTTTTTTACATAAACTCCTGTGTCTAGATATTTGACAACTTACTAAGTTAAATCAATTGGATACTCTTAACTCATTGAAAGGTGTTATTTATACTTTTTTGATTGGGCAAATACATTTCTGAAAAAATGCAATATTTTATTTTATTTTATTTTTTTGTCTTTTTGCCATTTCTTGGGCGGCTCCTGCGGCATATGGATGTTCCTAGGCTAGGGGTCGAATCGGAGCTGTAGCCACTGGCCTACGCCAGAGCCACAGCAATGCGGGATCCGAGCCACGTCTGCAACCTACACCACAGCTCACGGCAACACCAGATCCTTAACCCACTGAGTAAGGCCAGGGATTGAACCCGCAACCTCATGGTTCTTAGTCGGATTCGTTAACCACTGAGCCACGACGGGAACTCCAAAAAAAAAAATGCAATATTTTAGATGCAGTCAGGAGTTCTTACTGTGGCATAATGGAATTGGTGACATCTCTGGAGTGTTGGGACTCAGGTTCAATACCAATCTTGTGCAGTGGGTTAAGGATCTGGTGTTTCTGTATCTGTGGCATAGGTCACAACTGTGGGTCAGATCTGATTTCTGGCCCAGGGGCTCCATGTGCCATGGGGCAGCCAAAAAAGAAAAAAATAAAGAAATAGTCATATTCCTTTAGACACTTTTGGAGGGAGGGTAATTTTCCATGTCTTAATATTTGTTTTACCCTCTCAGTCTTTCTCTGCCGTTTTCCAGATCAGTCTGACTCTTTTCATTCCCCTGATTGAGAGAGAGTGTATGTGTGCATGCATGCGCACATGCTCACATGCCTGCCTGCCTTTGTCTCCATGTGGCTTTTCCTCCTGCAGCTGCATGCATGTGGAGGCTCCATCAGCTCAGCTGGGCTACTCTCAGCTTCTTGCAATTTACACAGGTGTGTGGCTCTGGGGGCAGTGTCATCTGTTTCCTCTAGCCCTCGCAGGCCTCTCTGGCATGCATCGCCTCCTCCAGCCCATGCATTCTGTCTGTCTTTCTTCTGTCCCACAAGGACCAAAATGCCAAAGCCTGGCCCAGACGGATGGTTTGGAATCCTAATAATGGGTGTGCCAATGGGGAGCAACCTCCATGGCACTTTCCACAGCAGGTACAGGCAGAAGGGGCTACATTGTGTTAAAAAGGCTCCTTGTCACCCAACCCTATCTCCCCTTCTCCATCTCTCCCCTTGTCCTTGTTCATGCTTTCCTCATTTCCAAACAACTTCCTCCTTCATTTTGTTGCATTTTGGCTTCTTTTTTCTTCTTCTTCCACTTCTTCTTCTTATTTTTAAATCTGTCCCTCTCTTTTTAACTCAAGTGTCTTTCCTCTCTAATGAGTTCAAACCATTCAACTGGAAATGCATTGCTGGGGCAGAACCGAGAATATGCAGTTTATACTAGGATGATTTCTCTGGTATTCTCCCAAAAGACTTTAGAGGCAGCAAGATCTTTAAAGATATTTCCCATCTCAAATGCATCACTTGTATACAAACAGCATCAGTTTCAGCAAGGCTCCTTTTTAAGAATTTACTCCAGTCAAAGCACAAATATGAACATGTGCGCCGGAACACTAGACTGCACACTAGGAGACTGAATATTGAGGGAAGATCAAAACACTCTAAAAATATTCTAGATATGGATGTTGCTGGAACTCCCAAAAGACATTTCTTTAGGGGTATCATTATGTGAATGAGGTGATCTGACTCAGAGAGAGCTGATTCAAATATTGAGCTGTTTGCTGTGCCCATACATTCTGTCATACAGACAGATACAATAAATCCACTCTCTCTGATCCCTTTGTGTTCAAATTCTGCCTATTCTTCAAAGCCCAGTTTAAACAGCATCTCTTCCTCAGAGCCTTTCCTGACCTCCACTCCACTGCTAACTCTCCTTGCACCTTGTAATAATTCTCTTGGCAGTAATCACTGGCACTTCTATTTCATGGTAATAAATGCAGGCAACTTATTTCTTCAACCAGACCATATATAAGACCCCTTCAGGGCAGAGTCAATGTCATACTCATCTTTCTCCTTTGCCAAAGCATCTAATGAGTATGTTATATGAAATAGGCACCCTATAGTCTCCTGTTGAATAAGTTTGCATGAATTAAATGGACAAGGCATGAGTGGCTTTGAAATCCTTGTAAATTACTTGTTTAGAAACAGTTGGTTACTCCAGGTCTGAGAGAAAGTAAATGTAAAGTGAGCAGATAAAGATGTCTTTGCTTCAATGCTAATAGCTTCATAGAAGCCTGTATTCTTTAGGGAAGGTAGCTTTCTGGATAGAAATGCTAAAAAACATAAGGAGAGACACACGGGAAATAGCTCTTAACTACCCATCTAAGGAGTGTTAAAGTGTCCCCTTACCAAGGTAAATTCTCTTTTCCCACTTTTCTGCAGGTTATTTCTTACCTCCTACCCATGGTTTGGTCATATATGACTTTAGTGTCTGCCAGTTAACCTGAGTTAAATAATTCTGTTTTGGATTTTTTCCAAGTAAAAGCTTCACCTTTGGGGGGCATTTAGTAGTCAAATTTGCAGTTTCATGGAATTCCAGTTCTTAGTTAAGTAATGTCTTCAAGGCTATAAAAGGTTGCTACTTGCCAATTCTAAAATTTAGTGTTGCGCTTTCCTCACTTTAATTTGCTTAGGATTTCAGATGAAGCCTTCCTTTGTGTGTGCTCATGTCTGGAGGGCAGCTCAAGGAGGGCTTCCCAGTGCTGTTAGGTTCCTGGCAAGCTTTATCCTAGGACAACAGGCCCTCAAAGATTTCCCCACCTCGTGAAATTCTAGTGGGTGTGGCACATGCCTTAAAGTATCTCAAAAATCATTTTTAGCAATTACAGATAATACATTTATTTAAACACTTAATTTCTTTGACTGGCTGCAACAGTATTGGGGGAAGCTTCTGGATATTTGCCTGTGCTCCAAGGGCTTCACCTGCATAACTGTGCAATTCCGATGAATCATTTGAGCCTAAAATTTCCAACTTCACCTGACATTTTCAATGTGTGAACATCTAGAAATAACTTTTAATGCCCAGTGTTTGAAAGATTTTTCACTAGTACTTATCTGAAAGCAGTTTATCCAGGTAGAGAGTCTTTGAAAAGCAATGTATGCATTAGGGCAAACCACAGACAGTTGAAAAGGTTAGAGTATGTCACACACTCAGTTTTACCATCAGAAACCCAGCCAGGTGGGTAGGGGTGAGAGTCTACAGCCAAAAACTGTCAGGATTCACCCCAAACTTACAGAACTAGTGTATTTGGGGGCGGGCCCAGCAATGTGTGTTTCAACATGCTCTTTCAGTGATTTCAGGATGCTCAAATTGGAGTACCACCAGTGCAGGAGGTAGGAGTGTTTACCATCTTACATTTGGAACTTCTCTGTGCAGAACTATGTGGGAACATTTTAATGAACTTTGAAATTCTGTTCCGTGGTTACAGGCTACCTAGCTTTTTTTTTTTTTTTATTAAATGGTTTTCCCCTGAGAGTTACCATTTTGCTTAAGTGGGAAAAGTTAAAAGTTTACATTCCAAGCCTGCGATAATGGAAAATGCCTGTGTACACTCATGACAGAATGTGATAGAACATCATTATAAAAGGAGTTTTGATGTTGAGGACCTCTTGAAAGGTCCTGGAGATTCCCCAGATTTTCTCAGACCACACTTTGAGAACTGTTTTGTGCCAAGAGCTGTTTGTATCCAGAGCATTCACCAGTTGTTTAGACAGAATCATTTAGACAGTTATCCTTGATGTAATTTCTACTCATTCCATGTATATTAGTCTTCTTTTATTTTAGATTATAAACTTTTCCTATGTGCATATTTGTTCTCTGTAGTGTCTCATTTTAGGGCTAAACACTGTGCACTTGATAGGTATAGAAATGCAGAAGCAGAAACTTAGTAATTATGGTCAGGTTGAGGTTTCTTAAGTATACCTCTTTGTAAAAAGAAGGAACATTGGGTCATTTTCTACTATAGGAAAAATTAAGGTTTATTGCTAGAAAATTTTTAAATAAAATTTTATTTTTGTTTAATAATAGAATTTTTGAAATAGAAATTTTTATATAATATTTATTCTGATTTTGAAGACTTTTAATCATTGACTAGGCTAACTTTTACCTGCTTTTTTTTTTTTTTTCCAGTTTAGCAGTCAACCCTTCTGTTCTTAGTCCAGAATACATAGATATGAATCCCAGTTCCACCAGTTGGCTGTGTGAACTTAGACATGTTTTTACACTTTTCTCTGTATGGTTCCTTTTCTATAGAAAATGGAAAGTAACAATACTTACCTCTCTCATAGGATTCTTGTGATGTTGGAGTGAGATAACACTTATAGGGTGTTTAACACAGTCTCTGCACGTAGCAAATGCTTAATAAGTATTTGTTGGATAAATAATTCTGGAAAGAACTCTGGGTGAATATAGTTCGTTTTATGAATTCCTCCTTTTAAATGTGATTAATATTGGCGGCATTACAAAATCATTTTTGAAAGATTGGTTCTGTGTCTTTTTTTCTAGTTAACCATCTACTGTTACATTTGTTTCAGTTACTTTTTATATATTTTTCTAAGTGTTTCACATCTGGGCCTTGGAATGTGTATATGATGTGTTTTTCAGGTAAAAACATCAATTATCAGAGCAATGTGTGCAACTAACTTATTCTCCCTGCACTTCTATTCTGTTCTGAGTCCCCAAATTAAGTAAACATATTGTGATATTATTACAGCTTCCTCTGAGTTATTGCTTTCTTATATTAATAATAATCTTTTGGGGATTGTGACCCAGGCTTTTCACAAAGCACCCATTTTGGAGATGTTTTAGGTACTAAGTTTGCCTTAAAATTTTTCCAATCTGTGTCTTCACTTTAAAAATGAAAATTAGCTAACAGACTGTCATGAGACCTTTCCCTCTTCTACAACTGTTCTCACTCTCTCCACACCTGACATTAGGCACATGTGCCTGAGAATGACCCTTGGTTTCTTCTATGACTCATTGTTAATCATTGTAAGGAATAGCTCTATCAGTTCATAAATTTGAAGTAAACTCAATTTCCCACACAGTCTGTCAAATGATCATCAGCAAGCTGTTCAGGTTGATTCATAAGCTCTTAAACTCCCATTATTTGGAGGAGATTTGGGGTATATTGACAAACAAATTTGCACGTTCTAAGTTTGTTCAAACAAGGCCTTCTCTATCCTCCAGAATATATAAGTTGACCTTCTGCAGGCATCTTGTTCACAAACTAAATATTTAAAATCTGAGCCCATTAAGTTTGTGCAGTTTATCTGCATCTCATGTTGTAACAGGAGTATGAATTTGGAAGAATCTTGCTCAGTATATAAAGTCAGTATCGCCTCATTGTAAACCAAGATCACTTAGCCGGGGATTGATATAAACATATACAAATTCACCAAACAAGGCATGATATTAAATCACAGGGAGTTGAGTAATTTTTATATGTAGCATCCTTGCTTTGTGAGGCAGAAATCATTTACCCGGGCATTCTTGGCATATTTACTTTTCTAGAAGAACTTTAGGATTATATTATAAATTTTTAAAAAAACAATTTGTGATTTTATCATAACTGTATATCTTGACATTTGTGTAGTCTTCTCTCATGGACCTCAGCAAAGGTTTTTCAAGTAGATTGTTTTGCCTATGTGAAGGGGAGTTTTATGTTTTTGTGGGTTTCTTTTGTAAAGATTTTAAATTTATTGATTTTATCTCTAAAATAAAATGCAACTCATATTGGCCACATTAGGATGTGATCCAAGTTATCTCATTAAAGTTTAATTTTCTTTTCCTTTAAAAAATTCTTTTTAAACCTATGTCATGCATACCCCTGGAGATAAAAGTATAGAAGTTCAAACAAAATACTTGAAATTAGTTGAATCATTGTAAACCTTTTGAGGAATTGTTAGGTTGGGTCCAGAGAAGTTTTTAGGGTAGGGCTAATTAAGTCCCATTAAGCCTTCTGAGGATAAGACCTGATGTCCAAGTATGACATGGTCTTTCCTCACTAGCTATTCCATCTCCATGAGAACCCCAAAATTGTCCTACCTGTTTCCTTCCAGTAGTTCTTTCCCCGTCTTAAACCTGGAAAATAACTATACAGTCTGTTCTTTTAAGGGGTTCCCCTAAACCTAAATAATTATTATGCCACTATCACTTGTTTTATCAAGATAAAACATTATCTGTTGGTCTAAAAAAATAGTCTAGCTAAGCCACAGGTCCCTGCTTTCTGTCCTGCTTTGCAGAGACCATTGTTTTAATTATTTTAATTTCTTCAGTGGTTACCTCCATTCTTCTAAGTGTATTATATTTATATCTCTGTTTCTTGACATGTCAACATTAGACATGCTCTCTTGACCCCCTGCTCTGCCGCTCTAATAGATGCGGATTTGGTTCTTTTATACTTATCCTAACTTTCCCCTTCTCTTGATAATAGACTTATCATAATCTTTAATTCCCTTATTTTTAATTTTTACTTCAGTTTGTGTTTCTTGTTCCATCTGTGATGACAGCATTTCTTGACCCATGTGTTGTACAAAGGGGATGTTATTGTCATTACCCTGCCTTCCATGTCCCTTCCATGTTGTACCTTCCAAAATAATCTCCACTGTATTTTGCTGTTATCAAGGCAGATAATTGCATTTTACTCTGTAAGCATGATTGTTTTCCATGCTTTATTGAAAACCAAAACTTCAGATAAATTATTCGTAGGTAGGTTTCACCAGGGAGCCAGTATTATGTGATGACTGAATTTTTTTTCTTCGTGATTTTCCAAAGTCATAACCCCATGCCTCTCAAGGGAGAATATTGCTAATATCAAGACTTTTTCCCTTCTGTAGACTATCTTTTTTATTTCTCTCTGGGACTTTTCTGGATATTGCCTTTAACCTTGGTATTTTGAAAATGCATAGTGATGGTGTAGATCTCTCTTGTCTTATCTTACTCAAAACTTGGTGAATCACCCCACTTTGACGATGTTACCCTTTCACTCTCAGAAGTTTACTAACATTATTTCTTTTATGAATTCCTCTTCTTTTTGTTTCCCTTTTTTAATTTTCACTATATCTGGATTGAACATTTATTATCTTAGTCTGATCCATGTTTTCTGTATTTGTATTTTTTAGTTCTGCTTTTGAGAGTTTTATTCAACTTTACCTTTTAGCTTTAAATTATTTTATCTCAGCATTCACTTTGTTAAATTTTAAAAGGTCTCTATTTTTCTCTGGTTGTTATTTCCATGTTTAAAAATTTTAGGGATAAAATGTTATTTTGACTCTAAGGATGCTAATTAAAATTAGAGTTCCCTTATTTATCTAGATTTCTTTATTTTTCCAGAGGTCATATCTGCTTATTCTTTTGGCCTTTCTTTTTGATGATATAAATTTTCCTCAAATTTCTAGGGAGGCTTATTTGTCTGTGTATACCTATGAATGAGCTTAGAAAGGATGTCTGGGGACTCTTTGGCTATGGATGCAGCTTATCAACCAGTAGGCTCTTCCTTGTATGGAGGGTCAGTGGGCATTATGCTGGGGAACCAAAAGATTAGACTAATGACTTCATTCCAGTTTTTTGATAGTTCTTTTTGTTATTTTATATATTTGTGTTATGCCTTTAAACACTATACATCCATGTATAATTCTTGTCTTCTAAGTAGGAAAAGGCATAGTAGTAGTCCCTAGTCTTCTTTTGCTTCATTTTCCATATTTTATCAGTTTTTTCTTTAATTTTACATTAAAATTAAATTTGAATTGGTCTGTGACTATGTTTAATTTCAGTGCAAATTCCTTATCAGCTTGTTCTGTAACTTGAACCTAAGATTTGTATGTTTATATATAATATTATAACCACATAAATACTGTTCACCATGAAGCTAAGGGATGCACTAGAATTTAATATCCCTCTCTATGTGACCAAAATTATGTCCATTTCACCAAATTGCAAATATCCATGTCTAAAATTTGACATTTTTGCATTCTAGTGAATGTTTACAACTAGTTCACATATTAGTACACTTCACAATTGAAACATGGCTTTCTTATACAAGTGCATTTTTCCTTGAATTCCTTTGTGCCACTTTTTTTTTCTTTTGGGAGAAGAAACATATACTTTCTTCATTATACACTAATTTTATTCAGCTCCTTAGTTATCCTCTCTTTTGCTTAGAATCCAGTAATTCTAAGAGAAATCCAGAATGACATTTTTCTTCTTGACAATAAATTGGGAGGGGGGGCTGTAAAAGATTTCACTTTTATTTTAAAAATGAATCTGCTATAAAATGTACTTTATTAGCAAAATGTCTTGTGAGAAAATTTTAAAACATGTTTTTTAATTTGCAAATGAGACTATAATTTTTATACTAGAGTAATTATAATAAGATTCGTGAGGACATAATTGACGGATAAATTATCATAAAATTGGTGAGCAGATTCAATTTTTAAGGACAAAATATTCCAACAAGTGCAGTTTCCAATAATAATACAGAGTTCCAAGGTCACAGGCTACAATCCATGGGAGATGATTATTTGAAAATGATGACAAACTTTTTTCCCTCTTGGTAAACAGACAAGATAAAAACTGAATTCTTTCATGACAAGATAAGTATAAACTAAATTATGCAGAAACCTCACCCACTTAGCTACAGCTCTTTGTTCCTCTGTGTAAAATTTTAAACCTTCTTCTTCATCTGTAAAACCAAGGGTTGTGTCACATGTCTTTTTCGCTTTCATGGTTCTAGTTTAAGAACCATTTTGCTTCATGACATATGGTTTCACTGGTAATTTTAAACAAGACTGAATCAAAATATTTGGGGTTTATAATTTCCTATTTATTTGGAGCCAACTCTTCTAATTTAAAATAATTGCTTTCAAGGTCTATTGTCCAGCAGTCATTCTGGATTTCTCTTTATTGGTTTCCTTGGATTTCAAGCTGTCTTCTTTCTTATGTTAACTCTCAGTTTTCTGAACAATGTTCTCATATAACTCCTTGAGATCATCCTTATTTTTCATATACTGGAAAATATCTATATTTAACCCTTATTTGGTATAGAATTTTAGGTTAAAAATAAGGATTTGGGACTTCCCTTGTGACATACAGCATAACTAACATAGTGTTGCTTCTACAGTGGCTGTGGCTTCATCCCTGGCTCAAGAGCTTCCACATGCTGCAGGTGCAGCCACTCGTTTTAAAGAGAAAAGAATAATAAAGATTTGGGTATTTTTATTTGTGCATTATTGATAGTTTTAGTTTACTTCACTGTGGTCAGGAAAGACATAATTTCTCCTTTTAGAAATTAAGGATTATATGTCATCCAAACTTGAAATTTATCTCCAAAGAGTATTGGAGAGGTCTTCCTGGATTCCCTCACCATTATTGGGCTGCTTTTTGGATTCTTCTTTCATATCTTAAGCTGAGGTTCTGGTTTACTTACCACCAGTTCAGTGATTCAGTAGACTTAAGAGAGTGAGAAGAGGGTCAGAATCTTGGATTGACCCAGGATGTGTGACTTCTCTTACTTGGTGAAACCTGCTATGCCAGAGGCCAACACTTGGCATCTAAATGTGCCTATTGTCCACTTCAATTACAGGTGGAGTTTTATTTGCCTTCCTGAAACTCACAACCTCCTGGGTCCGGGAGAGTCTGAGCTTGGGAGGAGTTCTGCCTCTAAGTTTGCCCCTACTTGCCCTTGGACCTCCTCACAGTGCTGCTTTGAAAAGGCTATTTATTAATAGAGATAAAGTGGGTTCCAACTGGAGATTTCTTAATCTCTTCTGTGACTAAGTTACCATGTTATTTATCAGCCAAATCAGGATACTTATGAGAATGAAAGAGGGCTCAATTGTAATTAAGCTGGGGCAGAATGTGTAAACTCAGACTGTCTCAGCCAACTGAGGCATGTGGTTACCCTAACCATGACCTACCCCTGTCTTCAGCAACTACTTACTCAAATTAGGGAACATTACTGGAGCTGTATGAAGTTACTCTGTATAACTAATATATATCAAACTTAAAAGCAATTTCTAATAAGAATAATAATAGTGGTAGAAATAGATATCCCTTTATTTAGTGCTTACTATTATGATGATCATTTCAAGGTTCCACAGGAAAGTGCGTATCTGCTTATAGATTTTGAACCCTTGTCCTTCTTAGATTCCCAATAGCCTTCTGCCACTGGTTCCCAGTTTTTGAGGTTCATTGATAATCTTGAAGGAGAGAGAAAACAGAAGCCACTGACTGTATTTTTCCATCTCTTTTCCCCTGTCTCCCTCACCTACACTCTGCACAGGTGTCCTTTGGTTGTTCACATGTGTATTTTTTTTCTCATATAGGTTGTAAACTCTTTGAGCACAGGAATCTTGTCTCCTAAGTCTTTGACATTCTTCACAGCCTCCAATTCAGTGTCTTCTCCCCTACCCACTACTGTCGTATCCCCTACTCCATGCTCAGTTTTTCCTGAATGGTGTCTACAATTCTATAGTAGGAACAGGTTTTCACAGAACATTTTAGCCTTCTTTGTCTTGGTTGTCATTATAACTTAGTTTCTGATCCAAAATTGCTATTATGGTTGGATTTTATTCAGATTTTAGTTTCACATTTTATCTCAAATAGTAGATTAAACAATTGACTTTGGTTACATATTTTTCCCTTTTTTAACTGGAGTGAAATTCTAAGTATTTTAAGATAAGCTGTAGATATGAACAGAGTATTTGTGATAACGTAATTTTTTATAAATAGGAGTCAATCTTGAATAGCTGAATTACAAGTTGAGAAGAGCCTTTTCATCATTAATAGATCTCCTAGACATCCTTAGCAACACATTTACTTGGTAGATGCCTTTATCTCTTTTCCTTGCCTTCTCTTTTCTAATTGTGCAATTATATTTGTTTATGATTAAATTACTATTGACTGACTAAAATTTCTATTTAAACAACAAGCTTGAAGTTTTTAGCAATTTCCATTTGTGACATATTATCTGGCATATGTTATTTGTAACACCTTAAAGATAGAATTGGGAAGCAGAATTTTAAAAGGCTTATCCTAGTTAAATATATAAGCCTTAACTTTTATAATTGATGTTTACCTGGAAACTAGAGAAAAATCCAATACTTCCAGTTTGGTACATCATTTATTCAGACTTTACCCATTAAGTATTACCTTCATTTGAACTGGTCAAAGTGAGTATGATTATGTGTTATGTCATCTTTTTACTAGAAGAGAGGAGAACAGCAAAAAGAAAATAGTCACTTAGGTATAGATTATAAGTTTTTCAAAGGTAATACTTGAATCTTAACTTCTTTGTATCATTTTTTCCACTTACCTAGCACAATTCATTGAACATGGCCCATATTTACTATTAATTTGCTAACTCGAACTGAATTTTAATTATCTATTTTAGTAGCCTTGGGGCATACTATTTGTAAGAACTTTGACGAAGTTCCTCATCCCAAGAGTTTTCTTATTTCAGGGTCAACTCATGCTTATCTTTTTCTTTTCCACAAAATCATCATATGAAAAAAACAGGGCAAACACAAATCAAAACCAAACATTATATTCACAAAAACTAAAAAGAAAAGGACATAAACATAAAATAAATGGAAATCATCCAACCAAAAAAAGGAAGGAGAAACATAGAATCAACTTGAAAACAAGATTTAAAATGGCAATAAATACATACTGATCAATAATTACCTTAAATGTCAATGGACTGAGTGCTCCAATCAAAAGACATAGAGTGGCAGACTGGATAAAAAAGCAAAAACCTACAGTCTGCTGTTTACAAGAGACCAACCATAGGGCAAAGGACACAAATATATTGAAAGTGAGTGGATGAGAAAAGATATTTCATTCCAGTGGACAAGACAGGAAATCAAGGGTTGCAACATTCATATCAGACAAAATAGACTTTAAAGTGAAGGCCATAAAGAAAGACAAAGAAGAACACTATTTAATGATAAAAGGATATCCATTCAAGAAAAAGATATTACAATCATCAATGTATATGCTTCTAATATAGGAGCACCCAGATACATACAACAAATACCAACAGACATAAAAGGAGAAATTGATGTGAATATGATAATAGTTAGGAGACTTTAACACCCCACTCACATCAATGGACAGATACTCTAGACAGAAAATCAATAAGGCAACAGAGATCCTATATGACACAATAGGAAATGTAGACTTAATTGACATTTTCAGGGCATTATATCCAAAAAAATCAGAATACATATTTTTTTTTTCCAAGTGCACATGGAACGTTGTCAAGGATCAATCACATACTGGGGCATGAAGCTAACCTCAATAAATTTAAGAAGTATGGAAATTATTTCAAGTATCTTCTCTGACCACAATGCCATGAAATGAGAAATCAACCACAGGAAAAGAAATGAGAAAAAACTAACTACATAGAGACTAAACAACATTCTACTAAAAAACCAATGGATCAATGAGGAAATCAAGAAGGAAATTAAAAAATACCTTGAGATAAATGATAATGAGGACACAACCATTCAAAATCTATGGGATGCCACAAAAGCAGTGCTCGGGGAAATTCATAGCAATACAGGCCTTCCTCAAAAAACAAGAAAAATCTCAAATTGACAACTTAACCCACCACCTAAATGAATTAGAAAAAGGAGAACAAACTAACCCTAATGTCATCAGAAGGGGGGAAATCATAAAGATCAGAGAGGAAATCAATAAAATAGAGATTCAAAAAACAATGCAAAAAATCAATAAAACCAGGAGCTGGTTCTTTGAAAAAGTAAACAAAATTGACAAATCTCTGGCCAGACTTACCAAGAAGAAGAAAGAAAAAAACCCAAATAAACAAAACAAAATGAAAAGGAAGAAATCACAATGGATACGGCAGAAATACAAAAAACCCATAAGAGAATATTATGAACAATTGTGTGCCAACAAATTTGACAACCTAGAAGAAATGGACAACTTTCTAGAGATTTACAACCTGACAAAACTGAATCAAGAAGAAATAGACCAACTGAATAGATGGATCACTAGAAATGAAATTGAATATGTAATAAAAACACTCTCTACAAATAAAAGTCCAGGACCAGATGACTTCACAGGCGAATTCCACCAAACATATAAAGAGCAATTTATACCCATCCTCCTTAAACTTTTCCAAAAGTTTGAATAAGAAGGAACACTCCCAAAGACATTCTATGATGCCACCATCACCCTAATACCAAAACCAGATAAAGATATCACCAAAAAAAGAAAAGTACAGGCCAATATCTTTGATGAATATGGACACAAAAATTCTCAACAAAATTTTAGCCAACCAAATCCAACAACATCTAAAAAATATCATACACCATGACCAAGTGGGATTCATCCCAGGTTCACAAAGATGGTTCAACATATGCAAATCAATCAACATCATACACCACATTTACATCACATTAACAAGAGAAACGTCAAAAATCACATGATAGTTGCAGAAAAAGCCTTTGACAAACTCCAACATCCATTCATGATCAAAACTACTACCAAAGTGGCTGTAGAGGGAACATACCTTAACATAATTAAAACCATTTATGATAAACCCCAGCCAATATAATACTCAATAGAGAAAGGCTGAAAGCCATCCTGCTAAAATCTGGAACAAGACAAGGATGCAACGTAGTATTGGAAGTCCTAGTCGCATCAGTCAGACAAACAAAAGAAATGAAAGGTATCCAAATTGGAAGAGAATAGGTAAAAGTGTCACTGGATGCAGATGACATGATACTATATAAAGAAAATCCCAAGGACTCAACCCAGAAACTACTTGAACTGATCAACAAATTCAGCAAAGTAGCAGGATATAAGATTAACATTCAGAAATCAGTTGCATTTCTATACACTAACAATGAAATATTAGAAAAGGAATACAAAAATATAATACCTTTTAAAATTGCACCCCAAAAAATCAGATACCTGGGAATACACCTGACCAAGGAGGTGAAAGACTTATGTGCTGAGAACTATAAAACGTTAATCAAGGAAATTAAAGAGGATTCAAAGAAATGGAAAGATATCCCATGCTCCTGGGTTGGGAAAATTAATATTGTAAAAATGGCCAGACTACCCAAAGCAATCTACAGATTCCGTGCAATCCCTATCCAATTACCCATGACATTTTTCACAGAACTGGAACAAACAGTCTGAAAATTTATATGGAACCACAAAAGACCCAGAATTGCCAAAGCAATCCTGAGGAACAAAACCCAAGCAGGAGGCATAACTCTCCCAGACTTCAGGCAATATTACAAAGCCACAGTCCTCAAGACAGTGTGGTACTGATAACCAAGACAGACAGACAGACAGACAGACAGACCAATGGGACAGAATAGAGAACCCAGAAATAAACCCAGACACCTATGGTCACTTAATCTTCAACAAAGGAGGCAAGGACATCAAATGGGAAAAAGACAGTCTTTTCAGCAAGTATTGCTGGGAAACCTGGACAGCTGCATGCAAATCAGTGAAACTGGAACACACCCTCACACCATGCACAAAAATAAACTCAAAATGGCTGACAGACTTAAACATAAGACAAGACACCATCAAATTCCTGGAAGAGAACACGGGCAAAACATTCTCTGACATCAACCTTACAAATGTTTTCTCAGGTCAGTCTCCCAAAGCAGCAGAAATAAAAGCAAAAATAAACCAATGGGACCTCATCAAACTGACAAGCTTTTGCACAGCAAAGAAAATCAAAAAGAAAACAGAAAGACAACTTACAGAATGGGAGAAAATAGTTTCAAATGATGCACCTGACAAGGGCTTAATCTCTAAAGTATACAAGCAAGTTATACACCTCAACAGCAAAAAAGCCAGCAACCCAACGGAAAAATGGGCAAAGACCTGAATAGACATTTCTTCAAAGAAGATGTACAGATGGCCAACAAGCACATGAAAAAATGTTCAACATCCCTGATTATTAGAGAAATGCAAATCAAAACTGCCATGAGATACTACCTCACACCAGTCAGAATGGCCATCATTAGTAAGTCCACAAATAACAAATGCTGGAGGGGCTGTGGAGAAAAGGGAACCCTCTTGCACTGTTGGTGGGAATGTAAGTTGGTACGACCACTATGGAGAACAGTATGGAGGTACTTTAGAAAACTATACATAGAACTACCATATGACCCAGCAATTCCACTCTTGGGCATGTATTCAGACAAAACTTCCCTTAAAAGACACATGCACCCGCATGTTCATTGCAGCACCATTCACACTAGCCAAGACATGGCAACAATCTAAATGTCCATCAACAGATGAGTGGATTAAGAAGATGTGGTGTATATACACAATGGAATACTGCTCAGCCATAGGAAAGATCAAGATAATGCCATTTGCAGCAACATGGATGGAACTAGAGACTCTCATCCTGAGTGAAGTAAAAGAAAGACAAATACCATATGATATCACTTATATCTGGAATCTAATATACAGCACAAATGAACCTTTCCACAGAAAAGAAAATCATGGACTTGGAGAATAGACTTGTGGTTGCCAAGGTGGAGGGGAGGGAGTAGGATGGACTAGGAATTTGGGGTTAATAGATGCAAACTCTTGCCTTTGGAATGGATAAGCAATGAGATACTGCTGTATAGCATTGGGAACTGCATCTAGTCACTTATGATAGAGCATGATAATGTGAGAAAAATAAATGTATATGGGTATGTGTGACTGGATCACCTTGCTGTACAGTAGAAAACTGACAAAACACTATAAACCAACTATAATGGAAAAAAATTAAAATCATTAACTTAAAAAATTATCATATTTAACTTTAGGGTTTCCTTCAAAGAAAACAACAACAACAACAACAAAAAATGAGGGTAGCTGGTTACTCTCAAAAGTGCCTGACTTTCTTTTTAACTCTATAACTTTCTGAATCTAGTATTCCGGAAAGATATACACTGCTAGTTGTATGTTATCTGAAGGGTTTTGTTTAGTGAACACTTCTCTCAGAGATTTCTCACCTAAAAGTGCTTCATCCTATGTTTTTTTCCTGGTGTAAAATGGGCTCAATAAATTACCAATGAAGGAAATGGAAAGATATCATCTGCAAACCCTAATGATTCATTGTTTGATAGGTTTCATGTTGTGAATGTCTTTTTTAGTATGGAGTGTCACTTCCATACTAAGGCAACAACAACTTCAGCTTTGTTTTTTATAACATTTGGGGCATAGTAGTCAGTGAAAAAAGTAAATTGTGTGAGGTCTCTAAGGTAATATTTTACACTTCCAGACACACATACAAAGGTATCGATGCGAAGTTTGAGCAAAGCACCTATAGTCTAAGTCTTGGATTACATTAGGTTTCCCACCTCCTGGGGAGTGAATTTTTTCTGAGACTTTGTAGGTTGCAGAACCACTCAGATACATTCATGTAAGATTTCCTTCTTGAGAAAATATCTCACAATTGAGTGGCAAAATAATACACTGCTGATGTTGTACTGCTGTCCTTAGGCAGTTTTCATTTTGTGTTTTTAAATCCCTGTACAAATTAGGATTAAATATTATTACAGCTATGTATAGATAAAAATATTGTTTCTGCATTGCATAGTCCCCTGAATTGAATCCATTTTTTACTGTGTGAAAAAAGTCCAAATAAACTTTCAACAGTGCATTATAAGGGAAGGCATACAGGTCTTAGATCAGAAGCTTGACTTTAAAAGTGGAATCTGTGGGATTTTAAGCAAGGCTTATATCCATGAATCTATTATCCTATCTGCCAAAAAAGAATAATGAAGTCTAGATCACAAGATTGCTGTAAGACAAAAAATAAAATAATGTATGGTAGAATACAAACTAAAAATCAAACCCGCTGCATACAGGAGGATGTTTTGCAGAAATTGGCATTTATTGTCATGTTTTCATAATATTCTTTCTTAGATTTGATGCCTCCGCTTTTCTCTCCTTTCTATTGTTTTGGACAATACTTATTGCTATTATGATTCAGCAACACATTCAAGGAATGGTTATTTATTTTATTGGTTATAAATTCTTCAGGATTTGAAATAGTCTCACCCCTGAGGCAAACAGTGACAAGTGTATTAAAAAATGTGCTCATGATTCCATATTTGTTCTAGGTCAAATCTGTGCTCCTTTGCGTTTCTCATAATATTTTGCAAGATTGTATAAATGACCCAATGGCGAAATTCTTAAAGATCATCGGTTATAGGATTCAAGGTGTATAACTCAGGACTTTAGCCTTGTGCCCCCTTACTTGGTTTCTTTACGACTGCAAGAGACTGGGATTTCTATTTTATTTTATTTGCCTTTTTTTTTTAAGGGCCACACCCATGGCACATGGAAGTTCCCAGGCTAGGGGTTGAATTGGAGCTGCAGCTGCCAGCCTACGGCACAGCTGCAGCAACACAGGATCTGAGCCACATCTGTGACCTACAGCACAGCTCATGGCAATGCTGGATCCTTAATGCACTGAACGAGGCCAGGGATCGAACCTGCATCTTCATGGATACCAGTCAGTTTTGTAACTGCTGAGCCACAATGGGAACTCTGAAATTGGGATTTTTAATAAAAGAGACAAGGATTTTTATACATTTGCCTTGCAGAGTTGACTCCCTTAAAAAGCTATACATGTATCCTGACAATTGAAGTTGGGAAGAGTTGGTTCTAGATTGAATTTCTACAAGGTACTGATTAGGTGGGACTCTGGATGCAACTCTTTTTCCTTTGTTTACTTAATCAAGATTTTCAGTCTTGTCAGTGTTCTATGGATTTTACTTATTTAAAAATGGCAACTGTATTTTAAACAAACATACCCTGTCCACTGCGAAGACTCTATTTCTGTGCTCAGAGAGGTGAGACCAGCTTTGTTTGGTAAGACTATTAGAAATGTGAGGTTACCAATTTACTTTACCTCATAGTCTTCTACTCAGAAATTGTCCTTTCCCACACAGTGCACTTAAGGCATGCAGTAGGCACTCAATAAATGTACAGTAAATGCATATACCAATAAGTAGGTAATGACTGGAGCTGATTTCCAGGTTTGGGGGAGAGTGGCTGCTGTTTTCACATTTTGCTTCAGCAGAAGCATCTTCCCAGCTAACCAGTCTCTGGGTTTTCTTTGCTTGTTTCCACTTATGAAGGACTACTGCACTTTCTCACATACTCCTTGCCTCAGTGCCCTATCATTCGGTTCACCCAGCAGAAGGGATTGCAGTCTGGCCTCCAGAAGCAGTGTCCAAGGGAGCACTGTTTGTGTGTGTTCCAAAGATGGAATTGATTATCATAAAGGACATAAGAAGGATTATGTCAGGAATTCTCTGATCTGCACATTTAGCAAGCCATCCTGTTTTGCATTACAGAATCACATTATGTTCTGCAGCTCCTCTCTGGCTGTTTGGTGTTGGTCATGGATTTGCTAGAGATTGGGGTCAAAGTCAGCAATGTTTACAAACACAGGAAGAATGTCAGCAAGAGAGGTCCAAATCCAAATATGATCTTTATGATCATCTAAGTGGCTAGTCATTTGGCCTATAAACAGAAAGCAAGGTTTCTGGCTGTGCAAGGTGTTCCTTGTACTCAGAGCTTTAAATAGTGTAACCAAATCAAACCATTCACCTGCATTTCAAGTGATGGCAAGCTGGCCTCTTCCTGATGCCAGGGTTTCTGCCCAATACCTGATATAGTTTTCTATGGACTAATGCTCGAAAGAAACTACAGGAGCCTGAAAACATGATGAACTAAGAGCCTGGGAATAACTGCAAGACACTTTAACTGGGCTAGTTCAAGAGGTTTTCACACAGCCAAAGCCTTGCGAGCCAGTGATCAGTAAAAGTAGGCAATAGTATTTAGAAGCAGATAGTAGATCTTGACCATCAATTGCTTTCTCAGGGTGTCATATTTGGGTAGATTTCACAGTTGAGTTTCTCCTCCTGTCTTTAGACAAAGCATCTCTTACAATTCTTCCATCGAAATTTTGTGGCGATTACCACCTTCCAGTTGGAGCAGGTTCAAGTGACATGAGACAGAGCAACTGAGTGAGGAATGAAGTTGAGTATCTTTCATTTTATAATAGACTGAAGTGTGGTTTAGGGATGAATCTGTGGCTCTGTGGGATTTATGGACATGCTATCATGTCGACCCTCAAAAAAGCAGGATGCCCTTGACAGAGTTTTACTGAGACCACTTCTGCAGTTTCTGATCTGAATTCTGTTTTGGAATCTGGATGGGGAGCCTGATGAGGGATCTTGATTACATTGCAGGCTTCCTGCCTTTCTTCCAAAAATGAATAAAGTGCAATAGTTTTGGCATTAAGGAACTGAATTTAGAGTAACAAAACTGTAATTCAACCTCTCTAACACCGCTAAAAAAGTTAAGCTAAGATTCCCATCAGGCAAAAGATTGACATAGGTATGATCCTGAACAGAAAACTTCTGGAGCAGTTCATATTCATGTCTTTAAAGAGGTCCCGAGACCTGTGTCCAAGCTGAGGCCTAACTTTTATGTCTTGGAACTCGAGAGTGAGTGTCCCACAGCTGGATGTGTATGGTTGAATCAACTGGTTCCACCTTGAGTGAGATGCTTCTCTAAATGTTGTTATTGCTCTGTATTAGCCACTTAAATCTATTTCTGACTTTCTCTGACAAGTGCTGCTAATAGAGGGGCAGACGGAGAGAAGTAAAAGAACCTGAGAGGAAAAAACATAGCAGTTGTCTTCTGGCTGAGGATGGACACAGTCTGAAGTCTGGCAGTTATAGTCTTTTCCGTGTGGATTTCTGCATCACTTTGATTTTGGCCAAAAGAGAAAAAAAAAAATCAAAGAATGGACTTTACTGCATGCAAAAGTTTCCGATTTCCCATATCAACATGTGCTTCAGAAATTAATTTTTGGACAGACAGAGAAGTGATAAGATCCAAGTCAAAGAGATCAGCTAGAGTGCACCAGTGACTTAGGAAACAGTTGTATTTTATGGGGTCTTTGGGAAAGAACCCATAGAGAAATGGTTAGTGAAACCTTGGGAGTGGAAAGGAGGTGGTGCAGCATGACTGAAGAGTCCACATTTCCCAGCCTCATCTCTCTTGAAGGGTTGCTCAACTCCCAGTGGCTTCTCTCTCATAGGGGTGTTTCCAGTCTCTCTGGGCGGAGACCAGTGAGGCTTCTTATGCCCTCCCCCTTTTCAGCAATAGATGGGTTGAAGATGCTCACATGGGATTAAAGGATTCTTTTATTCTTACCTCAAAGGCCCTGAAGAGGCAATTCTTTAGCATACAAATTGATGGAAATCCTAACAAAGTTTTCTCGGAAGACTTCTTGGTGTTGGCTTCAGAGATTGGAAGCTTCATCTAATGGGGGACATGGTGATGTGTCTTGCTGGAGAATAATACATTGGCAGCAGAACTTGGGAACAGGCATAGCTGGAAAAGAGGAGATGGACAAAGTGGTGCTAAAGCCACTGCTGAGTCATACATTTAGGTTGACATTTTAGCTACTTTCAGTGGTTTGGGGGTGGGGGTTGTTGGGAAGATGGTTGGTATTTGTAAATAATGTTTTAAAATTCTAACATTTTTCAAGTTATTTTTATTGTAATATATGTTGGATCCTGAAAGCATCTATATTATATTTTGTGAACTCAAGTACCTGAAATAACTGTGGTGGGTGAAGTTTACACACTGAAATCCCCAAGAAGCTATATTTGAGAATTTTTCTCTTCATAGTTATCATAACTAATTTTCCCTTCAAATCCTAGAGGATTGCTTTGAACCGCTCTAACACTCTGAAGGCAGAAATGTATTTTAACTCATTCATGCTGGTGCTAATCTCTTCAGTGATTTATGAGGTCTTTAAAGCTTTAATTCTTTGTCAGGAGTCTTCCTTGGTAGTAAGTTGACAGTTTAAATTAGTGTTTAGACATGGCTTTCATAATGTCAGTTTTGTTTTGTCTCAGCAGTGTCTTGGAATTCCTTCCATTGTACCTCAAGTGACTCATGGCAATAAATGACTCTCCTTCTCTTTTGTTCTTAATCAAGGAAGAATGGAATGAACCGCATAATGTTTGTAAAAGAGCAACTTTAATTAGTTCTCAGCTGTAGCCAGAGATGCTTGTCTTGTCTCTTTAGCATATAATTGCGGGACGTGATGCAGTCAGGTGAACAAATACTAGTTTTCTAAAAAACCTCCTTTAGTTCCTTTTCAAAAAGTGAAGGGAAATTGCAACAGCAACATTTTAAAACCTTCTCCTCAAGCTGGAAAGGGAAAGCCTTAAGTAGCTTCCAAGAGTTGGGTTCAGGATGGCATTTTGAATAGAATGAATAAACTACCTATTGAAAGAAGGTCTCCTGACAGGGATTTCCCTGCTTACCCTTAGGCCTTACTATCCTTTGGAAAATAATGCCAAGATACACCCAAAACTGGGGATGCCTTTCTGGCCAAGCTGCCAAGCTACATCCTCCTGAGTATTGACTTTAGAGGTAAAGCCCAGATCCTTGGCGGTCCAAGTTTGTTTACTCTCAACAGTGTTTGGCTTCCTAGGGAAAATGGTGAAAGAAAGTTTAAAATTCCATTAAAAAAATCTTCAAGTATTCTTGGACATCAAACAACTGTTACAACACAGGCCTTTGATGAGTTCAGTGTAAATGAATCAGAAACATATGGATAGTGTTTATGCTCAAGTGCACATGCATTTAAAAATTCTGAGAGAAATTAGTTTAGTGAGCTATTTGGGTCATTTCCAGCATCTAAGAATTTGGAAAATCACTTCTCATAAGTCAAGATGTGGAAGAAATGGCTGAGCACCCCTTGAACTGAAGAGTGGGCACATTCATCAGCCTGTGTTGTGTTGTGTATCATAAACACAGTAGCAGAGGGCGCAGATCTTGGGACAGCTCCAGGCCGAGAAGGACTGGGGCTACTGATGTGGGAAAAGTTTTTGTCCCTTATTACTGGCTGTCAGTACCTGTGCAAGAAAGTTCAACACTTAATAAACATGGCCTACCAACTTCCTTGGGTTAGAACAGCCACTGGACACTTTTGTAAATCGCACTTTGTGCTTAAGCCATTGGAACCCATCAGCTATGTGTCTCTTTCCCTGATACAACCAATGCTTTTCCTTTCTCTTTGAGGGAAGTCGAAACTGTCCATCATGTTATAGATGTGGGAAATGGTAATGCATGTGGATTATGGTTATATCAAAGGAACATATATAAACTATATATGTATAAAAATTCCCCACTTGGATGTAGTACGGTCCTAAAGGCAATTTCTTATTCCTCGCAGGACAAAAAAAATACTGAATCTTTGATTCCATTTTAACCCTAATGTGTGTCATTGTTTATTGAAGAAGAAGGAGTAAGGGATAGAGGCTACTGTGTCTTGATAAATCAGATGTCTTTATTTTTTGGACCTGTTTCATGGGCCAGGTCTGGGTCATTGATTACTACTTCAGTGATCCTTATAGTGATGAAATGATGGTTGTGAGAATTAAGGAAACTGCTTCAATATCTCTTGATATCTAGTCACAGAGTGGTACCAATAATATCCTTTCATTTTAATCAGTTGGCTAAAAATGCATGTGAACAACACAGCACAAGATGCTGAGGGTAATGCAAAATTGTATATTGCATAAGGTCTCTGCTCTCAAGGAACCTAAAATTGAATTGGGGTTACAAAATACACTAAATGAAATAACAGCACTGGTCATGCCCAATGAAATGATATATCACTGTGAAACTAGTGACGTAAACCGTTGTTTTATGAATTAAGGGATTTAAGGTGGCTCTAGACATCGTGATATAGTAGAAAGATCCTAATATTGTTGAACATGGCTGGAAATGTGACAAAATAGAGAACATTATATTTTGCTGGATCTCTTCTAAGATTACTTATGTGGTTGAAATATCTTGATAAGCCAGCCCTTTGGTTTGAGGAGATGGAGAGAGAGTTAAAAAAATCCCACTTTTTCCATGAAGTCATTTTTGACTCTTTTCACATTGATTGTTCTTTGCCGACACTATTCATGGCTAATAACATCGTGGTAATAATATGACTATTCAGATAGGTATTAATATCTGTTTCTCTATCCATCAGTAGCTCTGTAAAGAGAAGTAAGCTATTAGCACATGCAAAGCACGGTGCTGTACCAGCATGCTGTGGGTTAGGTGGAGGCAGGGGGCTTTGTAGGTTTTAAACTGGGGGAGGTTAAACTGGATAATTATTACTTTGGTTCATAGACTAAAAATGTTTTAAAACTAAAAGGCAAATATCATTCTCTCCCATTGCATAGTGTAAATTGTAACATTGTTGCTTCTTTTTTTTTTTCTTCTCTCTTTTCTCTAAGACCTTTGTCTAGAATGGGAGAAATAGGTGGTGCCACTAGTTATAATAGTTTTCAAGATTTTCTCTTCTCAAAATACACTTGGTCTAAGTATAGTTTATAGGATGCCTGCTCACTGCTCTGTGTACTGTTCTGTCCTTGACTCACTGTATGACTTTAGAAACGTATGTATCTCTGTGGTCAAGGTCTCCACCTATAAAGTAGGCTAGTAACACTGACTAGTACGTAAAGTCCTCAGGGAGTCTCATGAAGGACACAAAGTCATAGTATGTTGTGTGCATGAAGCCTATTGCTCATAGTCCTACTGCCCTTTAGCTATTTACGGAATTTTCTCTGCTGAATAACCTTTTGTACTTTATTAGTTTGATTTTTGTGAGACATCTACCTTGTGTTATTGAAGGGATTGGGTATAGCAGAAAGAAGAGCACTTCATCTCTGAGAAGCAGGAGGGGAGCGAGGGCAGTGTGGGAGGAATAAGGAAATCACAGTATCTCTAAGAAGATAAAAAGAAAAACGGCCTATCATCCCCATGGGACCAGAAACAGCCTAAGCACACCAGTCAGACCAAACATCTGGATGTTTAAAAAGAGCTTATCGATTGATAATTTTCATTTTGACTTGCTCAAAGCCAATCAAATAGCCTGCTTTTAGTGCATGCCATATTTCTTTGAGAAACAAGGACCTACCTCATGTTGAGGTGGATTCATGCCAAAGAATCCAAAATCTGAAGATCTCAAGAAATTTAAGTTCTAGAGACATGGAGGAATTCTGTATAACAGGGAAGGAATTGAAATGAAGAATGAGGAGAGAATATAGAATATACCCATGCTACATTATCCATCACAGAATCAGACACACCCCAAGTTCATGACATATCCTCAGAAAATGTTCATCGAGTTAAAGGCCTGATAAAATATAGGTGTTGGTGGAAGTTCCCATATTGCTCAGTGGTAACAAGCCTGACCAGTATCTGTGAGGACTCATGTTTGATACCTGGCCTCGCTCAGTGGGTTAAAGGTCCAACGTTGCCATGAGCTGTGGTGTAGGTCTCAGATGTGGCTCAGGTCTGGTGTGGCTGTGGTCGTGGCCAGCAGCTGTACCTCCAATTCAACCCCTAGCCTGGGAACTTCCATATGCGGCAATTGCAGTCCTGAAAAGCAAAACAAACAAACAAACAAATAAAAGATGTTAGCTGTGGCTCCACAATTGCCCTTCTCTGTCCCCCTCATCCTGGAAGGTTTGCCAGGGGACCACAGACACAACACTGAACAGGGATACCAGTCTCCTTTTTTCTTCCTTTCTCTTGCACTTAAGTTATTCCTCTAGATAGCATGGGGAAGATAGTTAGAGAGTGTCACTTTTAAAGACACCAAATTATTAACCTAACCTGAGCACCTACCTATCTCAAGTGCACCCTGGGAGGACCCATTGCTCTGCAGTTGGAGAGCCTCAGCACCATGGGAACAAGAGTGTCAGAGAAGGAGGTTCCCTGTCCCTCTGATGGAGATTTTCCAGGCTGGAGCTGGGCTCCATTCCTCCTGTGTGTCCCCAGCATCTGGCATCATTAAAGTACTTTATTAAGGGAATCAAGTGAGTGCAACCTTGACTCAGAGAGGAGGCATAAACCAGGGCAAATAGAAGGTGTAGCATATTGGCACATACCATGATCCAAATGAGAAGCTCTAGGCCTTAAACAGTTGAGAGGTCACTTGTTGTAAAATTTCAGTCTCATGAGATTGCTGTCCCTTATCAGGAATAAACATGAAGAGAGAAGGGACATGTCCATGAAAAAAACAAACAAACAAACAACTATTTAATTTTATTTTTAATGCCATATTGACTGATTGGTCATTTGATCAATAGATATATAGATAGATAGATTAATAGATACACCTCAAAAGCAGTAGCAGAAAGATCATTGCATTGGGCTCTGAGCACAAGTCTGCACAGGAGTCACTTGGTCTCTCTGGGGTTCTGCTCCCTCTTTTGTAAAATGAGAAGTAAGGTGGGTTCCATTTCTCAAATTCTGTGTTCTCTCTAAGTTTGGTTAAAATTTAGTTGTTGTTGCATCATAATGTTTTTTATTTTCATTAACATACAGAGAATGGATGTCATACCTGATGTCTCTTCTCTTTTTTAAATCTCCAACATGTTTTTCCTGCCCACTGGGCTATAATAATATAAATAGAAGGGGCTAGTTTAAAGTAAAGGATCATTATCAACATCTGCATTTCTTTTTTTTATTTTTTATTATTTATTTATTTTTTTGTCTTTTTGCTATTTCTTGGGCCACTCCCGAGGCATATGGAGGTTCCCAGGCTAGGGGTCAAATCGGAGCTATAGCCACCGGCCTACGCCAGAGCCACAGCAACGCGGGATCCGAGCCGCGTCTGCAACCTACACCACAGCTCACGGCAACGCCGGATCGTTAACCCACTGAGCAAGGGCAGGGACCGAACCCACAACCTCATGGTTCCTAGTCGGATTTGTTAACCCCTGCGCCACGACGGGAACTCCCTCTTTTTTTTTTTTAATTTTTAAATTTTATCATGGTATAGATACAATGTTAACTCCAGATTTACAGCAAAGTGAATCAGTTGTACATATATATACATTTATTCTTTTTTCCCATTTAGGTTACTAAAGAACATTGAGTAGAACAGGGAGGTCGTATAGCTCAGGGAGGGCTACTATTTTATATATATTATTTTATATATTATATATACTAGTGTGTGTATATTAATCCCATCCTCCCAACTTATCCCTCCCCTCAACAGTTTCTCCTTTGGTAACCCTTAGATTTGATTTTGAAATCTATAAGTTTGTTTCTGTTTTATACATAATTTCTAATTTGCAGTACAGATTTTCACAAATTAAACATTAAATTATCTTCCCACATTTAAGCCAGAGAAAAAGCCAATTTTTCAACATTGTCTTATGAACATTATAAAGCATACAGAAGAGTGAAGAGAATTCAAATTTTGTCTCAGAATGACATTATCTCAGTATCTTAAAGAATAAGACTGAAATACTAAGGGTAAAACTAATTTTTATCTTGGTTTTAAAAGTATGTCTAACATGTATGTGTAACTGGGCCACCATGCTATACAGTAGGAAAAAAAAATTGTAGAAATAACAATAAAAAAAGTAAGTCTAACTGACATACTTTTAGCTGGGTTCAAAATGGTTAGATAAATTATATCTCAGTCCATGCACTTGTATTGTTATCAAGACCAGGGGTGGACAATAAACCTGTGCTCCCTAAACCTATCATTCTTGAACTTCCATGGAGGTATTAGTAGAATTTTAGCAATTATATTATAAAGCCATTATAGGATTTATATGTTTCCAGTGAATAAACAGTGATTAGGAGAATATTTCTAAAATGGGTGGATTTTTTTTTCCTACACATCATAAACTATAGTATAAGACTTTCTAGCTCAGTGGTTGCAAAACTTTATTCTTAGTCACAGAATCCTTTCTTTAATCAAATACTTAAGGCCTAATTAGGGGAAAAGATTTAAACATGGTTGCAGGGGAAGACTACAGGACCTTCTGGGAAATATTTTTGCATACATTCCTGATCTGGAATTATACCAGTAGTCTCTGAACTTCTTTGATCTGCCCATATTAGTAAAACTTTCTCATGTATGTCCTCATATGGACATTATATATTAGACACAGGGAAGGAATTGTAAAAGTAAGATAAAGGGGAAATAACCAATGTTTTAATGTTACTTATAAAATTAATAGTACAAAAATATTTTCTCTCACTATAATTTCTTATTAATATTCTAATTTCTTAGTTGCTGAAAGTGATGCTTCTAAACTTTTTTTTTTTTTTCCGTCTTCTTAGGGCTGCACCTGTGGCATATGGAAGTTCCCAGGCTAGAGGTAGAATCGGAGCTGCAGCTGACAGCCTATACCACAGCCACAGCAATCCCAAATCCAAGCCACATCCATGACCTACACCATGGCAGGTCATGGATGTACTCCAGATCCTTAACCCACTGAACGAGGCCAGGGATTGAGTCTGCATCCTCATGGATACTAGACAGGTTTGATAATGCTGAGCCACAGTGAGAACTCCTTAACATTATTTGTTAACGTCCTAAGTCATTTTATATTTTTACAAAGTTTAACTTTAACAAGAGTGACTATGAAGTTATAATTTCAAATACTGTCTTCAATAATTCCAAATAACTTCTGGATATTATATATGTATATTATATATATAATTAATTTCCTTGTTTTTTTAACTGAGGAAAGATGACAGGTCAGTCCTGCCAGTCTCTTATTGTTTGTATGTATTTGCATTATTGAGAATACTTTAATATGAGAATTCATTTTGAGAATATTTTTAATCCTCGTGTCTATTGTGTGAATCAGAAAAGTTAATCTATAAATTCCCTTATCTGGGCACAGTGATAAGTCTCAATATACTGAAAGCAAGCTCCCAAGTCAGAGCTATGTCAGGAACCTTTCTGCCTTTTGGAATAACTCTCTCATCTTCTGTTTATGGCACCTGACCATATGACACAGAGTGTGGGCCCAGTATTTATTCTATTGAGAATCTTATAAGGAAGATTAAAATGCAGACAGAAATTCCAATGTGTTCTTCATGTGCCCCATGTATCATTTTACTACTGTTGTAGGCTTGGCTCTGAAGACTGTTCACCAAAGCTTCTTTTTGCTCATGGTAACTAAGTGTGATCTGTGTAAAGTGGTTACACTGATTCCCTTCCCTCACTCCAGATCCTCACATCTTGCAAGACAAGCCCAACCTTAGTAAGTATCTGATTTCCATACTCAGATCATCACATCAGGCTAGAACAGGGGTGATTGCAAAGCAATTGTGTGCAGACTTTGTCACAGTGCATGCGGCCCCTTGATGGATATTGTGTTTCATACGGCAGATGCGGGTGACATGAATGAGGATGGGCATGTTGTCAGCCTGAGCTAAAGAGAGGAGTACACCTCCTCAATGGATGAGATGACACCGATAATCACTGATTATGACTTACTGCTGCCATTTTATCAGCACTTTCCTAGATAAGTAAGAGATTTCTATTTAGAAATTGGAGCTTGAAGAGACATTTCTCAAAGCTCAAATTTTTAAATAGAGATCTCTTACTTATCTAGGAAAGTGTTGATAAAATGGCAGCAGTATTTCTCCAAGGAAGATATACAGATGGCGAACAAGCACTTGAAACAAAGCTCACATCACCGATTATCAGAGAAATGCAAATGAAGACTACCAGGAGATACCACCTCACACCAGTCAGAATGGCCATCATTAATAAGCCCGCAAATAACAAATGCTGGAGGGGGTGTGGAGAAAAGGGAACCCTCCTGCACTGTTGGTGGGAATGTAAGCTGGTCGAATCACTATGGATAACAGTATAGAGATATCTTAGAAAACTATATATAGAACTACTGTGTGACCCATCAATCCCACTCTAGGGCATATATCCAGACAAAACTCTACTTAAAAGAGACACATGCACCTGGGATGTTAATTGCAGCACTATTCACACTAGCCAAGACATGGAATCAACCTAAATGTCCTCTGATAGATGATTGGATTAGGAAGATGTGGTATATAAACACAATGGACTACTACTCAGCCATAAAAAAGAACAAAATAATGCCATTTGCAGCAACATGGATGGACCTAGAGACTCTCATCCTGAGTGAAGTAAGTCAGAAAGAGAAAGACAAATACCATATGATATCACTTATATCTGGAATCTAATATGTGGCACAAAGGAACCTTTCCACAGAAAAGAAAATCATGGACTTGGAGAATAGACTTGTGGTTGCCAAGGGGGAAGGGGAGGGAGTGGGAGAGACTGGGAGCTTGGAGTAAATAGATGCAGAATGTGGCCTTCAGGATGGATTAGCAGTGAGATCTTGCTGTGTAGCACTGGGAACTCTGTCTAGACACTTATGATGGAACATTTAATGTGAGAAAAAAGAATGTATACGTGTATGTGTAACTGGCTCACTATGCTGTACAGTAGAAAAAATATAGATATAAATAAATGATAAACAAACAAACCTTAATGGACAAAAAAGGAGAAGAAATTGGAGCTTGTAACTGGGCCAGAGTAACACCACATTTTTTTTTTCTTTTCCTTGAAACACGTACTTCTTTTCTAATACTTACTATATGCAAGTTGCAGGTGTCTGACATCAGCTGAAGATGGTTACCCCAGTAAATCCAGCAACTTCTCAGCATTTGGTTTTGTAACTCTTTTTGCTCTAATTTGGGAATAGAAATGGGGTCTTTAGCAAGCACAGATAGAATTTCTTATTTTCCCCTGAATCAATAGGCATGGATGTGATTCCACCACATTACTATAACATGAGAAATGGCACATTTGATTATATTATTCCAAATGATATGTGTTTATAGCTCCCATCCTGCCACACTGCAAGGTACGATATGTCATTGTTGGGGGCCTTATGGATGCAAGGGAAATATTAGGATTTATATGAGGCCCCCAGTATCAGGGAAGGGCCTGCTGATATGATCATTGCCCAAGCCTGTGTGATTGCATAAAACAGAGGGCTCTGTTGGGTCATCAGGCAAGGCTTAGAGCCCTGGGCTCTAGGTTCAGCCTTCCTATGAAGACTGAGTGAGGCTCAAGCTCTGATATTCTCAGAACTGCAACCATCCCTTTATCCTTTCCCAACACAAAATAGAAATGAAATTCCATAAACTATTCTGCCACAGCAGTGCTAATGAGGCCATCCTGAGGTGCTAGCTAGCTAAGGGCCCTCTGTCGCTCTCTTCCTCCCAAGGGGTCCCTGGTCTTTCTGGTGCTCCTGCTACCACCACCACCAGGTCCTTGCTGCTGTTGCCACCAAAGCCTTAGAGCTACCCTGTGCCAGTCAAGAGGTTCCCACTTCCCAAAAGTCACAGAGGCTTGCTTCCACCTTCACTGGCAGCTTTCTCACTGCCATTTCTTGAAGAGGACATTGAAAAGCAAATCTGAGTGACAGATGCTTTGCTGTTCTTACTATCCCCATATCCTCTGCCTGCTGAAGCTCTTTACGGGAGCAAGCTCATGTGGTTGACCTGTGCTCCCTTTAGAAAGAGTCCTTTCCCAGGAGCCTCCAGGGCTCCTCACACAATTCAGATCTCACAGGGCCAGCCCTCAGTGAGCCAGGCCTGTGTGGATTTGTTTGCAGTCCTGAGAGAGATATCTGAAAATGGTGAGACCATTCCAGCCAATATATGAACAGTATAGTAATTCATTCTAGCTGTTAAATGTGCATGGATCAGTATCTTAGTCTTGTCTCAGATATGTTGGTTTTGTTATGGTCTGACAAATGGTCCAATGGCAAAAAAAATTTTATAACATTTTAATTATTCCCAGACACCCCCCCTTTTTTTGTATGACTGGTTGGCTGATTGATTTCATGTAAGTGTCCAGAAGGATGGGACAGTTTATAACCATAGAAACAAATATGGGACTTTTACCCTAAGCTCTGCTGGATGGATAAACAAACATTGGGACTAGACAGCTGATACCGTCCTAGTCTTTGTAACTGTGTTTCTGTAGAGTCCCCCAGATGGAGCTCCAAAGTCCCCATCCAGCTAGCAGATGGGCTCCTTTGTTAGGCCATCACCTTAGAATTTTTTGAACATTTATAGACCATATCAAATAGATGGGCTGATGTCAAAATCAATTATTTTTATAACTCAGTCTTGAGAAGTGAAACATTATTTATTACAGTAACTATGAAACAGATGTTGTAATATATGTCCTAATTCAATAAAGCAGCCACTTTAAGTTTTTCCCAAGAACACTACGTTAACTTTGATGTGTCTGGTTCCAAAAGAAAAAGAAAAAAAATCATGAAAGTATGTCAGAGTAAGCTTAGCAAATATGTAGCTAATAAGAAAGATTAAGATCCGAAAAAGAAATGGGAGGAAAAAACATCAGATGGGGGAAGAATCCCTTTTCCTTTCTAAGCAGATGTTCAGGAAACACACAGAGGGCCTAGGCTGCATCTTTTGGGGCAGTCTGAACCTGCCTTGTGTCAGGTGAGGCATCCTGGAGGAGGCAGAGCTCACATGCTGGGTACCCCTCTGAATCCCCCCCGTATGATATAAACTGAGAATTGGAGAAAAACAGCACCTGCTGAGGGAGATTATCAGCATGGCTTTTGACATAGGAGTGAAGTAATGGATTAGGTATGAAAGCTAGTCATTTCTTTTCAACATGTCACTTTGCTGCCTTCTCTTAAATTGTCTTCACTTAGCCATTAGCTTCAGCAAGGGGGAGTTTCAGGAGTTGAGGCTTGTAGAACTGCCCACTTTGCATTTAAAAATGATAATCTCATTGAGATTTAAGAAACCTCACTTTGTTTCCACTTGAGTGGAAGAGAGAGAATAGAAGTATGTTGCAAGTGGAGTATGCCAATCTTTTAAGCAAGGGCTACCAAAAAAAAAAAAAAAAAAAGCCTTTACAGAAAAGTGGACAAATAGCTAAAAATTTCTAAGGGCTTCTTTTTTTGCTATTACACCTACAGCCTCCTTGTTTAATTACAGATGATTCCCATCTTGTTTTACAAAATATATTTAAATTATTTATGTATATAGACTTATGTGTAATAAGGAGGAATCTAAAAAATTAAAAATTCATAATTTGAGCATTTATTTAGAGCTTAGCTTTAATGATCTATTTGCAACATTTCATATCTCTGATGTTTGACCAACTTGAATTAAATAAACCAATTGGTGATTAATGTTTTCTGGTTTGGACTACCTAATAATTATTTTCTTTGTTTCATTGTTATGAAATGCATCAGAACTATGTTTATTATTACAAGTAACAACATTTTTATAGAAGTGTAATGGAAATATTTTATATATATATATTTAATAATACCAACTGCTTTGGGGATAAGTAAAGTAATGATGCCAAAACCAAATTTTTGTCTGGCAGGCAACTATTAAAATAATGGTTCACAATGCTAGGTCGTTAGCTGCTGCTCTGAACTCTAAATTTGGTGTGTAAAAATTAGTTGTTGAGTCAACATATAATTTTTTTAATTGCTGATATTTGAAATTAACATTGCCAAATTTGGGGAATGCCTGCATGTTTAGGAAATCTATCTCTTGGAATTTCTATTGTGGCACAGTGGGTTAAGAATCTGATGTAGTGGCTTGGGTCACTGCAGAGGCATGGGTTCCATCTCCAGCCTGGCTCAATGGATTGAAGTATCCAGCATTACTGAAGCTGCAGAATAGGTCACAGCTGTGGCTGGGATTCAATCCTGGCTCCAGGACCTTCCATATGCTATGGGTGTGGCCATTAAGAAAAAAGAAACCCATCTTTTGTACTTTACCAATTTTTAGAAATCAGTCTTCATACAGATGAGAAAATAATAAGGTAACTCACTAGGCTACATTGGTATAGAAATTCCATTTCATAAAGAAATTCTGCTATATAAATAGTGCTATTAAGGCACCTAATCTTTTTTTTTTTTTTTGGCTTTTTAGGGTCACACCTGTGGCACATGGAGGTTCCCAGAAGGCACCTAATCTTGAATGATGCCTGTTGTTTTCTATTATGGTTTGGCAATATGATGCTCTTATTAATTAAATCCCTGATTAGATTGAATTGCCATATTTGCTACATACCTTACCAGTTTTACTCTCTCCCCCTTTTTTTTTAAAGTTCAGCAAATATTTATTGAGTTCTTACTTCTCTAGGCACTGTGTAAATAGGTAATTAGACTATAACTGACAACACCTTGTTCCTTCCTTAGGGAGCTTCCCTAGATTACCAATTTCAAAGATTTTGAATGCCACAAATATGCCCAGTAGAAAAATCATATTGAATCAATTTAGTCTTTGATGATTCAAAAGATACTTCCAGATCTTTCAGTCATCAAGGTTGTATTATTAGCACCATTTATCATGGTATAATCAAAGCCCTGACATTCCAGTTAACAGCTTTTGATTTGGTAGCCTGCAGCTAAAAGCGTATTGCTTGTTGCACACAGCATTTTATAGTTGAGAATATCAAAGCACAGTAAACACTTGAAAACACAATGACTTTCATGAACTATTTAGGGAAAAAGAAAACTATCCATCTGATATAAACAGGAAACTGTCTTTTACCATTCATTCAATAGAATTTATTGAATGCTTACTGTGCAAGGCTAGATATCCACTTTAAGTGATCCCATTCTACAGAAGCAAGTTGTTTGTCTTATACAAGGATATTCTCTCCCTTATATTAGAGAAACTACTCTAAGAATAACAAGTTACCATTGATTGAGAATGTAATGTTGTCCAGGCATCATTCTAGCATCTGACAAAAATTATCCCTGATCTTTACAACAGCAATGCAAAGTAGGTTTTATTCCTCTTTATTGAAATAAACTCAGAGAGGTTATGCCCAGCTTCCTTCAAGTCTCTCCAATATTATGTAGTAGAGTTAGAATTTGAACCCAGGCTGGTTTGATTCTAAGATCTTTATTTCCCCCTTCTATTTTATTTTTAAAAATTTTTTTTTATTTTTTGTCAATTTAGGGCTGCACCCGCGGCATATGGAGGTTCCCAGGCTAGGGGTCTATGCCTACACCACAGCTCACGGCAACACCGGATCCTTAACCCACTGAGCGAGGCCAGGGATAGAACCAGCAACCTCATGGTTCCTAGTTGGATTTGTTTCCACTGTGCCACGATGGGAACTCCCTCTCCTTCTATTTTAAATGATATTCTTGCTGGATAGAATATTCTAAGTTGCACTTTTTTCCTTTTAGTACTCCCTTCTGGCCTGTAGTGTTTCTGTAGAGAAATCAGCTGATAGCCTTATGGGGGTTCCCTTATACTTAATGCTTTGTTTTTCTCTTGCTGCCTTTAGAATCCTCTCTTTAACTTTTGCCATTTTTATTATAATATGTCTTGGTGTGGGCCTGTAAGATCTTGCTTCCAACTTTTAAAAAATGTGTATATTGTCTCATTGAGATTCAGCTCTATCTTTAAGAAGTGCCTCTTTTTCTAGCAAGGCTGTAATGCAGAGAAATAATGGAGAATGAGTAGAGCTTGGAGGACTGAGGGCTTCCCTCAAAAGACTTCATGGATATGGGAAGTGACTCTGGCCAAGAAGGAAAAGGCTCACAGTAGGGAAATGAGATGATATAACTGGTAGACAGTCAGTTCCTTCCTCTTGGCAATACGAGGGTGCCACAGGAGAGTTAGCCAGGAGAATAACTGTCTCTTTGATCTTGTAGTGTCTCCAAAGTCAGAACTTGAAAAGATGGCAGTCTAAGGTGCCCGCAATGAGACCAGGACAGACATAGAGAAAGACTGTGATGAAACCGAGGAGGGGGCTGAAAGGGAAACTGGAGTTCCAATGATAGATGTGTTTGCTAATTCATACTAAATTTTTTCCTTAGGAGCATGGGATGTTTTATATTACCATGTTTACATTTTAGAGGATAAAGGAAAATTATCATTTTGGGTTAATTTAACTTTTAATAGGGCTTTATGGTAAGGATGCTTGCTCCATTTCCTCATATTCCCAGGAGTACAAGGGAAGAGGCAGGAGGAAAAGCCACTTAGCAGTCTCCCATGAGCCACACTCATCACACATTACTCAGAAGTATTCACTACTAATTACTAATTTACTACACATCCATAATATGTGTTTACTAAATACAAATTGACTGTGCAATATTAATATATATTTTCTAATTACTGCATAGTACTAATTAGATATACATCTGAGGCCTAATGCTCCTTAGAGCTTTTGGTAAACTTGGTTTGAAATGCTGACTTCAAGGTTTATGAAAATCCAGAGCATCACTTCCTTGCATCCTGGGTACTATCTATAAATTCTATAAATTTTCTTTTTTTCAAGGTCCTCTCTGTTCCCACACATGGGTCTGTGATGTGTATAACCTCAGGCAGAGAAGTAAAACTTGCACAGTTTTGAGTAAAGTCAAGAAGACTATCTTTGGGAATATTTTTTGTGGTAACTAAATATGTAATATGTTTGTCTGTAACAATATGTATCTAAAGTTACAACCACGAACCAGGGGCTAAAAAAGATTTAGTTCATAAGGTACATATGCGAAGTGATGGTAAATGGGAGATAATTTTAGCATAGCCATGGGATAGAAGAGAGTCTTAGCTGGATGGTTTGTATGCTACTAAATATGACTGGCAATGCAGACCCACCTGTAGAAATGTAAGAAAATCCAGGAAAAAGCTTGGGGGAGGGCAGGATATCTCAGAGCTGAATATATACCAAGGAGGCAGAAAAGGCCTACAGTTAGAAGATATCTTTATTAGTCCGCTCCCACAAGAAACTTGAGAAGTCAAGACAGGAAATAAAGAGGGAAATACCCAAGATAGAATAGAATCATAACTACATTGTATGGTATCACACATGATTTGATACATGCTTTAGAATCCACTGAAGGTTATTCTATGGATCAGAAGATGAAGACCCAATAAGCAGGTACTTTTTCAAAGATTATCTTGGAAAGCAGAAAGTATAGCAACCTTTTGGAAAATAACCAGAATGAATTAATTTCTGAGCAAAGGAATGTTAAAAGTCAGAATATCAGTGAGGCCATGGTTCATTTCATATATTTGTCATCATTTCCTTGCTTGTTCTTTCACTAGTGTAATTGATGTTCAGAATTTCTATTCAAGGCATTTACTGAAGACACTTACTTGGTTTTGCAGTTATATAGGGAAATAAACAACATCATGGATAGTTTGAAGTTCTGAAATGGTAAAGAGGTGCTCAGAAAAGAAACTCTTATTGTGTGGTAGAGTCATCCATCTGTCAGATGAATCACTTTCAAGAAAGTAAACTCAGGAGTTCCCGTCTTGGCACAGTGGTTAACGAATCCGACTAGGAACCATGAGGTTGCGGGTTCGGCCCCTGCCCTTGCTCAGTGGGTTAACGATCCGGCGTTGCCGTGAGCTGTGGTGTAGGTTGCAGACGCGGCTCGGATCCCGCGTTGCTGTGGCTCTGGCGTAGGCTGGTGGCTACAGCTCCGATTCGACCCCTAGCCTGGGAACCTCCACATGCCGCGGGAGCGGCCCAAGAAATAGCAAAAAAATAAATAAATAAATAAATAAAATAAAATAAAATTTCATAGTAGAATTATTTTCTGCTAAAAAAGCATTTATTGCTAAATCTCTTTGGAAGTAACTACAAGGTTTTGATTTGGCCACAGTCAGATAACAATTTATGACACTTTGAATATTTTCTCTTCTGATTATGAGCATTAGTTCACTTCATCCTGTCCAGTTCCATTCTGACTTGTTAAATATTGTCTTTTCACTGATCCATTTTTAGGAAGGCTGTTGATATCTTCATATCTGTTGGTGGACAGTTATTAAAATGGATAATGTCAGTGTGAGTCTTTCTGTAATTTGTAAAAACATTCCGTGGTGGCTGTTGAGTTTCTTATAAAATGCTGCTCTGAACTAGATTATAAATCATTCCTGAATGAAAGCATCCCTCCCATAGTGGAGCAGAGTGAACGTACCCACATCTGGTTTCCTGACAAGAATGGAGAACATGCTCCTGGGCAGATGGGAAATATATGGAAGAAAGAACAATCTGGGAGAATGGAGGAATGTAGAAGGACTTGGGACAGGAAAGGGTCAAGGAGCTGGAGAGGAAGCTTTTCAAAGCATTCTGAATTAGTTTCCATCTCAACTTTACCTCCTTATGTCCTTGGATCTGTGTGCATTTTCAGAGAAGTGTGGAAATAGGGGTGAAGCTAGAAGAAAAAAGAGACCCTACTGCAAGAGTTGCAGTTCAGTGAAAGAGCAAATTCCTGGTGGGGAGAAAGCATAGTAGTAGCTCTTAAAAACAGAGCTGAAAAGGTCCTCAGGCAGAGGGAGTCTCAGTGAAGAGTTAATTACAGAGACATTGCCAAGGATCTTGCAGGCCTAAGGACAAAGAGCATTTTTATTTCTTCCCTGATGACATTGAGAGTGGCCTTGGGAGCAGGCCCTCCCAGAGTTGAAGGCCTACTAAACTCAGGCACCACATACACACTCAAGTACTAATGCTTTTTTGAGCCAGTTTCCTATTACTAAACCCCTTTTATTCAGTCCATATTAAAGTATGAAGAGTTGGACTGTCCACAGGCCCTGTTTTTCCTTTTTCGTATTTAGGATTGCTGAGTGGAACTCATGCAACTAAAGAGTTAAGCTTACTCCTTCCCCTGCATAAAGTGACCTAGGAGTGCTTTGGCCAGGTATCTCTCTTCTACCTTGAAAAATGCATCTGTTGCCCTACTGGAACTTTGCCCAAATTGTTCACTTTCAAGTGTCCTTATAAGGCAGAGCAGACAAGAGAGGAGAATCATTTCAAGATGATAAAATGGCTATGAGCCCACAGCTAGGGGGAAAAAGATTTTCCCCCTAATCAGATGAAAAAACAGTAACGTTCTATCATAATATATATAACCTGTTTATAAACACTGTAAATTAATATATACATGCATGTATATGTGTATATTTATGTTTATACATGATTTGTGAGGGCAACAGCTCATAGGGCCTCTTTAGCTATGCCTCGTTCCCTGGAACTTGCAGGCAGGCCTCCCATAGGAAGCAAATAAAAGTCTCTAGATAGACCTAAAAGGCTGCTGTGCTGCTGTTTTGTACTTTCTGGGTGTCTGTAAGATGAAAATTCTACAGTTTCACATAGAAATGTTTCAGTGGTTCTGAAAACACAGTAAACCCATCTTATGATAGCTCAGGAATTAGGGATCAAGAAATATTCAGTATGCCAAAAGGAATGAAAATAAGTGTTCATACAAAAACCTGTACATGAAAGTTATAGCAACATTACTCAAAATAGCCAAAAGTGAAAACAACCTAATGCCTATCCACTGATGAATGAATGGATAAACGAATGTTTGTATATCCATATAATGGAGCATTATTTAGCCATGAAAAGGAATGAACTGCTGATTCATGCTACACAACATAGATGAACTTTGAAAATGGTATGCTAATGAAAGACGCTAGCCACGAAAGGCCAGGTATTTTATGATTCCATTTATATGAAATGTCCAGAATAGACATAGGTGCAAAAAAAATAGTTGCTAGGAACTGGGGTAAGGTAGGAAGTGACTGCTAATGGGGATAATATTTCTCTTTGGGGTGATAAAAATGTTCCAAAATCAAACATGGGAATGGTTATATAACTCTATGAATGTACTGAAAACCATTGAATTTTATAATTTTCCTTGGTAAATTGTATGGTATATGCAAAAAAAGCTATTAAGAAAAAACAGAAAGAAATATGCCCAAGAAAGAATGATGGCAAGGCATGGAATTTGGGAATCTTGACTTCAGGAAAGAACTTAAGAGGCCATCTGCTTTGACATACCACACATCTTAATGCTGCTGAAGAAAATCTCAGGCTTGTATGGACTGATGTTACAACATTAATTTTTATTTTGGGTCTTTCAGTTGATAATCTGTCAATTATTTTTCTTTTCATATTACCCAGGATTATGCTAATCCTTTGTGACAGTCTCCATAAAATACCACACAACATTCATTCCCCCATTCTGAGCCATTCATCTCTGACATCACTGAAAGATATGTTGTCACTAGCCACATTTAACTTACTGACCAGTCCTTACTCTCCATATCCCTGTGCATTTCCTCTCCTCTCTGTGAGAGAATCCCTTCTGTTCAAGATAAAGGCCATTCTCTTTCTGGGGCTCCCATCTCCTCTGATCTCCTGCCACTCCTCTTATCCCACTTCCCCACCATCTCATGCTCTAGACATTTAAAACCATTTGGTTCCTTGATAAGCCATGCTGTTCCCACCTCTGTGCCTTTTGCATATACAGCCACCTCCTCTTTATCCCAGATGTCCTTCTTATGGACCACCACTTATGGAACAGCAGAGTCTTCAAAAAAAAAAAAAAAAACAAACCAAAAAAAACACCCCACTTATCCTTTGAATGTGCTCAAGCATCCCTTTCTCCTTAACCATTGCACAAAAGTTGCTTGTGGAAACAGTCACAGAAATCTTCATTACATCACGCTAAGTGATGGGTATCCAGTCCTACCATGAATGTTTCATTTACAGGCCCCTCACTTTTTTGTGAGGCAGCCCATACCATGTTTGGAACTTTGCATCAGGAAACTCTTCCTTATATTGAGCCCCAAAATTCTTTCCTTTAATATTCACTCATTAACGGAGTTCCCATTGTGGCAATCCTTTCCTGGACTGTCTGCTGTTCAGTTTCCCATGTCAAGAGAACCACAACAATGACAAGAGGTAAAGCACTTTTTTCTGAACTCATGCTGGAAGACTTCTGGGTAGACACTGGCTATATGAGATCCTCTTCTAAAAGGACAAAGTCTTATTACCATAGAATGCTCTCACTCCTCAGGCTCAAGAAATACCTTTTTCCATGAAGATATCTCCAGACTGCTCCCCAACCTTGCTCAGCTTTGCCTGCATTACTGGCTTCCTTGCCTTAATTTTTGTCTTTTTCAAACTGATTTCCTTACTACCTGCATCAAGAGTGGGAAACCATTTTAAGAAGCCGAAATGGTTGTAAACCCATAACCTTAACCAGGTGAAAACAACATAGGGGTAAAATAGGAGGACTCATTGACACAAGATGCTTCTGTGAGACTTTTCAGATAAAGTGAATGAGAAAAAGCACCCTCCCTTCTCCCTTTCCATGAAGAGAAGGCACTGTGCAGCTCTCTTGAGAGCAGAGCTGGAAGAGCATCTGTTATATAAATGCCATCTTACTCCATAACTGTCAGAGGGTGTTTCTCTCTTTCTGACATGAGTCATGATTAGAGAAGACAGAGAATGAGAATGGTAGGGCTCTCCTGGTGTCTCAGTGGGTAGGTTAGCCTGAAATGCAGTGTCTCTGTAAGGAAGAGAAAAAAGCAACTTCCAGATGTACCAGAACCCCTTTATTTAGGGAAAGTCTTAAATTCCTGACTTTAAGACCTCCTCAAAGGATCACAGGGTTGAAAGAAGACATTTTTAAAGGTACTAATTCATGGATTGAGTTTTTTCTTCACAGTGGCAAATCTGTGACAGACAGTTTTGCTCCAAGTCAAAACTACATCTATTCAAATGAAAATTTTCTTGAGCCCATCTTGGGCCCAAATGACCCAAACCTACAAAACATGAGCTTCAAATGGCACCAGGGTAAATACTGAATGTTTTCATAGTCTTTATCCAAAATAAACATTTGAAAAATCCCAGAGGTTTTAGTTTCCTGAAGTAAAGAAAAATCATATTTCCAGCTGTCATTGGAACATATCACACAAAATCCCACGTTTTTATCTTCCCAAGTATTTTTATAAATACTTAAAGGACTATTTTTGTTTGTTTTTATGTTGGTGAGCTGTTCACACAGAGAGCAATTACAACAGGAGTCCTAAGGTATTAACACAGATCATATAAAGCTGCAGAAGAGGCTTCCTTACTTTACTCTCTTGGTTTTGGGGTGAAGTAAGAGTCTGATATAATTACCCATGTGGTCAGTAAACGTGCCAAAGCCCTATCTATTGTCTTCGCTATTAAAAATGTTTTATAAACACATGGTGATCAGTATATGCTGACTTAAAGAAATAGCAACTGCAGAATTGGCAGCAAGCTCTAGCATTTGCAAAAATCCATATGTTCATTAAATTATTTTATTTATGTGTGTTTGTATCTGAGTTTGAAAACAATGTCTCTATCTTTTCTTCTCAAGATTTCTGGACTCCTTTCGAATTTTAATCCAAAGAAAGTAAACCAATGTCTTCGCTGAAATTCACAGTCATACGTCAAGATTTTAGGACATTTCCTGAGGTTAGCAAGAGCGATACTAGTTGAGATTTAAAACTTTTTGTAGTTCACCAGTTTTGCCCAATTCATAAAACATGCAAACACTATAAAATATTGTTGTCTTTTAATGACTAGAATGGTACGTATATTTTAGTAGCTATAACCCAGACAACCTGTCAGGATCTGACACTCCAAAGTCAAAGACCTGGAGGTTGTCTAGTCCCAGTATTTGCCTTCAGATTCCTTAGGACCAGCCCAGAGAAATAAAAATATATTCTCTTTTTAAAGTTCTCCCCTGGAGACACTCCTTGACAACAGTTGGTTTGTTTTACGTTTAGCAACTCTTATTGCCAGAGGATGCTAGCCAGCTAGGGAGACAGGTATAGGTAGTTAGACAGCTAGATAGGGAGATGGGGAGGTGAGAGGAAGACAGATTTTTTTTTTCTTTCAGATTTCATCACACTGATTAGCTAATTTCAAAAAGCCTCTTGCAGGGAGTTCAGTGCTGCCACTTCTATTTTATAGCTGGAGACGCTGAGACACAGGAGTTAAGTAGCTGCCACAAGCCTCGTTAGAGGCATGAGTCACAGCTGGGAGTGAGAACAGAGCCACAGCCTTCATTCCTGAGCTATTTCCTCAATGCTGCATTTTTCTTTAATACATCAAAAAGCAAAAACAACCACATTTGAGTGACCAAACAATGGTAATCAGACTGTGCACAAGCCAGCAGCTACTGTAGGAAGACTTAACATCTCACAGAGCCACATCTGTTGGTGCCTATGCAGATACCAAGCTTGCGTCCTGCTTGTATCTTATTTTCACCAAAGGAACAATGAAGGGTAATTATCGAGAAAAAGGATTCACTTTGCATTGCTTCAGCTCCAAATATGAACAAGTGAAATTCAGCTACTACCAAAAGGCAAATTCCTTGTTGATTTGCCACAAGCAGTTCACATGAAGCTGGCTGACTTTGTTGCTATTGTTCTCCTATCAGTACCATTGGACAGCTTTAATTAATACCAGAAGCAGCACAGGAAACATCCTTTAATGATTTCTGTTAGGTTTAGAGAAAATGTAGCTTACGAAAAACAAAGTAAACTGCAAGCCTTTGAACTTTAGCGTTATCTTTGTCCTTTGGTTTGGTAGGGTTCTGTGTTATCAGACATGATAATTTGTTTTCAGTGATACCCTTGATGAAATTAATTGAGTTTTATACTAGCATACATTTCCTTTTGCTGATACTTTCACTCTTGGCATGGTCTTATCTGGGCAGTTAGTCCTGTTCTCATCTGGTTCTGTCTGCTGAGATTCAATAGCTCAGGGTTGTTGTTGTTTTAAACAAAGATATTTACTTTTGTTATTAATGTAATATTCAGTTCACTTCCCCTTTTTATCTTCCCATAACGCACAGACCAACTCCCTTTTTTTGAGAGAGATGACAGTTTTGGACTTCACTGCTGTTTCCAGACCTTTCCAAATATATCATCATCAGAAGAGGGAAAGCCATTTCAGACACTCCTGTCTGTACACTTGGCTTGTATTCAGTTGATACCTAACTTACAGGTCCTAAACATTTCTTCTTTCCAACTGTATTAACTTCTTTTTTCAAACATCAAAATAATATATGCTTATTGGAAAAGAACTAAAAAATGAAAATAAGATCTTCCCTACCTACACCCTGATATCACCCAGTTTCAGGTCCTGCTATGCATTGAATATCTTTTGTGAAATTTTTTTATGCATATAAGCATATTACCATGTATAAAATAGATTATATCATACTATATTTATTATTTCACAATTTGTTTTTTTCATTTGTCAGCTTGTCTTGGACATATTCCCAAATAATGTGTTTTATTAAATTACTGCCATATTGATAGATACTAAGTTCTTCCCAGAATTTTTGCTGTTACAAAACAGTATGACCCAGCTATCCTACTCTTAGACATATATCCGGACAAAACTTTCCTTAAAAAGACACATGCACTAGTATATTAATTGCAGCATTGTTCCCAATAGCCAAGACATGGGAACAAACTAAATGTCCATCCACAGATGAATGGATTAAGATGTGCATACACACACACAAACAGTGGAATACTACTCAGCCATAAAAAAACAAAATAATGCCATTTGTAGCAACATGGATGGACCTAGAGACTCTCATCCTGAGTGAAGTAAGTCAGAAAGAGAAAGGCAAATACCATATGATACCACTTATATCTGGAATCTAATATGTGGCACAAATGAACCTTTCCACAGAAAAGAAACTCACGGACTTGGAGAACAGACTTGTGGTTGCCAAGGGGGAGGGGGAAGGAGTGGGATGGACTGGGAGTCTGTGGTTAATAGATGTAAACTGTTGCATTTGGGGTGGGTAAACAATGAGATCCTGCTGTATAGCACAGGGAACTAGATCTAGTCACTTGTGATGGAACATGATGGAGGATAATGTGAGAGAGAGAATACATATGTATATGTGATGGGTCCCTTTGCTGTACAGTAGAAATTGACAGAACACTAAATAAATCAGCTATAATGGAAAAAAATAAAAACCATAAAATAAAAAAAACAATATGAGTTTATTTGGGATAAGGAATCCTGTGTTAATCCAACTTTAATATTTCAAAATAGTATGTTCATCGAATAATCTGTTTTTCTATGATGATTTGAAGGGAATCTCTGCCATTAATATATGATTTATATATCTCTCCGAAGAAACTATTGGGTGAACCACCAACTATTGTTTACTGTTAAGCTATAATTACTCTAATAACTGTTGTGGGAATCTGTTATTTTTAGTGCCCAGCACCTTGGAACAATATTTTGACAGTTTTCAATTTTCCACATTCTGAGTCCTGCATGCCCAAGGCAGAGCTCCTATATTTTCCAGACTCCTTTTCATATGAAGCAGACATAGAATCTAGATTTCATCAGTCTCAAGCAACACAAGAGTTGGAGGTAGTAGGGAAGAACATAAAACAGAAGCCCTATGACCAGGAGTTTGAACACCAGGCACATACGTAGGTAGAGGCACCTGGAGTTTTCCCAGGGGACAGAGATGACTCATGGGTAGCAGAAGCAGTAGTCCTGACTGTGTTGGGTACAACTTCCTTGTTGCTGTGTAACACCTTAACCTGAGTTTTCTGGCCATCTTGGAGTTGCTGTGAGTTGTTCAATAGTTTCTACAAATCTATTTTGCCTAAATTAGCCAGAGTGGGTTCTGTTCTGAATGAACTGGTAAATGTTAGGGGAAATGATTGCATAATAGACCCTCAAGTAAATGAGAATCTGGGATTAGTTAGCTAAACTAATATATATGATATTTATACATATCATACATATATATACACTTATAGATACATTATATCATATATACATCATGTCTCCCTCTCTCTCACACACACGTGCATGCATTTGTGAAAATGCCCAAATTCCTATGTGACCGTCACCCAGGTCAAGAAACAGAGCTTTACCAGTACTCTGAAGCACCCATCTCTGTGCTTCTATCTCTTGCCCAGAGGTGGTCCATCTCCTGACCACTAATAATAAGGACAGGTTTGCCTTTTTAAACTTTATATAAATGAACTCATACACTCTGCATTCAATCATTATTAGCTTCTTTTCCTTAATATTATGTTAATGAGATTCATCCATGTTTGTCAGATTCAAGGTCATTGCTGTATGACATTCTTTTGTCTGAATACACAAATACAACATTTTTTATCCATTATACCATTAATGGACATTCCGGTTGTTTTCGGTGTTTGGGTATTATGAATAATGCTGCTCTGAGCGTTTTTTTGTACATGTCTTTTATACTTTTTTGCTTATTGCTTTTGGATATATATATACACACACACACAAAAACATGTGGTTACTAGAGCACAGAGTATGATTGTATCAGCACTAGGAGAGTTTTCCAAAGTGGGTCTTCCAATTTTGTACTTTTACCAGAAGTGTACAAAGTTATAGTTGTGCCACATTTTTTTCTTACATTTACCAAACACCAGTCTTTTAAACTTGCCAGTCTTTAAATTTTAGTTACTTTTTTTTTGTCTTTTGTCTTTTTGTTGTTGTTGTTGTTGTTGCTATTTCTTGGGCCGCTCCCACGGCATATGGAGGTTCCCAGGCTAGGGGTTGAATCGAGCTGTAGCCACCGGCCTACGCCAGAGCCACAGCAACGCGGGATCCGAGCCGCGTCTGCAACCTACACCACAGCTCACAGCAACGCCAGATCGTTAACCCACTGAGCAAGGGCAGGGACCGAACCCGCAACCTCATGGTTCCTAGTCGGATTCGTTAACCACTGCGCCACGACGGGAACTCCTAAATTTTAGTTACTTTGATAGGTGTGTGGTAAAAACTCATGGTGGTTTTAATTTGTATTTCTCTTATGCCTAATGAGGTAGAGCATCTTATACTGATTGGGTATTTGTATATCCTCTTTTCTGAAATATCTAAGTTTCTTGCCCATTTCACTCCCTCTTTGTCTATATTTTTCTTACTGATTAGCAGGATATTTGTTGGTTATATTTGGTGCAAATTTCTTTTTCTACCCTAGATTGCCTTTATGTTTTTTGATGAATAGGGTTTCTTAATTTTTTGTTTGTTTGTTTTGTCTTTTTGCCTTTACTTGAGCCACTCCCATGGCATATGGAGGTTCCCAGGCTAGGGGTTAAATCGGAGCTGGAGCCACTGGCCTACGCCAGAGCCACAGCAACGCAGGATCTGAGCCGCATCTGCGACCCACACCACAGCTCATGGCAATGCCAGGTCCTTATTAACTCACTGAGCAAGGCCAGGGATTGAACCCACAACCTCATGGTTCCTAGTCAGATTCGTTAACCACTGCACCACGGGAACTCCCAGGGTTTCTTAATTTTAATATAATCCAGTTTGCAGTTGGGTTTTAAGGAAGTGAGGATCTTATTAATATGACAAGACTGGACACTGAATGAACTGGTCCATGATAAGTAGGGTCCATGAAGTTGAAAACTTTGAAAGCCATAGTATTTGGGGCTGCTTTTGCTAGCAAGACAGTCTCAGCAGAATTTAATCAGAAAAAAATAAACTCAAGATATTAAATCTTAGACTAAAATCCCCGTCAAAAAGTCAGAAGCATTCTATACTGCTTGAAGAGAATCTATTTTTGCTTGTAGTCACAGGGCTGGTCTCATCATAAAAAAAAAACCCCATAACATTCTATAGATTGATTAATTATTCTGCATATTGAATTCAAAGAATTCATATGAATTTAAAACCAGAAAAAGCTATGGAATTTATTGGGAAGGAATTAGACCTTGAAAATTGAAATCAGGATGTTTGAGAGGATTTAGATTTAATGAAGTTGCTCAGATCCTTAAACACGTAAATCCCCTGAGACTGTCTTTCCAGCAAAAGCAGCCCCAAATATTATGTCTGAAAAATTGATTTGCTTAAAAGCCTATAACAAACTTACTTAGGATAGTTACTAAGGATGATAGACCAGTTTTCTTCATGGCCCACTCCTATTTTCATCGCCATCACCTACATCAAGAGTCACATATCCAAGAAACCCAAGAGAAGAAAGCATATGCACCGAAATACCTGCTTGTGTTCTTTTATATGAACCTTACCATGTTAACCCATAGGGCATGGCTCCTCTCAACCATTGCCCGAGCTTGAACCCTTTCAGAAGTTTCCACTGTGCTTATAATAAAGACTCAAAATCTTGGTAGCCCCATAAATCCTATGTGGTCCAGCCTCTGCAGGATGCTGAAATTGTAACTGTATCCATTTTGAAGAGAAAAGTACTGATTTTGATTCTGTTGCTTGATGGGAGCCTTTAATTCGTTCAGATTTTAAAGAACACATCATAATAGTATTTTAAAAGGTTTAAGCCTTACAATAAAAGTCATGTACTTGTCTTATTTTAATCCCTACCATAGTTCCATGAGATACAAATTACGGGAGGGGGAGGGAGTGGGATGGAATGGGAGTTTGGGGTTAACGAATGCAAACTATTGCTTTTGGAATGGATTAACAATGAGATCCTGCTGTGTAGCACTGAGGACTATGTCTAGTTACTTATGATGGACCATGATAATGGGAGAAAAAATTATATATACATGTATGTGTAACTGGGTCCCCATGCTGTACAGTGGGGAAAAATATGTGTTGGGGAAATAACAGTAAAAAAAAAGAAAAAAAAAGCTTTCTCATTTTAAAGGTAGGGACGTGATCATCTCGATAGATGAATAGAAATCATTTGACAAAGTCCAACATCCATTCATGATAAAAACTCTTACCAAAGTGGGTATAGAGGGAACATGCCTCAACATAATAAAAGCCATTTACAACAAACCCACAGCAAATATAATACTCAGTGAAGAAAAGCTGAAAGCCTTCCCACTAAAATCTGGAACAAGAGAAGGATGCCCACTCTCAACACTGTTATTCAACATAGTACTGGAAGTCCTAGACACAGCAATCAGAGAAACAAAAGAAATAAAAGGCATCCAAATAGGAAAAGAGGTAAAACTGTCACTCTATGCAGACAACATGATACTATATAAAGAAAATCCCAAGGACTCAACCCAGAAACTACTTGAACTGATCAACAAATTCAGCAAAGTAGCAGGATATAAGATTAACATTCAGAAATCAGTTGCATTTCTATACACTAACAATGAAATATTAGAAAAGGAATACAAAAATATAATACCTTTTAAAATTGCACCCCAAAAAATCAGATACCTGGGAATACACCTGACCAAGGAGGTGAAAGACTTATGTGCTGAGAACTATAAAACGTTAATCAAGGAAATTAAAGAGGATTCAAAGAAATGGAAAGATATCCCATGCTCCTGGACACTATTCCTGTGCCAGGTATTTGTGTTGCATGTAGCTTTTCCCACTGATTACTGTCTTTTTAACTCTTTTAATGATGTCTTCTGGTGTACAAAACCTTTTCATTTTGATGTAGTTATGTTTGTTAATTTTTATCATTGTTATTAATGTTTTTATATCTTATTTAAAGACTCCTTTCCCAAATCTAAAATAATGAAGATATTCTCCTATACTTAGTATATCATAAAAGATTTATAGTTTTGGCTTTCTAGTTTATCTTATCTTACTGGAGTTCATTTTTTTTTGGTATATTTTATGAGTCTTATTTTAGTTTTTTGTCAAATTCAGCTGTCTTAGGATCATTTATTGAAGTCTCTCACAACAAGCCACATTCACCCATTTTCCCAGGATATCCTCCAAGAACTGCAGTCAGGTTTGACCCAGATTCCCATGGAGACTTTGCTTTGCCCTGGGACTCAGTGCACGTGAAAGTCTGTGTGCGCCTTTTAAGAATGGGGTCTCCATTTCCCACAGTCCTGTGGAGTTCCTGCACACAAGCCCCCCTGGCCGTCAATGCCAGATGCTCCCAGGGGCTCTTTCTCCCAGTGTCAGATCCCTGCACGTGAGGGTTTGATGTGGGGCTCAGAACTCTCACTCCTGTAGGTGAGTCTCTGTGAACCAATAAGTTTTCAGTGTGTCGGGCTTCCTACCCGGGAGGTATGGGGTTGTTTATATCGTGGAATCGCCCCCCTACCTCTTGATGTGGCCTCCTCTTTTAATTCTGGAGTAGAGTATCTTTTTTAAGGTTTCCGGTCCATTTGGGTGGAGATTGCTCAGCCTTTAGTTGTGAATTTTGTTGTTTTTAGGAGAGAAGTTGAGTTCCAGTCCTTCTATTCCGCCATCTTAATTCCATCCTAATGATATAGATAGGATCTATATTGTGTTTCCAAACTCCTAAGTTTAAGGGAAATTTGTTCAATTTCTTTCTGGATTTTTAGCAGAGTATAGCTGAGTATATTGGGGGAAAAAAAAAAAAACCCTCTCAGCCTAAATTAATTTTTACTCCCAAATAATGCCTTTGCTCAGAGGACAAGCAACAAAATTTACAGGAGGAGATAGATAGTGGTCATTAGCAACAACGGGATCTGACTACTTGTGCAGCTTTATGGAGGGCCCTCACATTGTCAGTATATAAACTATGTAATGACCTCAAGTAGTCGCAAGTGGCCAGGGTCAAATAACAACCTGTTTATGTTTGTGTGGCTATAAGTGGCCATTCATTAATCTAATAATTTGATGCCTAATTTTATGGTCTACAAGAATAACACACATAAACTCATACCTACCACTGATCACTGATTAACAATTCAGGAAACTGTTTCATTGTCATCCTATGGGAAACATGTAAAACCATGGGCGGCTCCAAATTTTGAAAACCAAACCAAACCAAACCAAAAAAAACCCCAAAAAAACTACTTCCAATAAGATATCATGAAAAATTCTTCCTTTTGTTGTTCTCTTGACCTAATGAACCAGAACTCTCACAAATTGGAAGTACTAGCCAGTAGCCTGTCTGTCATCCAAGTATGTGTCCTAGGTGTCTCAGTCTCCAAGAATTTCTTCATGCTTTTTCTCCCATCTTAACTGTTTCTCACCCTTCCCTGATAGTTCCAAATCCTACTAATTCTTCAATGTTCAAGTCAAATGATTTCTAATCCGTGAAGACCTTTCTTGTCCTATCAGTTGGAAATAAACTCATTCTCTTCTTCATTACCACAGCACTTTGCCTCTCATATAACACCAATGGCTTTTCTCTTATATCTGTCCTAGCTTCTGTCCTCCATCCAATGGCTTTCTCCACTTAATCAGTTTCTTCTCCCTGTGACTTAGGCTCCCACATGATTTTGGCTTACCATGCATGGCCCTGTAGGCTTGACTCTGCCTCATGGCATCTCCATTTGAACTTTCTCTTCCAAGTGCAAACACATCTTGGATTTCGTATTACCTAATTCAAATTCCATAGACAGAGAGGTTTTGATAAAAATAGTTCTTCTGAACTGAAGCCATGGAAATTAGGCTAGAGACTTGTTTATAAATGTGCCCTGAGGCTCATCCTCCTTCAGAGTCTCATCAACAGAGGCAGGAGTTGTGGGAGGTGAGGAGGAAGGTGTGAGCAGGCTGTACATAGTAATCATTCCAGTTCAATCCCCAAAAAGAGATATCCAGTCCAGACTTGTTTCTGAGTGCCAAATATTATTTTCTGTGGCTTATTATGACTTTTCTCCTGCATGTTGCTGAGCTATCTCAAACAGTATGTTTACAACTGACCCTATTATGGTGTCACAAAAACAAACAAAAAAATTTACTCTATCTTTTGTTCTCTAACATGGCTCCAGAGCACCCCCAGGCTATGCGACAGTGTTTCATTATTTTTCAAACCCCATTACCTTTTTAATGAAAATGCCATTTTTGGTGTTCTTAAGATTCTAGCACAAATACTGAGAAATTGTTGCTAGGTCTTCTAAAATTAGACAGTCAATATAGCAGGTAAAGCAAAATATGCAGTACTTCAACAATCACAAGTTTTTGACTAAGTAGAAATAAAAAGTTTAGAGCTTACATGATTCTAAATAGAAAAGTATATGAAACAATCATGAAATAAATTCTATTCAAGGGACTTTGGCTTCTTTTATTGTTGTTGGAAGTTACATATCAACTCATTAGCTCTCTTAAAAATTATGTTTACATGAAAGCAGTTGTCATGAAAGGGATTAATGCTCTACACCACTCAAAATTTTGCATAAAATTATACTTGTGAAAACCATTTGTATTGAGAAGAGTCATTAACACTTGCAGGAGTTTTTTAGCTAAATGCAACCCTGAAGATTTGTAAGTTAGACATAAGTGCAAGAACTGCAAACAAACTCTAAATATTTAATTTTTTTGGGAAAAAAAAAAGTTCTGCAATAGAGGCTAAAAACATCTCCATGTCCTTTTAGGGATGTTGATTTCTTATTTTTATCTAACACATGCTGGAGTGAATGTGTACCCTGAATTGTGCCCAGCACAATCAATGGATAAAAGATAGTATGATTACCTAAGGTCAGTATTGTCTATGTAGAGTTTAAACTTTCATCACTAGTTTTTGAAATTTTTGAGAGAAATTGTGAGTCACATTGGATTTCAAGAAAGGTGAAGATGTAAGAGATTTGTTTAAGCATTAATCTTTGTCAACCAGGGTCAAATAAAATCACAATCTATCCTGGAGAATGTTCCATGTGCACTTGAGAATGATATTATGCTGCTTTGGGATGGAATGTTCGATAAATATCATTTAAGTCTATCTGGTCTAGGGTGTTATTTAAGGCCTGTATTTCCTTGCTGATTTTCTGGATGATCTGTCTATTGATGTAAGTGGGGTGTTAAAGTCCTCCACTATCGGAGTTCCCATCATGGCGCAACAGAAATGAATCCGACTAGGAACCATGAGGTTGTGGGTTCGATCCCTGGCCTCGCTCAGTGGGTTAAGGATCCAGCGTTGCTGTGAGCTGTGGTGTAGGTTGCAGACAGGGCTCAGATCCTGCGTTGCTGTGGCTCTGGCGTAGGCCAGCAGTTGTAGTTCCAATTCAATCCCTAGCCTAGGAACCTCCATATGCCCTAAAAAGCAAAAAAAAAAAAAAAGTCCTCCACTATCATTGTGTTGCTGTCAATTTCTCCTTTTATGGCTGTTAGCAGTTGCCTTATATGTTGTGGTGCTCCTCTGTTGAGTGCATATATATTTACAATTGTTATAGCTTGGATTGATCCTTTGATCATTGTGTAGTGTCTTTTGTCTCTTGTGACCTTCTTTATTTTAAGTCTATCTTGTCTGGTGTGAGTATTGCTACTTCTGCTTTTCTTTGATTTCCATTTGCATATAATATCTTCTTCCATCCCCTCACTTTCAATGTGGATGTGTCCTTAGGTCCTAAGTGGGCCTCTTGTAAACAGCACTGTTGGTGGGAATGTAAATTGGTACAACCAGTATGGAAAACAGTATGGAGGTTCCTCAGAAAACTAAGTTTGGAACTACCATATGATCCAGCAATCCCACTACTGGGCATATATCTGGACAAAACCATAATTCAAAAAGATACATGCACCCTGTATGTTCATTGCAGCCCTATTCACAATAGTAAGGCATGGAAACAACCTAAATATCCATCAACAGATGAATGGATTAAGAAGATGTGGTACATACATACAATGGAATACCACTCAGCCATAAAAAACAAAATAATGCCATTTGCAGCAACATGGATGGAACTGGAGATTCTCATACTAAGTAAGTCAGAAAGAGAAAAACAAATACCATATGATCACTTCTATGTGAAATCTATAATACATAAATGAATCAGACAAAATGAGCATTCAGAATGAGCATTCAGTAGAGACAGTGTGAAGCTAGATAGGCATCAGATCTTGCATGTGTTTCTCACTGAATGAAAGGGATACATTTTTGAAAACCATTAAATTCTCCATAGGCAGGAGTTCAGGGCTGTAGACTCAAGTCAGAAGCACACATGAAGAACAGCAGTTATTCTCAAAAGTCTGGTGCCTGTATGGTAGGCAGAGGTGCTGGCTAAAAAGAGGAAAGAGGTGACAGGGGTGGCAGGGGTGGGAGAGGTGGGAAGAAAAGCCTCCCTAATTCTATCCTAGGAATCTATATTTCACTCTCCCAAAGACTAGGTTAGCTGAACTCTTGGGGAAGATCTTTCCTGATTACTACTATTGCTCAGGACTGCCAGTGCAGGCAGGTGAGCAAATATGGAGGCTGTGAATTGCATAAGGTGATGGCAGTGAATAGTGGGACTCAAGATGAATTGGAGAGGCAGTTCCCTTTTGAAGACATTCATATAAAATTTTTAAAACTTGTTAGTTAACAGAAAATATCAGTGAAAATTGCAGTTCCCACAAGTTTAACTTGAAGAATTTTGGGTGTCAGCATGAGGGATGTTGAACTTGGGGACTTACACAGTTAAGTCATTCAATTTTTCTTTTAATCTACTTGATTTTTGTCTCATAGTCTCTTATCCTATTTAATTTCTGTTTTTATACTTTTTTTTTTGTCTTTTTGCTATTTCTTTGGGCTGCTCCCACGGCATATGGAGATTCCCAGGCCAGGGGTCCAATCGGAGCTATAGCCACCGGCCTACTCCAGAGCCACGGCAACGTGGGATCCGAGCCGCGTTTGCAACCTACACCACAGCTCACGGCAACGCCGGATCGTTAACCCACTGAGCAAGGGCAGGGACCAAACCTGCAACCTCATGGTTCCTAGTTGGACTCGTCAACCACTGCGCCATGACAGGAACTCCTGTTTTTATACATTTTGATACTTAAGACTTATTATTTTTATAATCTTCCAGAATGTTTTTCTTGGCTGATTTACTTTATCTTTACTTTTCTCTCACTTGCTGTATTGACAATCCAGAGTATTTAGTGACTCATTTGGCTGACAGACACCAAGGGAACCCTCTCTCACAGGTGTCTGGACAAGTACAGCGCAATCATCTGGATTATAAAACTTCAATAACTGGCCTTGACTAACAGCATGTGATACCTGTATACTACTAGCTTCCTAGAAGTTACCAACGATCAGCTCCTATCCAAATCGTGAAGGAAAAAAGTGACATTTTTGGAAGACAGTTTAATGATAGGTCATCTTTGAAGCATTATGCTAACTATTCCATGTCCTTTCCTAAGACACACTAGGCATATTATTTCTTCAGTTCTTCACACCTTCAGAGAGTATATGCCTTTATTAAAAGTCACTGGCAGACGCAATGTTAGGGATACTGAAGTATTCTAAAATTTTGCCCCAAATTAATGCAATACTCAGTAATCCATAGAGTTTAAGCAGTTGTTCTCAAAGCATGGTCTGGATCCAAGACCCTTTCTGAGTTGAGCAAGACCAAAATTACTTGTGTAAAAGCACTAAGAATTTGGTTTTGCTTTTTTTGCACTGTCATTCCCTTGTGAGCCCATAGCAGAGCTTTTTAGAGGCTACACAGTTTGATGATGTGATTACTCTGACACCAATGGAATGTTTGCTTTCATGTTCTTGTGTCATCTAGAATTTTTTAAAGTAATGGGTTCAAGTTATAAATATGTACATTTTCAGAGCTTTTTGACAATTTTTCCTATTTATACTGTGTTCTTATGCTTCTTTGGTTTTTACCTACTATAAACTTTGTGACCCCATTATCGTCCAATAGATCACTGTTGTGAAATCCACAAGTTCTCCTAATATGTAGAAATACATTAACAATAGGTAAATTTTGTTATCTTGGTTGGCAATAAAACTTTTGAATAGTCTGTGAAGCTTTTCTAAATTTAAAAATCTTATATATAACTTATTTTATAATGCATAGTATTTATAGATAAATGAAATACATCTTTCTATAAATAAATGTATATTTAGTGATAGATTGTTTAATGAAATAAGGGACATTAAAGATGCACTTTCTCCACTCATGGTACCATTTATTCTCCAAGTATTGAAAAAGATAAAATTGACATACCATAAAGTTCACTTAACTCAAAGAAGGCAGGAATATCCTCTCAATGCAACTGTAAATAATATATAAAATATAATGAAACCTGCCTTTACAGACATTAAGTTTCTTTAATTTGTCTCATGCAACAAAACATTTTTAATAGTATCATAATGCCAGTTAAGTTGAAGCATCATTTTGAGCTCAAAAAGGGGGAAATGGGATTTGATAGTTTAAAAATAGACATGATAACTTCATTAAAAGCCAAAAAAATAACTGTTATAGCTTTTCCAAGTAGGAATGAAAAAAAAAATCACTGAGACATTGTAAAGATTAAGTTATCACATTGCATTGGCTGAAGGAGCATGGGCAATAGCTGATACGCTAACAAAGCTGTGTGGAGTTCACCTTGCTGACTTCCTGCTGCAAAAAAAAGACAGTATGAGGAAGCACTGCACTGCTATTTTCCAACAAGATGACAGGATATGAAATTAAGATTTACTTGCAAACATGAAGACTAGGTGAATATATTGTCTGCAGAATTATACTTTGCCTTCCAAATGGGTTTAATCTTCTGACAGGATTAGACTCGTGGTTTTGCTTCCACTTGATCAACTCGTTTAATATGTGAACGGTTGGAAAATAACACAAATTACACTGAAATTTTCAATGCTGAATAATTTTGGACTTCGTGGCTTATTAGGAAATAAGGATGTCCATAATGAAGCTGTAAAATGAGCATTATTATTTATTATTAAACTATTAACTGTATTCATCTTGACTTAAATACACATCTCTTACTGGTCTAGGTTATTCCCATGTGTACTCTCACCTGCTGTGTCTTACAAGCTACCCAGACAAGCTCTGTGATCAACAGTTACTTACTTCATCTCCCTAATTTGAAATTTCCTTACCTTTATTTTTTTTTCACTTTATACAACTTTTTTTCTACTGTACAGCATGGTGACCCAGTTACACATACACGTATACATTCTTTTTTCTCCCATTATCATGCTCCATCATAAGTGACTAGACAAGAGTTCCCAGTGCTACACAGCAGTATCTCATTGCTAATCCATTCCAAAAGCAATAGTTTGCATCTATGAACACTGCGCTCCCAATCCATCCCACCCCCTCCTCCTCCCCATCCCCAATGGCAACCCCAGTCTGTTCTGCAAGTCCATAATTTTCTTTTCTGTGGAAAGGTTCATTTGTGCTGTATATTAGATTCCAGATATAAGTGATATCATATGGTATTTGTCTTTTTCTCTTTCTGACTTACTTCACTTACTACGAGAGTCTCTAGCTCCATCCGTGTTGCTGCAAATGGCATTATCTTGATCTTTCCTATGGCTGAGCAGTATTCCATTGTGTATATATACCACATCTTCATAATCCAGTCGTCTGTCGATGGACATTTAGGTTGTTGCCATGTCTTGGGTAGTGTGAATAGTGCTGCAATGAACATGCGGGTGCATGTGTCTTTTAAGGGAAGTTTTGTCTGAATACATGCCCAAGAGTGGAATTGCTGGGTCATATGGTAGTTCTATGTATAGTTTTCTAAGGTACCTCCATACTGTTCTCCATAGTGGTCGTACCAACTTACATTCCCACCAACAGTGCAAGAGGGTTCCCTTTTCTCCACAGCCCCTCCAGCATTTGTTATTTGTGGACTTACTAATGATGGCCATTCTGACTGGTGTGAGGTAGTATCTCATGGCAGTTTTGATTTGCATTTCTCTAATAATCAGGGATGTTGAACATTTTTTCATGTGCTTGTTGGCCATCTGTACATCTTCTTTGAAGAAATGTCTATTCAGGTCTTTTGCCCATTTTTCCGTTGGGTTGCTGGCTTTTTTGCTGTTGAGGTGTATAACTTGCTTGTATACTTTAGAGATTAAGCCCTTGTCAGGTGCATCATTTGAAACTATTTTCTCCCATTCTGTAAGTTGTCTTTCTGTTTTCTTTTTGATTTTCTTTGCTGTGCAAAAGCTTGTCAGTTTGATGAGGTCCCATTGGTTTATTTTTGCTTTCATTTCTGTTGCTTTGGGAGACTGACCTGAGAAAAGGTAAGGTTGTAAGGTTGATGTCAGAGAATGTTTTGCCTGTGTTCTCTTCCAGGAGTTTGATGGTGTCTTATGTTTAAGTCTGTCAGCCATTTTGAGTTTATTTTTGTGCATGGTGTGAGGGTGTGTTCCAGTTTCACTGATTTGCATGCAGCTGTCCAGGGGAAACACCAGATTTTTATTAATTCTAAATATGTATCTACCGACTTGGGAGGATTTTCTTTGAAGTACATGGTCATGTCATTTTTAAAATGAATTTTTTAGTCAACCTTGTTCCATGAGGCTATCAAAACTGCAGCTCTGTTCCACAGTTCTTTCTTTCAAATTGACAAATCCCCCACTGGTCAAATCAGCTTTGAATATTGGGTTGATCTCTCTGGGTTCTCATTTTCTACAGATTTTGACCTTATAATTCCTACTTTCTTTGTAGCTCTTTGATTTTTTTAAACTAAAAAAAAAAAAAAACTTTAACTTTTTAAGTTGTTCTAAACATCAGAGTTGATTCAGATAATCTAGCAGAATTTCAAAGACTAAATTTTCAGTCCTTTTCACTCCATGCAGTCAAAGACTAGAAATTTCACAAAAGCAATCAACTGACCAATGGAGGCAGAATTATGTATTGCAGAGTTGTTAATAACCATGTCAATACTATGGCTGGGTCAGAGGATAAGCACTGGGGATCAGGGAATCTGGTCTGGACATATTATGAAGGCTGAGCTAACAGAATTTGCTAATGATTGAAATAGAAACCATGTGACAGAAAGAGAAAAGTCAAAGAGGATGACAAGATTTGTGACTTGAGCAAGTGGAAACAGAGAGATGCCATTAACGGAGAGGGAGAAAACTGAGGGAAGAGCAGATTTTTAGCGAGAACATCAAGAATTTGGTTTTGGATATCTTAAGTTTGGAATGCCTATTAGACATCCAAGAAGAGATGTGGGCTATTGGCTTTGTGATACTAGAGCGTAGGCATGGGATGAGGCTAGAACTGTAAATTTGGGAGTTGTCAGCTTATGGATGATATTCAAATCCATGGGACTGGATGGGATTACCTAGGCAGAGAAGGAGTCTTAGGAGTGATTCTTGGGGCACTTGAGCAGTTGTAATTCAGTTGTAGTTCATACAAGAGGAGATTGCTCATAGGAAGAGCCAGTGAGGGGACTAGGCCTTAGAAACCAAATTTTGAAAGTCAAACACATCCTTGAGCAAATAGCCAGGCAGAAGTCTACAAAACTAAATTTGGGGAGGTAATTGGTATGAAACTTTCTTACTCTGACATGAAGCAACAAAGTCTGTGGGGTCCTGAGGCCAGGAGTTACATTTTGTGATTTGCCTTCAGTGTATTTTTACAGTTAGGTTGAATAATCAAAAAACCAATGAATTCTAGTTGGTAGACTTTGGGGTCCTTTGCCCCCTTTTATTTACTGTGAAGATTTAGTTTTTGCTGGGAAAGATGGAGCTATAGTAAAATGAGTTTCTAACAGTTATTGAGATCACAAGGTTTATACCATGCTGGGTCCTGTGTACAGATGGACCAGCGAGATTTTCTGTGTTCTATTCTCTAGGTGATTTAACAGCATCCGAATTACCAGAAGTATCTTCTATAGGGCTACCAGTTATTGATTTCTCAACTCCTTTCGGAAGGCTTGCCAGAGCACAAAGTTAAGGATTTAGTGATTTTTGATCACCTTCTGAAAGTAGAATGACTTGGTATTTTCCCCATCTCCCTTCTTAATTAGCATGATCTTTTAACCCCCTCCAAAGAGAGAGAGAGAGAGAGACTTTTGATGAGCTTGGGTGATGTGATAGAAATTTTTGTAAAGAGGTAAGGTAATTAAATGCAAAGTAAGGAAAATTTTATGCTTCCAGGCCACACTGTGGAAGTATTTTCGTTCCTTTAATAAAATTAAAAGTATCGGTATTTTTGTTCCTTTAACAAAACCCCCATGGTTATATCCTTCAGTGATTTAGGCTGGGGAGGGCCCAGAGGAATTTCACAGAAATAAACTTGCATATTGCTGAGGGTCTTCTCTCTTCCTCCTTACCCACTGTCATGATCCACTAAGCAGTGTGGTGTAAGACAGAGAAAAACACCTGAGGCAGCATGTTCAGACAACACAGGGCCCAAGTGAAACTGCCACTTCACTTTCACCTAGTGTGGGAATTGTTGGGAAATTTTAGAAGATGGATGAATACTAAAAAGGAGGGATGCTGGGGAGCTGGGGTGGAAGTGGCGAGAGTCCTTGGTGGAGTGAATGAGGTACAGGTGAAGGCTATAGGACAGGGGAGACAGTAGGTCAAAGGAAATGAGAGAAAAGTTTGCTCTGCAAGTTGAAGGTGGCTCAGAGGACCAAAAGGACTTTCAAAAAATATGCAGGCTATGATCAACACTCACCGCATTTCACTACAATTTTTACAAAGCTGTCCAAATGTTTCAACACCTGCTTCACATGAGGCAAAATCTTCTTGTAAACAACGAGTCATTACCCAAGGCCTGTGAGAAAGGTGCTCTTGGGTATATTCACATTTTCTCCAGGTTCCCTTTGATGGACGGTGACTGAAAATATAGCATAACCTTCTTTGCCCTAGAAATGTCTGCTGAAAAAGGGAAAATTCTTAGGGAAAAAAAAAAAAACAGGACACGTATTATATACCTCAGCACATAAATAAATCCATCCCTTATGTGTTTGTGTAGGTGGAAAACATGATAATTACATTTCCAAATGGTTTTTGAAACCCCTGCAAATGTATACTTAAAAAGTCATAGCAATGAACGGAGACTGGATGGCTCATTAGTTGTGAGATAAAGAGGCATTCCCTTTGGATCCAAGAAGGATGAGGCCAGAAGCAATTTGATTGAATAGCAAAAAGGCATCCTTTGTGAATAGGTAAGGTTACAAAACCCACATTGCAGCTTTTTAGGATCATTATTCATTTATTCATTCTTTCAGTGAGTATTTATTGAATGTCTGTTATACGACAGGTACATTTCCCTGATAATAGCTGGAAATACTAAGAGGAATAAAACATCCTTTGTCCTCAAAGAGCCCATCATGTAGGAGAAGAAAGACAGGTGAACCTAAATTAGCATATAACATCATGGAGGCTATAATGGAGAATGTATAGATAACTATGGAAGTAGAGAGGAGAGAGAGAATTTAAACTGGGATAATAACAATGTCTTATATTTTAATAGCTCTGAACGCCTTGGCAAAAAAACCCAGTGTGGTTGGAAACATGCTAGATGATACAACTCTTTCATCAAAATGACAACTCACCCAAAAGAATTTTTACTAGGTTTAAAAATAGTGACAGTGTTGTATTAAGGAGTCATTTTGTAATTCTTTACAAAGTTTTAATAATTTTGCCCATTTTCAGCACTTTCTACCTTTCAAATTTCTTACTCATTTTGGCCAGCTCCTCCAAAAAGTAAGCTTCGCAGGACAGGCACTACATCTTCTTGCTCATGATTTTTATCTTTAATACTTATTGTTGTACCTACGAAGGAAGTTTTTAGTGAGGAAATGAATGAATTAGTTCAGTATGCACAATTTATAAACTGCACAGCCTGGGACTACCTTCTGGTGTAGCAGTAGGAGTTCATGACCTGACGAAGCTGTTCATTGCATGCTTTCTTCACTTCCATGTGAGGGATGTGATGAAGCACTTTTGACATCTTTATGGGATGCCCAGAAATTCACTTCTAAGCCCCAGACAACCCATTTTCAGGACATTAAAAGATCTGATGTTTCCATTCATCCCATGAATATGATACAATCCTGCACTATCATGCTTTTAAAGAGATCTCTAAAATGGTATGTTTATGGTACAATGAACATTGTCACCAGGGAGGGGAACTGGGTGTTTGTAGGACAAGGCCAGGAGGGAGGATTTTTTTGTTTTTGTTTTTTACTTTATATTTTTTGAATAGTTTGAATCTGTATCATGTAATTCTTACCTGTTAAACAATGAATTTTTTAAAACATGCTGTGTAAGCACTGTGACTTGTCCTAAATTTGTCTTGTCTTTCAGGAAATTCCATCAGATACCTTCAGTACTAAACTTGACTGAGATAATTTTAAGCTAATATACCTTTCTTAAACAGGACTTTTTTGTTCAAAATAAAATATTCTCATTTTAGAGGTTTTGAAGGAATTTGAACGTAGTGATTCCCTCCTGAGTGATACTTTGAGGAAAAGATTCATCTTATATTTATCACGTTTGGTATATAAATTATATCTTTGGTAATATATGGCCAATGCAGAGTAATCATTAATCATAAACCATGCAGGTACCCTGATTTGGTCATTGGAAGAGTTGAACCAAACCATAAAATGCATATGCGACTGTAATAATGAAAAGGTAGAATAGTTTGGCCATCTGATTTTCAATCAGTTCAGTTCAATCAATTCTTAGGACAAAGTGGTAAACCTGCCAAAGTAGCATGATTTCAAATATTATTTTTTTATTTACTTGATTGTATACCATAGCTCAAATATGCAAAATCAACATGGAACATAGGCATTTCAAAAGCTATTGAGACCTCCTTTTTTCCCTTTCTCTTTTTATAGTTGCTCCTGCAGCATATGGAAGTTTCTGAGCTAGGGATCCAATCAGAGTTGCATCTGAGGCCTGAGCCACAGCCATGGCAGTACTGGATCTGAGCCATACCTGTGACCTATGCCCCAGCTTATGGGCTGTGCTGGATCCTTAAGCTTCTGAGTGAGGCTAGGGGTCAAACCCACATCCTCACAAGGACTACATCAGGTCCTTAACCAGCAGAGCCATTTTGGGAACTCCTATGAAACCTTTTAAAAGGCATTTTTTCTTGGAGTTCCCAGTGGCCTAGCAGATTAAGGATCCAGTGTTGTCACTGATGTGTTGTGGTTTGGATCCCTGGCCTGGGAACTTCACATGCCACTGGCACAGCCAAAAAAAAGTGCATTTTTCTCTTTTAACAGTGATTTTTTTCCTTCCTAAAATGTTTTAGTATTTGGCTTATTGAATTTGTGAATTTTCAACTCTTAGAATACCCAGCTCATCAAGAAATAACAAGGTATACAATGACAACTCTGACCCCAGCTAAATAAGATGTTCTTCTCATAACTGTGTGCTCTCTGCTATTCCGTTGTCCTTTCTGCCTGTGATTAAGATAGGAAATGTCTTTTTTTTGGTGGGGGGCACACCCTCGGCTTATGGAAATTCCCAGGCTAGGGGTCAAATCAGAACTGCAGCTGCTAGCCTACACCACAGCCACAGCAACACCAGATCCAATCTACCTCTGTGACCTACACCACAGCTCATGGCAACACCAGATCATTAACCCACTTAGCGTAGCCAGGGATCGAACCTGCGTCCTTGTAGATACTAGTTGGGTTCGTTACCACTGAGCCCCAGTGGCAACTCCTGGGAATATCTTTGATAGTAGTGATGTGCCAACTTCTTAACCAAACTTTGCTCTCAGTGCTGGACAAAGTGTGTGATGGTCAGATACAATTGCCTATTGACAGAGGAAGCCTTAGCTACAGAAGAATTGCTGTGTCCAATTACTAACTCAAATAAAGGAAAATAGAGAGCAAATGAAAAGTTACCTTAAAATGTGATTCAAACAAAGAATAATAAACAGTGCTATTATCCTCCTTTTAAAGAAATACACAGATGTGTTCAGTATGCCTCTATTAGCACAATGTAGTCTCAGATTTCAAATATATTTTCTAGTTTTACGGGGCAAATGCCAAGCTCTCAATGAATTTATCCCCAAGAATCATATTTTTGTGTGTTTTTACCCCAGTGTGTCCTCAGAAAACATCAACAGATTTCAAACCCCACTAATCCCATGGAAAATTGCTCAGGGCAAAGCCATTACTGAAGCTCCCAAGGAGGCAAAGCACAATAGCTCTGTGCCAAAGCCCCCTCCTCTGTGTTTATCTTAGGGTAGCAGCTGTCCCAAAAGGCAATTCTGCACATGGGAAGGAAGCAGCAATCATTGTTCCAATATTCCCAAACTACCACTGGGGGATTTACAGACACCCTTGTACATATGGCAGCACACACTGATTTTTTTTTTTTTTCAGTGTAGCTTAGACCTGGATACAGCAGAGTACTTGAAATTGCATGTATTAGTAATGCCAGTTTACAAAGATGGTTTACTATCCATGTATGTAGACTTGGGAGGGGGAGTGTTGAGGCTTGGAGAATTGGAAAAATAAGTAAACATGGAGATATTGAAGTGTGAGACAGCCAGGTGCATGAGATGAGCCTTAGAGAACCTGGGAAGGATTTTGTACTTTCTCTTAGGGCAATGGAGCACTTAAGTTACAGATTTTGGTTTGGGGATTTCCCAGGATTCAGGGAGGAGAGTAGTTTATAGAGTTATTCAGTAACAGTTGCAGGGAGTGAATTGACTTGGTTAGTGTTGGCAAGTCCTCATCTCTCACCGCCTGTTAAATTTGCATTACACATAAGCTCATCATAGATTGGTAGAGTGAAAAATAAAAAAGGTATCCTTAGTATCTTTCTCACATCAGAGAGGCCCTATACATGCCAATACTAGACAAGAGTCTGTTAATGTTTTCATTTATTATTTCTCTGGTTAATAAACCATATGATAAACTGTGCTGCAGACTGACTACAGAAAGCCTCAGTTGAAAAGAGTTTCATGATTTAAAGAAAAAAATTCCACTTGGGTTGGATTTAGATCTCAAGAGGCTAGAGTTCTATAAAATGCAATTTGCTGCAACGTATTTCACAGAGGGTGTTTAATATAACTTAATGACATCATACATTTTATGTGGCCTTTAATGGAGCAATTCTCTACTATAAAAGTTGTCTTAATGAAAAGTTCAGAATAGTTTTAAATAATTAATTAAGAGGAAAGCATATAGCTGGGTTTGCTTGCTGAATAGCCAGCACTTCACTGTGAGGGAAACAAAATGAAATCAAAATTCTAGCCACACAACCTATGAGATTTAAAATATACCAGAGTTTTATTTTTATTTATTAAAAGTTTTTTTCATCTTTAATCTTTATTCTTTAACTTTTTAAAGTATACAACGTGATGGCTGATACATATACAATTATGAAAGGACTTGCACCATTCTGTTACTATATCCATCATCTCACATATTTATGTTTTTTGGGGTGAGAGTACTTAATTTCTACTCTCTTAGCAAATTTCAAATATACAATACAGTGTTATCAACTATAGTCACTGTTATACATTAGATCCTCTGGCCTTATTCACCTTGTAACTGAAAATTCATACCCTTTAATGAGCCTCTCCCTATTTCCCTCCCTATCCCCAGCCCTTGCCACAACCATTCTTTGTTTCTATGATTCTCTGTTTCTATGAGTTCAGTTTTCCTCTTTTTTTTTTTTTTTTTTGACTCCACATGTAAATGATATCTTGCAGTATTTGTCTTTCTCTGGATTATTTCTCTCAGCAAAAGGCCCTCCAGTTTCATCCATGCTGTCACAAATGACAGAATTTCCTACTTCTTAAAGGCTGAATAATATTCCTTTGTTATTATGTGCACGCGCACAACATCTTTTTTTTTAATCCACTTCCCCCTCAATGGATCACTTACGTTGTTTCCATATCTCAACTACTGTGAATGATAGTGATTTCATTTCATTTGGATATACATTTAGAAACGGGACTGCTGAATGGTATTTGCATGTTGAATTTCCTGAAAATTGCTATTTTTCCATAGTACTGTACTAGTTTACACTCCCACCAAAGAATGTAAAGTGTTCCATTTGCTTCACATCCTCACCAAGATTTGTAATCTCTTGTCTTTTTGATGATATACATCCTAGTCTATGTGGTAGTTTCTCATTGAAGTTTTGTCTTGTATTTTCCTAATGACTAGGGATGTTGTACTCTTTTTCATGAGTCTATCGGTCATTTGTATGTTTTCCTGGAAAAAATGTCTGTTCAGGCCCTTTGCACATTTTTGATTGGGTTATCTGGGTGTCTTGTCATTGAGTTGTATGAGTTCCCTGTTTTTTGGGGGTATTAACCTCTTCTAGAATATGTGGTTTGCAAATATTTTCTCCCATTCTGTAGGTTGCCTTTTCATTGTGTTGGTAGTTTCCTTTGCTGTGCAGAAGCTTTTTAGTTTGATGTAGTCCTGGTTGTTTATTTTTGCTTTTGTTTATTTTGCTTTTGGCATCAAACTCAAAAAAATAATTGCCAAGACTAATGTGAAGGAGTTAACCCCCTATGTTTTCTTCTAGGAGTTTCAGGTCTTACACTGAAATCTTTAATCCATTTTGAGTTGATGTTTTGATATAGTATAAGATAGAGGTCTATTTCCTATTTTTGCATGTGGCTGTCCAGTTTTCCCAGAATCATTTATTGAAGAGACTATCTTTTCCCCATTGTTGATGCTTGGCTCCTTTGTGGAAAATCAGATCAGTTGACCATACATGTATCAATTGACCATACATTCATTTCTGCGTTTTCTATTCTTTTCTATCAATTTTTATGTCTTTTTTATGCCAATACCATACTATTTAGATTACTATAGCTTTGAAACATAGTTTGATATCAGGAACTGTGATATCTCCAGCTTTACCCTTCCTTATTAGGATTACTTTTGCTATTTGGGGTCTTTTGTGGTTCCAGGTAAATTTTAGTATTGTTTTTTCTATTTCTGTAAAAAATGCCATTGTGATTTTAAGAGAGATTGCATTGAATCTGTAGATCACTTTGGATGTGGACATTTAAAAATGTTAATTCTTCCACAAATATGAAATATATACCACAGGGTTTTCTATTCTTTGTTCCCTTGTATGATTTCTAATTATAAACACATCATTCTGTGTCTCTGTACAGTAAGTACAGAAATGATGTCATCTTCTTTTTCCCACAAAAATCTCCCCTATTTTGCAATTTACAACTGACTGGCTTTTTCCACTGTAAAGGATTAGAATCAGCAGTGAGATCGAACACAAGGTCTCCAATCAGTTAGGGAGATTTTTCTAGACTAATATTTTAAAAAATTAAGTTATAGCTTATATACAGTTAAAATCCACCCTTTCTAGCATATGGTTCATACCACAATAAATATTTTTAAAAATCCCCAAATCCCTTTATGTACTATTTAGTTGGATGCACCTTCTGACCCAGACTTTACCAATTCTCACCTGTTATGGAACCATATACCTTTGAATGCCATGTAAATGAAATTATAGAATATGTAGCCTTTGAGTCTGGCTTCCTTCACTTAGCATAATGGATTTAAAATTAATTAGTGTGATGGAGTTCCCATCATGGCTCAGTGGCTAATGAACCCAACTAGTGCCCATGAGGATGTGGGTTTGATCCCTGGCCTTGCTCAGTGGGTTAAGGATCCAGCATTGCCATGAGCTATGGTGTAGGTCACAGATGGGGCTTGGATCTGGTATTGCTGTGGCTTTGGTGTAGGCTGACAGCTACAGCTCTAATTTGACTCCTAGCCTGGGAACCTCCATATGCCGTGGGATCAGTCCTAAAAAGACACACACAAAAAATTAATCAGCATTGTTGCATGCATAAATAGTTCATCTGTTCTTGTTACTGAGTAGTAATCCATTGTACAGATGTACCACAGTTATTTATCCATTAATCAGGTGAAGGATGTGTTTGATAGTTTAAGCTACATTAACTTTAAGTTGTCTTGGATTATGCGCGTATACTTAAATAGGTGCGTGTATTTTGGGAGGTTATTGTGTTGTAATTTTAAATTTATTTGTGGTAGATTGACGTGAAAATCTAGGGAGGTAGGTGCCTGCTTTTGTAGCACATATTTAAGTAGACGTTTTGTTATTTACATTTTGGGTAATTATGAATAAAAATATAAACATTTGCACATAAATTTTCATTCCTCTTGGGTAAATACTTAGGAATGGAATTGTTAGATTATAAGTATACATTTAACATTTAACCATCAAATTGTTTTAAAAGTTGCTATACTTTTTTGTATGCTCACCAGCAGTGTATGAGGGTTCAACTTGCTCCACATCCACAGCAAACCTTAGTATTGTCAGGGATTTTTATTTTAGCCATTTTCATGGGTATGTAATGATATCTCATGTAGTTTTAATTTTCATTTCACTAGTGACTAATGATGTTGATCATTTTTTCATATTCTTGATTATCATTTTTTATTCATATCATTTTTGGTGATGTGTCAGTTTTAAGGTTTGACCATTTTTTTATTGAATTGTTTGGTTGAGTTCTGAAAGTTTCTTATATATTCTGGATACAAGTACTTTATTCCAGCTATGTGTTTTGAAAATATTTTATATGATTTTGTGGCTTGTCTTTTCTTCAGAGTGTTCTCCAAAGAGCAGATGTTTATAATTTTGGTAAAGTACAATTTATTAAATTTTTTCTTTTAGTGATTATATTTCTGGTGTCATCTCTTGGAAATATTTGCATAATCCAAGAGAAGAAAATTTTTCACTAGTATCTTCTTACAGAATTTTTAAAGTTTTAGGTTTTCCATGGAGTCTTTGCTCCATATAGAGATAATTATCTCAGGTAGGGGTTGAGGTTCAGGGTAAGGGTGTGTAGTTTTCTTTTCTAGCACAATGTAAGTTGAATGGTAAGAGAATCTTTCTCTGCATAAACATTCCCAATTTTAAAGGGTACTGGCAATTACAAAGAAGTTACAGACTTGAATTGCAGAATTATAGTGCAGCAAATAATTAATAAAAAAAGAGTTAGAAGATTATGATTCGCTTATCTCTAACTCTGTTAAGTATTTCAAAGCATTTAATTGGCACCATCATTGTTTCCTGTTGTCTTTATCAAATGGTACTTTTAAAGTATTCATGAGATGTGGAGACTCATGGCTGATCATATTGAAGTCTTGAGCCTAAAATGGTGATCAGTTCAACCCACACATGGGCACATAAAGTGGACATTCCTGAGTACATTTTTAAAAGGGAAAATGAGGAGGTCCCATCTTGGCGCAGTGGTTAGCAAATCCGACTAGGAACCATGAGGTTGCAGGTTCGGATTTGGTCCCTGCCCTTGCTCAGTGGGTTAACGATCCAGTGTTGCCATGAGCTGTGGTGTAGGTTGCAGACGTGGCTGGGATCCCGCGTTGCTGTGGCTCTGGCGTAGGCTGGTGGCTACAGCTCCAATTTGATCCCTAGCCTGGGAACCTCCATATGCCATGAGAGCGGCCCAAGAAATAGCAAAAAGACAAAAATAAAATAAAATAAAAATAAAAGGGAAAATGAATACCAGCTGCTAAAACTCAGTTTACATTGTGAATTTATTCCATAGTTGTTTAAGAGCTCAGGTCCATGGTACCTCCCTAGAAAGGTTGATGAATAGAAAAGAAATGGGGAATTATTGATGTTGAAGGAGATAAGAGTTAACAATAGTGACACACGACATAGAGGGGCAATATGTACATTGAGCCATCTAAATCCTGAATTGGCTTGGACATGCTATAGAAAATTTTTAAGAAATCTAATGTTTCAGTTTATTGAAAAGAACGCAACAATCTAATCCTAACACAGTGTCATATTTCATTGCTGAATAAGTCTATGCACAATATAGAATTAAGAGGCTCATTAATTAAATGGTCATAAATTTCAGAGTGAAAGGGAAAATTGGGTATTTTGGAGTAATTAATGGCTTTGAGGGATGAAGAGCCAATTTAAGGTGATTAACCAAATGAAAAGCTCACCTAGGCTCCCTATGAAAAATTGCAGAGCCTGTGACAAGGATGGTACTTTTCATCTGGTCCTTTTGGATAGGCTTTTTAAAAAAAAATCTTTAAAAGAAAAAAAGAAATAATTACAATTCTTAAGTTAGAACAGTACATACAAGGGAGGAAAACATCTGATATTTGTCAGGAACAGCTCTGAGTAGACCAGGATACTGGGACTTGCTTGGAGAAAGATTTCTTCTCTCCATTCAGTATGTCCAGAAAATACCACATAGAGCCGGAAGGGCCAGAGGGAAACATTTTTTTCTAATTAAAGAGTATAATTCTTTAAGTTTAAAGATTATGGATAATTTTTTTAATAGCGCAAGATGTCATAGTTCTGTAGAAATATATACATTTAACTGAATGTAGGTAAGAGTCCTGTCACTTTAGGTGTCTAATAGATTCTGTAGCAACCTATATCAAGGCTTATTCTTAAAATAAGGACAACATTCTGTAAAATCAGTGGCCAGATAGCAGCTCTGTAGCCAACTGAATGAACCTTTATAGCAATGATTCTTAAATTAAGGAACTGTCAACAGATAAGAAGTTGTACTTCTAGTTTAAGGTCACAGGAAAAATATGTATTAAGACATGAGTGATACAATAGAAGGTTAACAGTTTTTTGTGCTGTATTTTAATGGGAAATATGATTAAGGATGAATCCTAAAAAATCATTTCAGTGTAGACAGACAAAAACCAAACCACTTTACGCCTAAGAATCCCTAAGACATGTATCTGCACTGCAGGGCACCAGCCACTTCCTGTCCTACAGGCAGCAGGACTTTATTTGCAGCAAATGCTTTATTTTTATTTTTTCAAAGGAATGATGTTAAGGTCAAAATCAATTATCTCAAGTCCAAAATCTACTCTCTAAGATGCTTACATAGTTTTGCCTTGGTTTTTCTAGAGGCAACTGGACCCAAGGTCCCTGCCACTTAGCATTGAAATGAAGGTTCCTGGGGCAATCTTCCTGATATGCAGGTGTGCATCAGTACACAGGGCCCTGTTTCTGGAATCCAGCTCAACATGTGAATAAGAAAAATTAGCTTGCCCTTTGTCCTCATGAGAGGAAAACTTGTGTCAGAAAATATCAGCCATCTTTCCAAGCTGAAACTGACTCAACCTAAAGCTTTAATTGTCAGAGGATGTCCTACATTCTGGAATGTCTGAAGCTCTGAAGTCTTACTGACACTGGAGCTTCACAGGAGATGTTGGGAAAAGCTACACATGTCTAAGAGGCCTGTCCAAAGGTATACATCACTAAAAATATTAGAAGGACCTCATTAGAAAAGTATGTTGTCTGTTATACATTCTATACCCCTCCCCCGCCAAGAATTATGTCATAGAAATGTTCTGGTGAACCTCAAAGTTTATAGAAACAATGCAGTGATTTATCCTAACTGGAGATATTTCCGTATTTTCATGAAAAATTTGAATTAATGACCATGGGGAGGTGGTTAGAGACATTCAGAGTAAAAAGACATTTAGTTTGAATACAACATTATAGAACTAAATGTGCATTTTATGTTGCATCAGTCATCTCTTTGGATATGATGGCAGCACTATTTGGACTAAGTCATAGGATGAGTGTGAGGTATGGGAATTTAATTTAAAATCAAAGCATGTTAGAGCTTGGAGAACCCTTAGGAACCCTCTGTGCCAGTCATTTCCAAACCTCCAGGGGCTTAAGAATCATTTAGGGAACTTGCTGGCAATGCAGACTCCCAGGCCTTACTCCAGAGATGCCAACTCTAGGAATCTGCTTTGGTTCTGAAGAAGTATGATACTTAAAACACTGCTTAGTCCAACTCCTGTGATGCATAATAGAGGAAATTGGGAACCAGAGAGGATAAGTGCCCTGCTCAAGAACACACAGGAAAGTATTATCAGACATACTTCCCTCATCTGGGCAGAACACTTGATGTCTGTCTGACATCCCAAGATGGTAGGAAACCAGCCATTCACTACTGTTCCTGTCTGAACAGTCTGCTTGATACCGAAATGGTAATTGCTTTCGTAAGGAGCAAAGCAATTAGCTTCTGCTCTTAGATATTTTGGAAAAAATGTGCAGGCAGCACTTAAGTGCCCTTTCTGTCCTAGGAACCCACTCATATATATACACAGCATTCACTGGGAATCAGGGGGGCTGGATTCTAGGCCCTTCTGAGGAGTAAGATTTTTCTAGGCACACCGCCCTTCAGACTTTCACGTCGTGCATTGATAATGATGAAGCTGGGCTAAAAGACATCTAATATCTCTACCAGACCTTAGTTTATGAGTTTTACCACAGGCAGACATGTCCAGCTTCCCTCTTGCATTTTAGTCACCTAATTATTGTATTAATAATAGTAATTATACTAATAGTTAATAGTGAGGCCTAGGTGCCAGTGTCCTAAGCATTTACATAATTTTTTGCACGTAATTCTTACTGTAACTTACTGTTACTATACCCATTTTCCAGATGCAGAAACTGAGGTATGAAGTTAATTAATGTTCCTAAGATTATGAGTTGTAGAGCTGAGAAGAAATCAGATAAAGGGGGGAAATAAGAAAAGCAAGATATGATGGGGAGATATTGTATTTAAATATTAGTCTTTGGTCAGCATTTTATTTTGCCCTTTGCCTTTCCTCCACATAAAATAGGCACTTACGTGCTTATTGTCTCAGAAAATGGATATGACAGACAAAGGAGTCTTTTTTTGGCTTTTATCTTTAATCACTCAGACCTTTAAAGGAACTGAAAGGATTCATTACATAGATGATTTGGGAGGAAAACATAAAGAGTGAAGAGTAAAGTTATACACACGCAAACACACTTGCACACATACACAGGTGTTTCTGCTTGCGAGAGGGAAAAATGGAGAGGAAGCAATGAAAGTGTGGATATTGTAGTGCAGAGCCTGTATTGTGCCACCAGGCCCTGAAGAGATGGTAAAAATCTCTGAAGAGGTTTGTGGAATCCAAAAGGGGAGGCACTTGAGTTCATTTCCTGGAGGAAGCTGGAAATGGACACCCAGAATCCAGAGAAGGAATGGCCAGCACCCTGGTTTTGGTTTTGCATTTACGTACTTCTCTCATTTTGGTGATGGTAAAATCTATGTCATATATGCATAAAGAGAATTTTCAGAGATCTAGTAATTACTAATAATAACACTAACCATTAAATAACAGTTGCATCTGTAGGAATTAAAAGTAACTGGAAAACCTCCATTTGAGCTCAGACAATAAGAATGATTCTCCTTGTAGTAATGAATATTCTGACTCTAGATCTAAACAACGTAGGCTTTCTTGAGTGATCTCAACTAGTGAATTAGAAAGGGGTATTATAAGGAGATGAGAAGTGTACCTTGCCAACAACTTATATTTGACCTAGCTTCCACATCCATGAGACAATAAATTTCCATTGTTTAAACTACCCAGTCCTTGTTACAGCAGCCTTAGAAAAACAATACAGAAATGTAATGAACAAAAATGCTTTTTTAAACAAGTTGACTGAACAGTTAGGAAGCTAGCGGTATCACATAGTGCATAACCTCTTCGGTGCAACAGTCCAAAAAAAAAGGCATTCCTGGCCCAGCCATATTCTAAGTTACTAGAACCTCTGGCCTCTTGTGAAGATTCCAGTACCTAATGCTGATAGAAAAAGAACTCAGTTTGGAAAGATGTTGCTGTTTTCTTTAATCCTTACCTGAAGATGATTAGCTTCTTTATTCCTTATTTCATTCTAAAGAATCAACACAAAACCCATTGCTATAATTGTATATATTCATGATATCAATACAGATATTTTAAAAAGTTCAAAGCTCTGTAGAAGTCTTTTATATCCTTTTAAGACCTCCCTTTATAGTTTAAAGTAATGAACTAGACTCTTTTAGATCCAAGGCAAAAGTATGTGAACATTATACTTTATATTAAACCAATTAAACTTAACAAATAGAGTTACTATCTAGTTACTATCTAATGACTTAAGGATGATCAACAAACAGAAACTACTTATTTGAGATTATATAATAGCTGGCTGCATTTTCAAAAGAATTTCCTAATACTTTAACAACACTTTAAATATTCTCTAGATAATAATCAAATTCTTATTTTCTAGAAGCTGATTGGAGTTGTGTTGTATCCCGTAACTTAACCCTATGGTGAAGAAACATCTTGTTTACATTTTTTTTTTATGATTGTCTGCAAAAATTTGTGCTTCTGACCAATTAAGTCGATTTCCAAAGTACTCAAGCATTACATATTTTAGGGGAAAGTGGATGTATAGAAGTTCTTGGGAAAAGTCCAGATTATACAGAAAAGGGAAGGAGATGCCAGAGCGAATTCTTAGCATTTGTGCAGTATCTTGCACAGAGTAGATATGGTCTATTTTTCTTTATATTTCATTGTAAAAGTTTGTGTGAGAGTTTTTTATTTCAAACTAAGTTGAACAAGAACAAAGGGGCTTTTTTTCTTCTTTAAGATGCCTTACAATTATTTAGTAATTGACATACCCTTCCAAATGCACTGTATCATTTGACTTTGTAACAAACCTTTTGAGATAAGTAGGAGCCTGCCAAACCTGCAGAAAAAAAGAAACAAGCTCAAGCTTATACAGTTGGTAAGCTCACCTATTTAGGAAGTAGCAAAGTTAGACTTCAACTCAGGTTTCTAATTCCACATCCTGTGCCTTCCACCTTTCTTCCAGGCCATACGGAAGCCTATCTCTCACACCACATCTTTCAGAGTAGTTTGTCAACTGGGTTTATGTTACAATAAAATATAACTTTCCTGCATAATTCCTTGATCTTGAACTGTTGTAGCTGATCAAGGCCCATTTGTTGCCAGAGAATAAATGGAGGCAAATAATATGCTTTGATCTCTTTACACATAATCTATTTTCAAGCTTCAGTTCCTATAGTATATATATACTTGCTAAATATCATTGAATATTAAAGTGACAGGAAAACATTTTACTCCATTTATTTTCTTGCCCAGTTAGAATGGTCAAGAAGAAGCAACTGAATTGTAGTTGAAGTTACAGTAAGAATAAAAGTTATCACCTGGAAATTGTCAGATATGATGTTATCATTTTCGTAATTATAAAAGAAATATCCATTCCACTACGGGTTACCAAAATACGGCAGTAATTGCTATGCTATTACAGAATAGTTGCATGAGATGGTTATTTTCTCATACAGACTATAAATTATGTACTAAGCATAATATAATTTATAATGAAAAACTTAACATGGCTTGAAGTAGCTACCAAGTATAAGTGGAGCTCTGTGGTTATTGCAAAGTAATTACATAATTATTTAAGCTTCACAAACTTAGAAATTACAAAGTACTTATGAAACTCATTACCGCGAGAAGTTAAATAAAAAAAGGGTTACTAACCAATTGGGATAGTGTTTTTTTGTTGTGCTAAATGATAATCCCATTATTATCTTTTTCTGAGATAGCATCTAATGTATTATAAATGCTTCTTATTTGTCCTTACTCTACAATGCTAGACTCTCAATGTTGAAAGAAAACATTTAAACCAAGTTTTCTACCCAAACTATGAGCCTCTTATACAGTATTCAAGACAATTTGCTGTTGGGCTTCTTGAATCAAGGCAGCCCAGAACTCCATAAATTAGAGAATAAAGCCAGTGAATTGGGTAGGATTCTTTGGTTGCATGTGACAGGTGACCGACTCAAACTAACTTAAGGGAAAGAAGAAATTTATAAGTTCAGGTACTTGGAAAGCCCCAAGGTTACTGGCTTCAAGCCTGGTATTAGTGTTAAAATAATGTTCTAACTATTCGATCTTCTTTTAAATATCTGCTTGAGTTTCTCTGTTAGCTCTGTTCTCAGGCTGTCCCATGAATGTCAAAATATTCATGTACCACCTACTGACTCAGTAATTCCAGTAGAGAATTGCTCTTTCCCAGAAATTCTCAGGAAAGACCAGGAATGTTCTGACTGGGATATTCTGTATCATATGCCCTTCCCTGAATCAGTCATTATATACAGGTGTTCATGGATCACATGAACATTCCTAGAACCAGCAGGGTAGGGTCTTTCCCAAAGGAATACTGTTATTCTGTTAATGAAAGAAGAAAGAATTCTGAGCAGAGAGACACAACAGATGTCCACGACAGGCGAGATTTATTACTTTTTCTCTAATAGAGATATTTCTCTTTTTTCCCCTTTTATAGTGGAGGACCTCTGGGAGATGAGGTCTGGTGAAAATAAAATAGATCCGGTCAACAAATTGGCCAAAGCTAGAAGCTCACATCCGTCTGTTGGCATTTACCATGCACACACACCAGAAGGGTAATTACAAGTTTACAGAAGCTCTTCTTTTATTTTTTCATCCAAAATGCAGTTACTCTGGACACAATGTTCTTTAGCCTCAATCCACAGAGCATCGATTCACAAGACCCAATCTTTCAAAAGTACTTAAATTTTTCTTCTGTCTTCTTTTTTAATAGTAGCCATGCATAACTCAGGATCTCTGCAGACATTGTCTGCAGAACACTCTGGTGAGTCACAAGCCCTGCTGTACACACTGGTGATCTTAGAATCACAGCATAGGGGGATAGGAGCATCTTATGCTCATATGAATGAAGGAGTAAATTGTGTGGTACTAGAGAAGCTAAGCATTCTAGTGTGGCAGGCATCTGTGATTCCTTCTGGGTGCCAAGCATGGAAACCTCATTCCCAGTAGGTAATTATCCACCTAAGGGTCTTGGTGGGAGGCACAGACATTTGTCATTACTGAAGTCAGAAATGCCCTGGGCTCACTTGCTGAATCTACTTTGCAGCTAGTGTGTGGGCATGTGAACTCAGCTCCACCAATCAGATGCATCTACTCTAGTCTCTGACTAGGGTTGCAAGTAAGAAAGCCTTGAGACAAAGTTCCCCCAGCAGTGAAGGCATTTCTATGAGATCAGATTCTCAGAGCAATAGAGGAGCAGGTCCAGCATCTGTGTTCAGTATCTGAGGTCATTTGTGTCCACAGCTTAAGTGTGTGTTTAGGGCTCAGCAAGAGCAGTTCCAGGGCCATGCTCCCTGGACCCATTTAGTAGAGCGGCTTGAGTATTGTTCCTGACTGCAGCACCTCTGAGCCTGGATTTCCAGTACCCCCAGAGTTTCTATGAGCTCCCCATTATCTTTTTTTCTGAAATAAGCTAGAATCAGCATCTGTTGTTGATCAAAAATCCAGGCTGATGTAAAAGTTCCCATCTTATGTAGTCTAGAAAGATTTTCCAGCATAGTGGTTAAGGGGATAGGTTGCAGTCTTGTCTTTCACATTAAAAACTCTGATTTTGCTTAAGATACATAGCTATTCTGATTCACAGTCATCTTTGTGATGTAAGAGCGTGGTATTTACTTCCTAAGATTTGCTGCAAAGCAAAGCACTCAGCCTATCTCCGGAACATAGTAAAGTCTCAACATGAGCTTTTAAAATTATGAAAGAATTGTTGTTGTTGTTGTTGTTATTTCCCCAACATGGTTTTTTTTTTTTTTCCCACTGTACAGCGTGGGGACCCAGTTACACATACATGTATACATAATTTTTTTCTCCCATTATCCTGCTCCATAGTAAGTAACTAAACATAGTTCTCAATGTTACACAGCAGGATCTCATTGTTAATCCATTCCAAAAGGAAAGAATTCTTAGTGGGGCAGCATGGCTTCTGAGTTATAAGAAACCTTTACTCTCATCGAGGGATGAAATGAGGGCTTTATATTTATTTAAGCATATAAAAATATTATATTTTTCTAATCTATTTAAATAAGTTTATTGGAAGTTTCCGTTGTGGCTCAGTGGTAACGAGCCCAACTAGCATCCATGAGGACATGGGTTCGATCCCTGGCCTCGCTCAGTGGGTTAAGGATCCAGCGTTGCCGTGAGCTGTGAGCAGGTTGCAGATGTGGCACGGATCCTGTGTTACTGTGGCTGTCACAGCTGCAGCTCCAATTCGACCTGTAGCCAGGGGACTTCTGTATGCTGCAGCTTCGGCCCTAAAAAGCAATAAAATAAAATAAATAAGTACGTTTATCTACAGTAGTGCCCTTAATAAAGGGTGGGGAAAGACAAGTTTGGCAAAAATGACTTACAGCTGTTTCTATGGTATCTTCCTGTGGTGGTTGAGTGCTCTCCACTGAGTGAGCTTACAGTTAGGGTCGCTGTAAAAATGTAAAACTATTTGTTGACCCCCATGATTTATACTTTAGCATGACTGGTGGGTCTAATCAAACACTGGTGTAAAGGCATGGAACGGAAGGGGGTGGCTTGTCACTCGTGAGAGGAAATGGGGACTTCACAGCTGAATTAGAAGGAAAATAGTGTACAGAGGTGCCCAGGCCACCCTGAGAAGAGTGAATTTTCTGTCATACCTTCACTAGTGACTGAATCCTGTTTTGCTATGGAATTTTACTGAAAAACCAAAAACGTATGTGCTTATTTTCCAAGACTATAATTAAGGCAGAAAATGCTCCCCCAACTTTTGCAGGCATACACCCCCAATACTCACAAAATTGTCCCAGAAATTGGAGATGACAGCCATGGTAGAAGGATTGAAAAAGAAGAGGGATGAAAAGAGCCCATGTTACTAAGTTAATAACCAGAAGAACATCTAAATAGGGGTAGTTCCTTACAATACCACATACTGTTTCTTAAACAGAGTGATTCTGTGGTTTGTAATCAAGTGTCTGAATTCTGAATTTATAGGCCCCGGGATGGTAAGTGTGGTTATATGGTGTTTAGCAATTTTGTGTGGTGTTGTGCTAAATATGGAAAAGTCAGAAAAGAATTTCAGTGCTTTCCCTTTGAGTCTACTCTGAAAGTTGGGTTGAGTGATGGCTTAAAACAAAAACCAAAAAGACCCCACCAGCCTAGTGAGGGGAAATCCAGGTTATCTATTTTGGAACTTTAATTTCATTTGAAGAACATCCCTTTAGAATATATCTAAATTAACTTCTTCCCCTTTGGGCCCATGAAGTTGCAATCATTTCTCAAAATTTTGAAATATCTAATACCTGTAGAAGTATTTCTGCTCAATATACCAAAAATAATGTCCTGAGAGTTACAGTCTGATCAAGGGAAAGAGATGAGGTCTTGTTGCCATCCCTGGAGGTTTTAAGCCACAGAATGAAGGCTCACTAACCAGAGTTTGGGGCTAAAAAGCAGTTCCCATAGTGTCTGGAGGCCAGGACACACACTGGAAAGAATTTGCAATCTTACTGCCTAGAGTTCAGATGTTTGGTTTGTCCCTCACTGATAAGAAGTTTGAGAAAAATCAGTGACCTATAACAGCACTTCCAAACTTCTAAGGTTTGTCAAGGGTGGGATTATAGATTTGAGATGAAATTAAAATACTCACTTTCTATACCAAATCCCACTCTTTCAGGATCTGTGGTGGTTTAGAAATTCCATAACCAATAAATTTTTTTTGATAGTAAAGGGCTTTTATTTAAAGTCTAATGATGTTTTAAATTATTTTTTAACTTAGTTAAAAAAAAATCACATAAACAATTCAGTGTACTTCCTCCAGAGTCATGCTTCATTTTTGGTCCCAAACCATATTAATGTACTCAGACTTCCACCATTTTCATCACACTTGCAAAAAGTCTTTTAAACTCACCCTAAAAATAAAATGATTCATTACATATTGTATATATTAAATGAATATACCGTAGGTTCTAAAACCATTTCCAAATAAATGATTTGAGTCAACATGGCAGAATAAGAACATGAGTTTTAGTCTCACATTGAATTTTGACCAACCAGTGGCTCTGCCCACCAGCTGACCAAGCATAAAACTCCATAAAGTCAGGAAAGAATGTTCACTATGAGTGACATGTTGGATGTATGGTGAAGAATAACTGGAAATGAGCCTGGGAAGGAAAGCTGGGGTCAGAACACAGGGAGCTAAATAGGCCCATCTTTGGAGTTCACGTTTACACTGGGGCAATAGGAAGTCATCAGAAATGCTGGACTTGGCTCTAACGTGATAGAGCTGCACTTTAAACATGAAAGTCTTAGCACTGAGGGGGTAGATTAGAAAGAAGAGAGTCTAGAGATAGGGAAATTAGTCAAGAATTTCTTGAAAAATCCAAGCTAGCAAGAATGAGAACTTCAGCTATGGGTGGCAAAGGGAAAGAGGGAATTGAATCAAGAAACACTTCAAAGGAGAAGGTTACAGGGTGAGATGACTAACTGAAACATTGAAAATAGAAGAAGTCAAAGTTGATTCTGTCATTGATTCTGCAATGACATTTTAAATTCCTGCATTCCCTCTATAGATAGATCTGTATTGTATATATAACTTACACAGGTAGATGTAGATATAGAAATAAGTATCTTTATCATCTTACTTTCTTTACCTCTACCCCTTGTTTAGTCTAAACACATGCGTATAATATGCCATTATGATGATGAAGCACTCAGTATTTGCACAGTAGTTGAGAAGAATTTCCAGAAGCTCATCATTTTCTCAGAAGAACTGGGCATCTGGAATCAGTTACAGGGAGGTTATGGAATTTTCTTCCCTGGAGGTCTTTTACAACAAGCTAGATACCCATCAGTCTGTGATGGCTTAGGTGTGGTCCTCTCTGAAGCCTGAGAGATGGTTGATTTGAGTTCTTGTGATCTCTCCCAGGCCTACAGTTCCATGCTTCTACATCATTTTACCCCCCAAGGTATGTTACTTATTTATAAAACAAAACTTCAAAATTTTTTATGGAGACTGTCATAGAATATATTCTGGAAATTCTTAAAATTAACTAACAAGTCCACTGATAAATTATGAACAATTTTATAGATTAGGATTTTCCAAAGTATGTTTGATGGAACTAATGCTGTAATATTCTTGCTCTAAAAAAATGAGAAATCATGAAAACTCACAGTGTACATTAGAATGTTAAAGTCTTGAAATGTCCTATAGGAAAA